>NC_041380.1:500058402-500183932 GCF_002162155.2 Triticum dicoccoides | reverse complement strand
CGCCGCCAGCCGCCGCCGCCGCCCCGCCGCCGATCCGCCGGAGCCATGCGCCGCCCGAGGTTCACCGCCGCCTCGTTTTCCGTGCCGTTAAAAAAATTCATTCGTCATTTTTCTTTTTCGTCGGATTTTCCGCGGTTATTTTCTGATCGTGATTTCTGATCCGATTTTCGTTTTAGTTTATCTTTTCGCTCGTTTATCGGAATCAGGCGATTCAAGCGCCTGGAGTTTCGTCTCAAAACCCTCTATCCGAATAATCAACTTAAACAAGTTTTTGCTACTGTAAAATTTGATTTAGATTCAGATTACTAGAACGAAGTTGTTTTCTTTAGCCGTTTGACTTTCTTTGCTTCGTTCGATTTGATTCTTTTTGCCAACCGGAGTTCTTAAGTTGAACCTTCTGGTTAGATCTCTTATTTGAGTTTTACCTGTGCATTAGATGATTACTTATTGTATGCTTGTTGTCTGTTTGCGATAGAGTACCCGGAGTGCGCTGCCTGTTACTTCGAATCGTTAGGTTTCGCGGATCATCAGCAAGGCAAGTAACACTTTGATCATACCTTTTCTACTACCCAGTTTTATTGCATTAGATCAATCCTCACACATTGCATGATTAGGATCTAATTAAATTGTGGGATGGGAAGTAGATGAGGTAGTACCTATTACCTGTTTATTATCAAACCTTTGGGAGTTACTTCTACGTTTGCTTAGTATGCCATGCTATGCTAGTAGACGTGGATTGGGTGAGTGATATCCATGACAGATGTGAGATTGATAATTAATGGTTTATCTAAGGTGGCAACTTAAACACACATCTGGGTGGATTGAGGCACCTGGGTATTCCAGGACTTGCCTGTTTTTCTTTTGGACCGCCACCCAGGCTCAAAGGGATCATGAGATTATTCATACTAGAAACTTCCGTGTGCAGCCACAAGCCATTATGGGCTCTGGCATAGTTGATTAAGTCGTGTGAACTCTTACAGGGTAGACTAGCAGATGTAGGGGAAAGTAGGTGTGCCGGTCTATCCATCGTAAGGTGCTAGTGCTTCTGAAAGACTGTGTCTCGGTCATCCGTTTCTCAAACACCTTGTAGTGCGAGAAATCCAACGGAGGCGATCGAGTCTTGTGGGGAAAAGTGCGCAAACCTCTGCAGAGTGTAATAAACTAATCATGGTTAGCCGTGTCCCCGGTTATGGACATCTTGAGTATCTAGTATCTGGATTATCATGTGAATCTCAACATGTTACTTTAAAATTAATTTTGTTGGGTTGTTTAATGATGATGCTTAATTGGGATTGAGAATGTTGTCAACCATTCTCAATGTTTAACAACCACCATGATAGTAATTAAATTTATTCCTTTGAAGTAGGGAAAAATTGGCTTTATGCAAAAACTGTAACCATAGAGCTTTCCACCAGCCAAATATGCATATAGTATAGCTGTTTCATTCCATTACTCTCTATGTGTTACCTTGCCAGCATATTCCATGTGCTGACCCGTTTTCGGGCTGCAACGTTAATGTTGCAGATTTCTCAAACGACGATTAAGGAGTTTTAGGTCGTGGTTCTATACTCAGTGATGCCGTTGGAGTTGATGGACTCACTTATCTTCCAAGCCTTCCGTTGTTATCGTTTTTAGATGGCCTTAAGCCATATTTATTGTAATAAGTTCTCTTTTGAGACACTCGATGTAATAAGTGTGTGATTGCTACTCTGCTATAAATCCTCCGACTACTGTGTGGTGTCAGCATTACTGATCCAGGGATGACACCGGAGCACAGAGATCAGACTGTTTGAGGTCTGGTCGCTACACCAACAAGGATGTGTCACTATCCTGAACCCTATCTGCATTACCATTTCTTAATAAGGCACTCTTCCCCAATATTCTGCCAGCATTCTAAAAGAAGAAACAAGCAGACACATAACAAGTTTAGCATGTACTAGTATATGAAACTCATTTCGGTGAACCAGTTCATTAGTAAGGTGTACATGATTAAACTACCAAGTCTTCTATTGCCAAGTACTAGTGCATAATAAAAGCATCAAACAAACATATATCTATGTCCTATGGTCACTGCATTGTCTTCCCAAATCAAAATAGAGACATAGTTCAAATCATATCAGTTCAAGACAAAGCAGCAGTGAAAGAATACAAAGCGTGGGAAACTACACGGCACAACAAGATTTCAGATGGGTACCATGGGTCTACATGTACAACAACACTATTGGCTCTGTTGTGATGCTAGGAATGTGCATGATATGAGAAGTCAACTGTATACACAATTGAAATTGAAATCAACAAAGCTATTCATAAGAGCAAACCTGTTAAAGAAACATGCGTGAACATACCTGTTGTGCCATTGGAGTTTCGATTGGATCCTTCAATTTAAAAATAAGTTTGTATGAGTAAATACAGTGATACAAGAGCAAAGAAGTATGCATGATAGCAATCATAGTTAAAAAAGGCGTGCCTAAGCGAGCGCTTAAGCGCGCCTAGGCTCTAGGCGTTGGCGAAATGCATTGCGCATAACTATGCTTAATCTATGCATAACTGCGCATAAGCATGCGCTTTGGTCAGTAAAGCGCAAGGCGGTGGCAAAACGCACAATTAACGCCTAGCGCTTTTTTGAACTATGATAGCAATGGAATCTTAAATTAGAACATTTGTTCTTCAGGTTTAGGCACTTGTTCTACATGAACAGAGTACAGTAAGATGCAAGAATATAGTACTTAAAAATAGAAAATGAGCTCATAGACCTTACCACATTCTTGGTTCGGGACCAATACAGAACAAGGCCTTCCCATCATCGTCCAGTAAATGTGTCTCAGGAGAACGTAAGGGAATTTGATGAGTTTCTTTGCCGGTGAAGTACGTTTTCTTCAGGTAATTCTGATACTACCACCAAGCATTCTTGAAGATGGCAGAGGTATTAGCACAAGTTACCTCATCTTGAGTTTCCAAACCGGTCCTTCTCTATAGAGAAAAATGGGAAAATTTGATGTATTATAACCATCATGGAGGTAGGATGTATGGGACACAGCAAAGTAATTGCCATGAATAACATTACTTACACATAACTCCTGGACAAACACCTGCAACTGGCATTTTCCTTCATCTTCAGTATAATATTTCCAAGATGGGAAGATACGCTCATATGATTTAACAACATCAAATGCGATAGATGCTAAACTATGACTAGCTGGTTGTGCTTCTCCACCGGAATAGGCGTACTAACTGGTGGAGTTGGGGTTCATCGTGGTAGTACTGGCCCTTTGAGCACTGGAGCTGCCTTACTAACTGCTATTGTTTGGGAGCTCTGTGGTGGAGATGGTGCTGTGTCAACAGGAACTGGGTTACTATCTGCCGGGGTTAGATTGGGTGAAGCTGGTTCTCTGTCCATCGCAGTAGGGGTACAATCTGCGAGAGTTTGGGTTATGTGTGGTAGGGCTGGTTCTCATGCATGTACAACCGGGGTGCTATCTCCACCAAGAGGTAGCACTGTTTTATTTCAAGACCGTGTTTTTAGTTCGCTAGATGCTGGCATCACCCGCTCCAATTCAAATGGCTGATAAACAGGAAACATAGTTGAATGTACAGACATTGTATGAGAGACAGATGCAATAGATAGTGTGGAAAAAAGAGGGCATGAAATAGTTGACATGTATATTGTTTAACTAAAACGGATAGCATGACATAATTTCACATATATGATGTCTATCTAAACTGGATAGCATAGCATAACATAATTCAAAGATATGATGAATAACTAAACAAGATCGCATGACATAATTCACCTACATGTTATCTAAGTAATCAGGATCGCATCATTTAATTCACATATGTGATTTATATGCTAAACAGAGGGCATTAGATATGCTGTCTGAACTAAGAACATGGTGTTGAATATTGTGTATATGATGTCTAAACTATGCAATGCAAGACACCATATGCATGATATGAGCAGTATAACCGTGCCAAGTTAGAGAATACACCTCGGTGGGGGAATAGGATTGGTCATCTGTCTCTGAATCCATCTCTGAGGAGCTATCGGAACCCAACAAGAGATCTGCTTCGACGGGTAGCACTGTCTGCTCTGAAGGCCTTGTTTTCACTCCAGATTTTTCAATCTCCCACCCAAATGACTGATTCACAGGAAGAGTAGTTTAATGTACAAACATTGTCGACAAATGGAAATGTAATGAAGAAAAGGATGGGCAAGATATCATTCAAATATATGATGCCTGGTTAAACAGGATGGCATTGCACATTTCACGTATATTATGGCTGACTAAAAGACATGAGACTGCATAATTCCCATATATGATATAGAAACTAAACATGTGGCATTACAGAACATGTCTAAACTAAGCAGATGACATATATGATGTCAAAATTAGGCACTGCAATTCAACATATGCATGATATGACTAACATCATCATGCCAAGGTAGAGCAAACACCTTGGGGGGTAAATAGGAGTGGTCAGCGGTGTCTGAATCCGCCTCAAAACAGATATCTTTCTCTGGATTACAATCTGGAGAGGGCTGGGGAGGGTTTGCCATTGAACCCACCATGGAGCGATGTTTGCATGACATTGTATTGCCGCGCAAAACTCTTCTCTTTTTCTC
This sequence comes from Triticum dicoccoides, assembly GCF_002162155.2. Taxonomy (NCBI): domain Eukaryota; kingdom Viridiplantae; phylum Streptophyta; class Magnoliopsida; order Poales; family Poaceae; genus Triticum; species Triticum dicoccoides. The sequence continues at coordinate 500,179,308 of NC_041380.1, read as the reverse complement.
TACATGTCCAGCATGACTGTGTACAATATCTGACATGTATACGAAAAAAATATGGTGAGATTATGTAAGGAGAGCATGCAGAAATTTAGAGTGATGGTAACAACCAGTGGATGGATCCAAAAATATGATAGCAGGCTGATGATTGCTTTAATTTAATAAAAAGACATATGATGATTGCTTTACTATTTGTTTCCCACCCAAGATGAACAACATAGGCATACCCTAGGTGAACCAGATATTAGACAAAGATACTATTCATTGCTTCCTCGATATGTGCCCCACAACTAAGTTAGAACTCAAGTTTGAACATTAATTTGGACCTGACTTGGAGTCCAAGAGGTGAACATGACGATAAAGTAGTAGGTAATTTTAAGCAATGCATAACATAAGCAGAAACAAAAGAGTGCGACCTCTCTTGTGGACCCATGTACTCCTCGGGTTCATCTGCTGATTCGATGATGGTGATGCCATTGCGGTGGGTGCCGGCGGCAGGGAAGGAGATCTAAGGTGGTGAAAGATGGTCAGGAGTCGTGATGTCTGGTTTGGTGGATGTTTCTGTCGATGGAGCAGCTCAGTTGAGGTGGACGACGTCGTGGCAGGAGCAGGACAAACCACACAAAGTTCCCTTCGACACCTACCTGTAACTGAAGTAATTCTGTAAGGGCTCATTTGTCTTGCATGATTCTAAAAATGCAAGGATAGGAAAAACACCGGAATAGGATAGGAATGCACATGGTAAATAGAGCATTTGTAAACACATGATTTCTATCAACTTGAGTGTTTGGTTTAAAGGAATTGGAAGAGCATAGGAATGCAAAGAAACATGGACAAAATAAAGTAAAACCATATGAAAGCATGTACAGTTAGAATGTTATTTTGCCACTAATGCACTTGGTCTTGTTTTCATGCATAGGATTTTGAAAAGTAGGTCCAGGTGGATGTTTTGCTTCATTCCTTTCAACAAAATGCATGAATAATTGAATAGTAGAGTGCCATTGGAAAATTCCCTATTGCTATGTTTTTCCTTCGAACCAAAATAGCCCTAATGGATCGTCATGAATGTATAGTAATAAGTGATGCAACAAGTGTACAACCTCTTTGTCGTAGCCGTGTCGACCTCAGCATCATTGGGTTGGTCGCTGAAGTAGTTGAGGTAGAGGTGGCTGTCGGAGGTGTGGAGGAAGATCTGAGGAATCTATAGACGGCGTCCAGGGCACTGCTCTGTTGTGATGGATCGTTATGTCGTTGGAGCAGCCCCGGTGAGCCGTAAGATGTCAAGGCTGAAGCAGCACAAGACAAACATCGTCAATCTCAAGTGGGATTCTAATAGCATCTCCAATAGATGATGTAAAATAGATGTAAAATTTACATCACCCAAAACCACCTGACTACAACAGATGAGGTAAAAACTGTTGACTCTGAACTTAACTATCGAAACTGAAATTTACTATGGAATCTGAATGTTACTGTCGAAACTAAACACAATGGTAGCAGAGAGGCACTTAACATGTAGTTTAGGGAGGGCTTGTAGTTCATCTTTAACATGCACCCCATGAGCCGCCAGCCACCACCGGCCGAACCGCCGGCCCCAGCGCCGCCTCGCCGCCCTGAAACAACTCCCCACCGCCGGTCCACCGCCGCCCCAGCCAGCCCTATAGGCCCCCGCCCCCGCCCTGAACCCTAAGATAGATAGTGGGGTACCTCTCCGGCGAGCCCCCGTCCCCACCGCAGGTGGTTCTTCCTTAACTCCAACGAGCCCCCCACCCCCTGAAAATCGACTGACCCAAAAGTCGATTCAGTCGACTGAAGTGTAGCTAAATCGGAGTAGAGCAGCAGCACGAGCGAGGGGGAGAGCAGCAGCAGCAGCGCGAGCGAGCGAGAGCCGGAGCAGCAACAGCAGATCCGGCTGGTATGGACGCCGCCGCCGAAGGGGCCTCGCACTATGGGAGAGCCGCCATGGAGATGTCGCCCACGGCGCTGGCTTCAAGGTAGCCGCTCCATGGGGGTGTTGGTTGGAGCACCGTCGGTGCCAGGAGGTCGAGCTAAGGAGAAGGTGCAATGCGATGAGTGTACAACCTCTTTGGTGGCGCCGAGTAGGCCTCGGCTTCATCCGAGGAGTCGGTGAGGATGTTGCGGTTCCGGTGGAGCAGGTTAAGGCGGCGCTGTGGGGATGGAGCAGCCGCGATAGACGAGGCGATCGTCGGAGCAGCTCCTTGGAGGTGGAGGACGGGGTGGCTGAACTAGCGGGACGATGAGATGGACGACGGATCCTCATCCGGGGAGGTTGACGAGGGACATCAAGCTGTTGCGGTGGACGACGTCGTCGGGGAAGAGGCTCTGGCTGGGCAGCGGTGAGGTGGCAGACGGAGGAGGGTGGGGTTTCGCGGCTGGAGTGGAGAGGTTATGGCGGCCTAGGATTTTGAATGGCAAAAAGGAGGCGATGGGAGGGGGTGAACCATGACTTAGGGACGCGCTTGTCCAAAATGTAGGGTGTGTTACATAAGTACCCCCCCCCCACCGATTTGAACTAGCGACCCTTTCGGCTCAGGGTTAGAAGGGGGATTTCACGTGTTGGGATTTGGCAGCTGGAGGGAGTTTTCGCGCGCGTTGTAATTTCAGGATAGCAAGGCGCGAGTTGTGAAGGCGCCAATTTTGGGAGCATGATATCTGAATTTTTGGGATATAACAAGGCGCAGGTTGAATTTTAGTGACAAGACTAACGTGTAATATTGTACTTGTACGTACCAAATCAATTCGCACTTCCCTCAACCAAAAAGAAAACGAAAAAATAAAAATATTAACACCACACAAAGAGAGAGTCTTGCCCCGTTTTACTATAAAAATGCTATTCAAAGCTACTCCCTCCTTCCATCTATATAGGGCCTAATGCGTTTTTCGATGCTAACTTTGACCAAGTATTAGAGCAATAATATATGACATGTAACTTACACAAAGCACACCGTTAAATTCGTCTATGAACGGTTAACTTACACAAAGCACACCGTTAACTTACACAAAGCACACCGTTAAATTCGTCTATGTAACTTACACAGAGCACACTCATCATTCATGCATGCCTCCTGACCCGTCTCTCACACGCATGTGCACAGACAGGCAGCCATCCCCTCTCTTCTTGATATTGCAGGCGTGCCCTTCGGTTGTCTAGCAAGCCTATCCCACCATTTGTTAGAAGCAACTCCACTACCACCCCCTCCAACACTCTAGCTCTGTCTCTCTCCCAACCTTATTCCTCTCCTACACATATGCATGGATGCCGATCGATCTCCCTTAATACCTGAGGTAGATCGATCTCCCTTAATACATGAGGTAGGCCTCTCTCCTCCTCCACACATATACCAGCCATTGTACCTCTATAGTTAATTAGGCCTCCCTCCCCCCACCACACACCGATAGTCGAGCGCTATAGGTAGGTATCCATGCCACAGAGACAAACTACACCTGTCCCCTCTCACATTCCAGTAGGCCAGCCACTCTATATCTTTGACATGGGCACACACAAATTCGATGGCACTCTTTATCAATCACACGCGCGCACACACACACACATCATCCCTCTCTTCGATTCTATGGACACCTCAAGACGATGATACCTCCACTCTCTTCTCGTGGATCGCCCCCTCTATATATATGATATATCTAGGACTCTATTTCACACACATTGCATATGTTACATTTTTTGATTGACCCCACCCCCCAAAACTCTCACAAACCCACACACTATACTATCTCTCTATGTTTGTATCTCTCTCACACAACCCCATGTAGGTGGTGTACGTATACAAGAAGAGAATAGGTGCACTGTGCACGTACTCACGCTTCGTGCCCAGCACACCCGCGCGGGTACACGGTGGAGCTCATTTCCATACGAAATGGCAACCCACGTGCTAATTTGAATGCGTGTAGCGATTGTTTACCTACGAAGGTCGTGTACCACGCGTGCACGAAATAAAGTTTGACTTGATGCGTTGGCGCGTTATTTTTAAATAAAGTTATATCGCTCAATGACACGTACACAGAATATAAAACTATTTTTATGGAGAAAAAGGTAGTCCGCTCCACTATATACAATGGAGCCTGCCTGCCTGGTTTGTCTCTCTTCAGAGTATCTCACATAAGGCTGCAGTGGCCTCTCTCTCTCTCACCGTTGGTCACTGATCCGGCCGCATCCCGTCCGCCGACAGAAAGGGAGGACGTGCATCATTTCTCCATTCGACGGCGCCGAGGCAGCACGTCCCGATCTGCGGTGCACGCCATTCTCTCTGACCAAGCTCCGGCATGGTAGGGCCTACGCCACCTGCTCGCTGCCGCAGTATGGGTAGATTCCGCCCGCCGCCGCTCACCTAGTTACATCTCGACGACCTCCTGGTATCCCCTCCGGCCTTACTCCACTGCCCGTCTTCCCACGTCGCTGCATGTGGATCTTCCATAGTTCTTTGCCCAAAATGTAGGTCGTCCAACGTACTTTCCATAGTGCAATCTCGTCCTCACACCGTTTTAGACAAACACAACCGTGTTGTTATCTTCCCTTAGGACAAGTTATATGCTTGTTTTTTTGTCATCGCATGTGTCATCAACTGTTATTGGCCAGTAATTGTTTCCTTTCTACCTCTTTTTTTTTGCAAATAGGGCTATCCATTTCACCTCGTTGCTATTGCGACCTTTTGGTGAACTGCACAAATCACTTTTTTCTTAAGAGTGTTTTGTGCAGTTCTACCAAAATGTCACATGGGCAACGTCTCTACATTTTAGTCCGACTGCACAAAGGGAGATTGGTTTTTCTCTATCCTCCTCATCCAACTCCAAGCCTAATCTTCTCCAACTAGTTAGTCTTAAGAGAGACTGCAAAGGTGACCGGCTTCTATTTGTGTGTTTATTGTTTCATCAACAATCCTCTATTATCGTAATCACACTTAATATCTTTGGAACGGGGACACTCAACTCTATTTTAGTGGAACTGCACAAAATGATCGGAATGTTGCATGCTCCAGACAACTAATTTTTTTCCCAACATGCCTTGTTGATTTAGATAGAGCTGGGGGGAAGTTGCTGCCAATGAAAGCATGGATCAATTTTAATTTAATACCTTCTCACAACTTTGTCTTCAGTTGTGATGTAAATATTAGCTCTAATTAGCAAGGAAGTTAGTTTTTTATTGTTTCCGAAAGAGCATCGATGGCAAGACACACGAAACAAAAGCTGAAAGCTCACACCATTGTACAATTTCATGTCGCTGGAGAATTATTTGTATAGTACATCAATTATGTAAACAAGTGCTGGAAGCTTGATAGCATTGCCAGAAGCCTCTTCGGCATCCGGGTCCATGTGCCATCCACAAAATTACACTCCTTCGTTCCTAAATATTTGTCTTTTTACAAATTTCAAATGGGCATATTTTATAGTGTAGATTCACTCATTTTGCTTCGTATGTGTACTCCCTACGTTCCTAAATATTTGTCTTTCTAGAGATTTCAACAAGTGACTACATACGGAGCAAAATGAGTGAATCTACACTCTAAAATATGTCTATATACATCCGTATGTAGTAGTCCATTTGAATCTCTAAAAAGACAAACATTTGAGTAGTCACTCGTTGAAATCTCTAGAAAGACAAATACTCTAGAGTATATTTAAGAACCGAGGGGGTAGTGCACAGCCGCATGGGAGACTCAGACCGTTCGTTGCGTCGCATTAATAGTGAGTAATGAGCAATCAAATCATAAGCCCCACCTTTCCCACTGTAAGTTGCTCGGAAGAAGCAACCATCAATACATTCTTCTTTGAATCCGCTCATACTACTCCATCCGTCACTTCTTATAGAGCGCACTTCAGAAAAAGAGAAAATCTCTGGGACCAAGGCGACTAGTGATCAGCCTGAAAAATAGCATTGGTAGTTATAGCACGGTGTCTATTACTAGAGGAAATAATGCGTACACACATGCATGCAGTGCTTCCACCCCGGGTACACACATGCATGCACTTACTCCACTCTATAGTACTACATCGAGAGAAAATTGTGGTTACCACGCCCTGATTATTTGAGCATTAAACCAAACGTGTCTAAAGTCTCTTTGGTGGTGGAAATGCATTGAGAGAAATGCATCATAATGAAGCCCGTCCTGTAAACTGTGACGGAGGGAGGAGTAGTATGAAGGTGCAAAACCAAGTACGCGTATGGCCAGTCGGTCAATGCACCTCCTCTTGGCATATCACTGACATGTGGGACCGGAGTGTGAGCAAACCGATCTCAATTGACGGCAAGATGGCCAACCCGCCGTTCCTTGAGAGAGATGAGGAGCGAGAACACACAGACGAGCTCGCATGGAGGCCAAGATATATTCGAGCATGGTTGATCGATATCATCATTACATGTTGGGATGCCGTTTTCTGCCCTTCTCCGGAATAAATGTGTACTTTATCAGAGATTAAAAAAAAGAGTATAGAGGCTCCACCATGCGGTTCTAATAGTACTACTACTCGTACTACTAAACCTTGCGCTTGGCTCTTTGCCTCTTCGTGAAGTCTAACAATGATGGTACTCCGCATGTTCGGTACTATAGTGTATGCCTCTGGCAATCTGACACCGAATGAACTGATGCATGTCCACCGCTTGGGTGAGGGTACATTGCATTAGTCAAAAGGCGTAAGCGAGCTTCACCTTGTCCTGCAAGCTTCTCCTCGTTCTGTGAGTTGACGGGACACACCAACAAGTAGTGCTAGTCCATACTCCCTCCTTTCCGGTTAATATGGCTTAATCTTTTTTGCGGGTAAATGAGAGAGCTTTATTCATATATAAGCATTCTTAGGACGATCAGCCAAGACACTGGTCACTAGGAAGCGAGGTACCCCGCAAAAAAGAAGTAGGAAGCGAGGTGTTTCATCAAGCCAGCTCTCGGCCACATTCAAAGTGCAGCAAGCACGGTTCACACAAAGATGCGCCGCAAGGTTTGCTGACCTGTTTACATGCTGAATAGAAAAAAAGATGAAATGTTACTGAGCGCTCCTATTTGTAACAGGATATGAGCCAGAATTAAGCGAGAATTGTGGCGAGTGTTCCATGCAATCAACTTCCATTATCACATGCGAGAACCCTCGAAGAGAACCAAATGTATTGAAGATTGCTTTATCGCATTTTAAAAATAGCATTTTAAAAATATAATAAGAGTGCAGACGCTCCTCCATTTGGTTCCTAGTGCTAGTATAGTACATACCTCTATAGACTATAGTAGTAGTACTAGTACTAGTAAACTTTGCGCTTGGCTATTCGCCTCTTCGGGAAGTGTAACAATAATAGTACTAGTACAGTGTATGCTTCTAGCAATCTGACACCGAATTAACTATTGCACATCCACCGCCTGAGCGAAGGAGAGCTTGCATTATTCAAAAGTTTCTCCTTGTCCTGCGAGCCACCGCGCGCAAGCTTCTCCCGTCCTGCAAGCTTCTCTTCGTTCGACAAGTTGACGAGACACAACAAAGTAATGCTAGTCCATAATGCCTCCTCTCCGGTTAATATGGCTTAATTTCAAACGAGATAAATACACTGGCTACCATTGTATATTTTTAAAAATACTGTCAGGATCATAATACGCTCATTGCGCTCAATATATACATTTTCCGATGTTTATACGGTCACTAGCTAACCCTGGCTGAGTATGTGTGTGCATGCACGTGTAGGTTGAGCACTTGAGCGTGACCGTGTGTGTTCCGTCGTGTGCTCGGACATGCATGCATTAGGGTGTCGCGCACGTTTTTGCGTCCATGTGTACGTGTGACTGTTGCATACACGTAGGGGGAGTACGTGTAGGGGCCACTAAAGGAGCAGTCAAATCACACAGTAAGCTAGTTGGAAGAAGCAACCATCATTTCACTCTTCAATGACACGTACGCAATATAAAATGGTTGATATGGAGAGAAAAATAAAATCACTATATATACACTAGCAGGAGCCTGAGCTACAAGCCTGCTTGCTTGGGTTGCTCTCTTCACAAGCATAGAACGATGGTGGCCACACCGCTGGTCACATATCCGGCCTGATCCCGCAGCTGGGGGAAGGGAACAATGTTCTGCGTAGACGCGGTTGACATCGGCGAGGGAGAAAATCCATAGTTGGTGCATCCCAATCGGGGGTCACCACAGTATGGGCTGATGCCGCGTCCCAACCACCCTTCTAGCTACAACCCGATGTCCCAGGTAGTCCATCTTCCTTTTGGAGCCGGCTTGCTCCACTGCCGCAGCTCCCCACGTAGCTCCATCTCCATGTCGATCTTTCTCTACTTCTACCGGCTTCTACTTGTGATGAGGTAGTCCATCTCATGAACTAGTGCTAGTACTATTATTCTAATCACACTTCTTCAATATCTTTGCCATCAGGGATGCTCAGCTCGATTTTAGTGGAACTGCACAAAAGCATCGTATGATCCGAGGGTGTTAGCCGTCTTTCCTTCGACAGGTTCTACCTGGACAGGAAATTAAATCCTGTTTAGGGTTTAGGGTTTAAGTCGTAGTGACCCCATCAGTAGTTTTTCTTTCGTACATGCTCCCACAACTTTTGTCTTTAGTTGTGAAGTAAATATTGGCTATGATCTGCGAATCATTGAGAAGCATCAACATGCGTGTTAGTTTTGCTTTGTATTTGATGGAATGTTGTAACGGGGCAACCTTGGAGTAGGAATGAAAATGGAGTGGAAAGTTTTCGTTTTTTCAGAGAAAAATGGAAACGGAGGGAAACCAACATTTCGTTTCATTGGATCACGCCATCGAGCAAAACCAACGTTTAAATCACGTCTGTCGCGCTCGTGTCTCACCCTCCTCCACGGCTCGACCCCACACGGCCGCTCGGCATGCCACTCACCGCAAACCGAGTATACTTTCCCGCCTGCTTGTCGATGGATCGCGCCATGGAGTACTAGTACTACTGGAAGAGATTGACGGGTTGGGGGAGGACAGCTAGTTGTAGCACGGACTCCCAAGAACTTTTTACATGCATGTTGTGCCCGGCTATTGCGACCTTTGAACATGGAGCAGTCGCGTGCACCAGGAAGCGGCGCGGGCGATGCTCTCTCGGCCGGCGCGCCGCTTCAATGCCGGCGCCAGTGAGAGGTCGCGTCCGCTCTGGCCGGGCATGAATGCGACACTGACCGTTTCGGGCGGGAAGCACGCGCGGGTGATGAAGAGGGTCCGGGTTGGTCAGGAGCGGCCGTGGCAGCGGTCCAGATGCCCACAAACAAGAGATGTTGTACGTTAATATTGCCGCGTATATAATTAACAACGTAAATAATGTGCCAGTTGGACAAATATGATTGGAGATGGAATTTTACGTAAACACGGATATGCATGTCTATGTCTATGTGTGTGTGCGCGACGACTCTCACGACCTGGAAGCAGGGGCGTGTTTTTGATCGAGTTTTCTTTCTTGGTATGTTAAAAAATTGTCCGCCAGTTTTTGTTTCTTTTTTTGGGAACGCGCATATTCTATTTAAAACCACTGCTATGGAGAGATTGTTTTACTCCATTATAGCCTCTTGTTTGATAGAGTTTCTCGCGTCTCGCTCTCTCACCCTGTCGGTGTACTAGAGTAGGGGTACCCTAGTATCCCGAACTTGTGCACGGGCAGTCGCAGCATCCCACGGCAAGGCTTGCCGGGTGACCGCCAAGGTTCTCCGTGGTTCCTTTGGAGCCATTCAAGAACAAAGTATCCAAACCAAGACACCACAAGACCCCGGAGAGAGGAGCTTGCCGGGAAGGCCAACCAAGGCAAGGCGCTTAAGGAGACAAGACCCCGGCAAGAGGAGCTTGCCGAGAAGGCCACCCAAGGCATCTCAAGGAACTTGCCGCGATGCGCCTCGCGTCCCGGCAAGGCCCGGTGAGCGACAAGCTCCCGGACGCGACAAGACAACGACCGCGGCAAGGCGCTTGCCGCGGCAAGCCACCACTCTGTGCCCGCGCTCCAGCACATCCACCAACGTGTCGCTCTGGGACCCTTCCAGGCGTGCGTGGCAGGAGGCTGTGCAGCCAGCGGTGCACCGTGGCGAGCGGCGCTGACAAGATTGCCATCGTGGCAAGCGGTGGCGTCCCTGACGGTCCCTTTTGCACTGTTTAGGTGACACAGACGGGCATTTAATGCCCTTGTCCCCTGCCGTCAGGGTTAGGTATGATACTCTATAGCAGGTAGCTGTACCTACCGCAGCACCTTTCCATTTTTACCCTTTGTCTCCGTTGCCACCTGTCGGTGACCCTTGAGCATATAAAAGGAGGCCCATGTGCAACGTAGAGGGGGGGTTCAGAAAAAAGAGAACACTCAGGCTCGGTCTCGTTAGCCGCTGGTGTGTACTGTAGCACTCCGCGCTCCCGAGCAAGAACTCAATACAAACCACAAAGCAGGAGTAGGGTTTTACGCATCCGTGCGGCCCGAACCTGGGTAAACTGCTCGTGTGCTTCGCCTCGATCCGCTCTTCGTGCGACCTCCGCCCCCGCCGAACCGAAAGGGACTCGGTCCGCCGGTCCCATAGGTGTTCATGGATTAGTCCCCCGACATCTTTGGCGCGCCAGGTAGGGTGCGTCGAGGTTGTGTGAACCAGATCCGGCATTCACACGAGCTAGATCTTCATCATCTTCATTGACATGCGGCCGAAGAAGAAGGCTTCGGAGGCGGCTGCTCCGTCCGCGCTGAACCCACCACCGCCAGAGCAAACGGCTGAGGGGGCAGACGCCGGCGGAAGAACGGGTGTCGACGAGGGAGCTCACGGTGCTGCCAGGTCCAAGGACAAGGCTGCGCTACCCATCGGCAGCGTAGCCGGCTCCCACAATGACCGGGCGCACTCCAAGACCTCGGCATCCGTACATGCACCGCGCCCATCTCAGGAGGCGCGGGACCAGCAGCGTCATGGTACTCACAGTACCATGCGTTTGCTGGACCAAGATCGAGCTGGTGGATCCCCGAGTGCTCAAGACCAGCATGCACGCCAACATGCTGGCACGAGCGAGGCACGGTCGCCTGGACGGGATACTGCTCCTTCTAACATACTTAGAAGTCCGAGCATATCCCGCTCCTTGCACCGTTCGCCACCGCCACCTGCCACTGTAGCAGAAGCTTTAGCACGAGCTCAACTACTCCTAGACTACCCTCCAACGGCAGACAAGATCGACGACTGGAGGGCCACCATTCAGAGTCTCATCGGCTTCGCCAACGGCGACACTCAACAGCAGCCGAGCACGTCGCAGCCGCGGCATGCCAGCCAGGCACGAGCCGGTGGCGACAAGACCGGTGGGGGTGCAACCACTGTGCACTCTCCGCCCCGAAGGCCAAGATCGCCGACTCGCCGGATCTACCTCGACAGCGACTCCACCGCGTCATCAGATCCACGAGCTCGTCGCGATCAGCGCCAAGTTCTTCATGAACGACAGCAAGAAGACGCTCGTACACGCATCGAGCGCCGAAGAGAAGCGCGACGTCAATCGGACCAGCGCACTGGGCCCTCAGTTGACATGCATGCGCCAGGGGAACCAGGCGGCTTGCCCTACGCGGTAGGTTGCCCTGCGTTTACTCGTGAGCTGCGGCAAGTCCAGTGGCCTAGCATGAAGAATTTCAAGCCAGATGTACCAGAGAAGTACGACGGCAAGTCGCATCCGTCGGAGTTCCTCAGCATCTACACCATCGCGGTGCATGCTGCTGGGGGACGGGACGACAAAATCCTTGCCAACTACTTCCCGCTAGTGCTCAAGCCCAACGTAAGGTCCTGGCTCATGCACTTGCCGGACAACTCCATATCCTCCTGGGCAGACCTTTGCCATCAGTTTGTCGGCGCCTTTACAGGCGGCCACAAACCTCATGGCCAAGAGAGTGACCTTCATCTGCTCGCCCAGAAGGAAGGAGAGCCCCTGCGCAAGTACATTCAGAGGTTCAGCCGTGTACAGCACAACATCCCAGATGTCCACCCTGCCGCGGTCATCAGCGCGTTCCATCAGAACATGCATAACCGCCGGATGCGGGAGGAGATGGCGATGTGCAAGATCAGAGACGTCAGTGAGCTGTATGCCCTGGCCGACAAGTGTGCACGTGCTGAGGAAGGGAGGAAACTCCCCGGAGAGAATACAGGAGCAGGAGGATCTGACAGCGAGGATGCTGCCCCGGCAAAGAAAAACTGGTGGTGGAACAACAGGAAGAAGAAAGGCAAAGATATGCTAGTCGTTGAGCAGTCCGGCAACGAAGGTGGCGCCAAGAAAGTCAAAGCAGGTAGCTCCGGCAAGGAGATTGCCGCATGCACCAACTGCCAGGCTGTGGCGGTCACCGACAAGCAGGACGGCACCGACAAGCAGTACTGCAAGATCCACCGCACCAAGGGCCATGACCTCCAGAGCTGCAAGAAGGTCGAGCAGCTTGTCCAGCAACAAAAGGCTGAGTATGAGCGACGAGACAAGGAGAGGGCCCAAGGAGGCACTGGAGAATCTAGCAAGAAGCGCGCCAGCCGGGGAGGACGCCGCGGCAAGGCCAAGCAGCGGCAAGGAGACAGACCTCCCCGCGGCCGCGACAAGGATGAAGATGACGACGACGACGAAGACATGGATGACGCCGGGACCAGTGAGCAGGAGTTCCAGAAAGCCACAGAGGTCTTGTGCGTTGATGGCGGCGCTTCTCTGCATACTTCACACCGCCAACTCAAGCAGTGGGTGCGGGAAGTCAATGCGGCGGAGCCACCCGTCGAGTCACGCAAGCTTCTGAAATGGTCCAGCACGCCTATCATCTTTGATATTGAGGACCACCCTAATCGCACAACTGCGGTCGGGTGCTTGCCGATGTTGGTTTCACCAACTATCCGCAACCTCAAGGTCACTAAGGTGTTAGTTGACGGTGGGGCCGGCTTGAACCTAATCTCCTCCGCGGTACTCCAGAAACTCCAAATCCCTGACAGCGAGCTTGAAGAGACCGGCACATTCCAAGGAATCAACCCGGGAAGGAGCAAGCCGAAGGGGAAGGTCACATTGCCTGTAACATTTGGCAGCGAGCTGAACTTCAGGACTGAGAGGGTCACTTTTGACGTTGCCGATATTCCATTGCCTTACAATGGGATACTTGGCCGTCCAGCACTCGCCAAGTTCATGGCAGCCTCTCACTACGCATACAACATGCTGAAGATGCCAGGCCCGATAAGCATCATCTTTGTCCCCGGCGACAAGAAGGATGCTCTTATCTGCGCCGACAAGATCTACCGGGAAGCGGCAGCCGCAACAGATCGCAAGTCACTTGCCGTTGAAGCTCCCGGGGGGAAGAAGAAGACCAAGTCTGGCAAGATTTCTGATGCCCACTCTGGCAAGCGCACCTCTTCGGAGTGCTGCGCTGCCGTCGAGGACGCACCATCGAGCTCCACCGGCAAGTGTAAGAAGACAATGGCAGCTCCGCCAGAGACGAAGAAGGTGTCCGCCAAGGAGGACGACACTGGTGGTACCTTCACCATTAGTGCCACTCTCGACCTTAAATAGGAAAGCGCGCTCATTGCTTTCCTGCGGGCGAATGTCGACGTGTTTGCGTGGCAACCGTCTGACATCCCTGGTGTTCCCAGGAAAGTAATTGAGCACCACCTTGCCGTTTGTCCTCATGCGCGGCCCGTCAAGCAGAAGGTCAGGAAGCAAGCAGTGGAGCACCAAGAATTCATCGCAGAAGAGATCAAGAAGTTGGAAGCAGCAGGCCTTGTCAGAGGAGTGCTCCATCCTACGTGGCTGGCCAATCTTGTAGTCGTGCGCAAGGCGAACGGGAAATGGAGACTTTGTATCGACTTTACCGATGTTAACAAAGCTTGTCCCAAAGACCCATTTCCTTTGCCGCGGATCGACCAGATTGTTGACTCCACGGCCGGATGTGACTTGCTTTCATTTCTTGACGCATACTCAGGATACCATCAGATCTTCATGGCAGAAGAGGATGAAGAGAAGACCGCATTTATTACTCCATGTGGCACGTACTATTTCATACGGATGCCTTTCGGTTTAAAAAATGCTGGTTCAACATTCGCAAGGGTAGTCCATGTCGCTCTTGAGCCACAAATACACAGAAATGTGGAAGCCTACATGGATGACATAGTGGTCAAGAGCAAGGACAAGGCAACTCTGATCCAAGATTTAGACGAGAGCTTTGCAAATCTGCGCAAGATCAGCCTCAAGCTCAACCCAGAGAAGTGTGTGTTTGGAGTCCCCTCCGGCAAGCTTCTCCGGTTCTTCGTGTCTCAGCGGGGAATTGAAGCCAATCCCGACAAGATCAAGGCCATTGAGCAGATTGAAGCACCAAAGCGCGTCAAGGATGTACAAAGACTTGCCGGTTGCATGGCTGCTCTCAGCAGGTTTATCTCTAGGTCTGCTGAGCGTGCCCTGCCGTTTTTCAAATTATTGAAAAAGGCAGGTCCAATGAAATGGACTCCGGAAGCGGAGGCTGCGCTGCAAGACTTGAAGAGATACCTGTCCTCCGCTCCAACACTTGTCGCACCTAAGCCACAAGAGAAGTTGCTGCTGTATATAGCGGCAACCAATCAAGTGGTTAGTGCTGCGTTAGTGGCAGAGAGGGAGGCAGATTACGAGCCAGCAACCACGGCAGGCGCATCCAGCGACAAGCAGGAGGCTTCCCCAGCAAGCTCTGGTCCCGGCAAAGATGGATTTGCGCAGATGCGCGAGGAGATACATAAGAAAATGGTGCAGCACCCAGTTTACTTTGTTAGTTCCCTTCTGCTGGGGGCTAGGTCAAGGTACTCTGGCATGCAGAAATTGCTTTTCGGCCTTCTCATGGCCTCGAGAAAGCTGCGCCATTACTTCCAAGCACATGAGATCACAGTTGTCACTCGCTTTCCGCTGAAGAGGATACTACAGAATCCAGAAGCGACAGGCAGGATTGTTGAGTGGGCACTGGAACTGTCAAGCTTTGGCCTCAAGTTTGAGAGTACTTCAACTATCCAAAGCAGAGCATTGGCAGAATTCATAGCAGAATGGACGCCAACACCAGATGAAGAAATTCCAGAAACGAGCATCCCCGTCGACGAAGCAAGCAAAGAGTGGCTGATGTACTTTGATGGTGCTTTTTTGCTGCAAGGCGCCGGCGCTGGCGTGCTGCTTATCGCACCCACCGGAGAGCACCTCAAGTACATAGTCCAGATGCACTTTCCCAAGGGGCAAGCAACAAACAATACTGCAGAGTATGAAGGCTTGCTTGCCGGTCTCAGGATCGCGGCAGACCTTGGGATCAAGAAGCTCATTGTCCGGGGTGACTCACAGCTTGTCGTCCGCCAAGTGAACAAGAGTTATCAGAGTCCGTTGATGGAAGCTTACGTCGACGAAGTGAGAAAGCTAGAAGAGCACTTTGACGGCCTACAGATGGAGCATGTTCCAAGAGCTCAGAACGCCGTTGCCGATGGCCTGTCAAAGTGCGCTGCACTTAATTTACCTGTGGAACCAAGGATCTTTGTGCTCAAGCTGACTCAACCGTCCGTAACGCCATCAACTGGACAGAGCAAGAAGAGGAAGTTGATTTCTGGTGACTATTTTCCGGCAGAGCTTCCCGAAGCCACCGCCAAGAAGGTCCCCAAGATCAACGCCAAGAGCGCTGAGGAGCAGTCTGCTCCGGCAAGCCCTAGGGTTTGTTCCATTGAAGCAGAAGTTCCCGGCAAGTTTTGCTCCGGCAAGCTTGCCGGGGAACGTCAAGCTCCGGCAGAGCCGCAGATTCTCGCCGTAGAAGCAGATGTTCCCGCAGCCGCAGATTTGCCTTTAGTCCTTGTTGTCGAGCCACAAGCTCCAGCATGGGCACAGCAGATTGTCCGTTTCCTTCAGACAGGAGAATTTCCCAAAGAGCAAGAAGAAGCGGAAAGAGTAGCCCGGCAGTCAAGTATGTACCAGTTTGTCGACAAGACACTGTACAGAAGAAGACTCAACGGTGTGAAATTGAAGTGTATTCACCGGGAAGATAGACAAAAGCTGTTGGCAGAGATACATGGAGGCATATGTGGTCACCACATTGGCGCAAGAGCACTTGTCGGCAAAGCATTCCGGCAAGGTTTCTTTTGGCCGACAGCCTTCCAGGATGCAACTGCACAAGTAACCAAGTGTGAAGCGTGCCAGTTCCATTCCAAGCAGATACACCAACCAGCTCAAGCTCTCCAGACGATCCATTTATCCTGGCCATTTTCGGTCTGGGGGCTCGACATGCTCGGCCCCTTTCCCCGAGCAGTCGGGGGCTTTGAGTACTTGTACGTCGCAATCGACAAGTTCACAAAGTGGCCGGAAGTGGAACCAGTGAGGAAGGTGACAGCACAGTCAGCAGTCAAGTTCTTCAGGTCGATTGTTTGCCGCTTCGGGATCCCTAACAGGATAATCACCGACAACGGTACGCAATTCACGAGCCGCACCTTCATGCAGTACGTCCAAGATCTTGGCGCCAAGGTCTGCTTCGCTTCTGTTGCTCACCCAAGAAGCAACGGTCAAGCGGAGAGGGCAAATGCTGAAGTGCTGCGCGGGCTCAAGACCAAGCCTTTCGACAGGCTGCACAAGTGCGGAAGAAACTGGATCGAGGAGCTGCCGGTGGTTCTTTGGTCGATCAGAATGATGCCAAATCGAGCCACTGGCCAGACACCTTTCGCTCTAGTCTATGGAGCAGAGGCAGTTCTCCCCACGGAAGTCGTATACGGGTCACCTCGAGTGCTCGCTTATGATGAGCTCGAGCAAGAGCAGCTGCGACAAGATGACGCGTTGCTCCTTGAGGAAGACCGTCTTCAGGCTGCTGTGCGAGCTGCTCGCTACCAGCAAGCTTTGCGCCGCTACCATAGCCGCAAAGTTAACGCCAGAAGTTTCGAGGAAGGCGACCTTGTTCTTCGGCGTGTTCAGTCCGCCAAGAATTCCAACAAGTTGACGCCGAAGTGGGAAGGCCCTTACCGGGTGAAACGAGTCACTAGGCCTGGCGCTGTCCGCCTTGAGACCGAAGATGGCATTCCGGTGAGCAACTCCTGGAACATTGAGCATCTTCGTAAGTTTTACCCGTAAGGCGCGGTTGCCGGAACCTGTTCCGGCAACCACCTTTTGTACAAGTCTTGCCGCTGTTGCATGTAATCCTTTGTACAAAGTCGGGCGCAGACCCCGTGCATAAGTAAAACTCATGTGCTCCGCACATTTTGTCAATTTCATGCTCTCTATTTTTTGGCATATATGATCTGACACTTTGTGCAACACCTACTCCACGGTAAGCAATAACGAGCCGTAAGGCTCCGTATCTTTATTTTCTCTTCTTTCTTTTTTCTCAAGGAAAGGAAGGTTCCCTCGCCCACAAGTTTGCTGGGGAGGAAAGGAGAAGATAATGGTATGGACCGGGCGTCGTCCAAGAAATTTCGCCTTACCGGGAAGCAAACAACAGAAAATCTAAGTTGCCAAAGTTTGAGCAATCAGATTTTTTAAAATTTTAAGTTATCTCCCTTGAACGACCGCACTTTGTATGGAAAACCTGTGCGCGGAGGAACCAACTCGTAGCTAGTTGCGCCCTTACTTTGTTTCGAGTCTGCTCAACAACTTAAGTGAGCTGCAACTAGTTGCAACAAGGTTTCTTGTCCATAGCGGCACCGCCAGCAGGCTGGTGACGTCCCGCACTCAACACTCGCGGCTCAGGTACCTGCACCGGCAAGTTCCCTAAAAGCGTAGGGCAAAAACATACAAAGGGAGGAATCAAGTAAAGGGAATAACATTGCAATCATTACCCAGAATAGAGTTATATTACAAAGATAGCTTGTCGCGGCTCTAACAGATTGTTTTCATAGCATGACAAACAGCGACAAGAAAAGAAGAAATGGGCGGCCTAATCTACGCGATCACCCTCGATCCTCTTGATCCCGCTCACCTTGTCCACAATGGGTGTGACAAAGGCCTTGAGCACCTCCAGATCGGCATCCGGCGGCAGGGTCTTGAGGACGTTGGTGAGGTTGAGGCCCGGATTGCGGAAGGCCACCTTCACCAACACTTTCTGAAGAGCTCCCGCGCAGATCTTGCGCGACTCGTCGACCAGCTGCTTTGGGATCCTCTCCCGGAGTCGCTGGAGGGCCGTCGCCACGCCCTTAAAGAACAAGACGAGCTTGGCGCTGGGTTGGAGGTTCTCGTCGGAGGGATACCTGAGATCCTCCATCCCCAGCTGCGCCAACTCCCTGTCAATATCTGCGGCGGCGCTCACGAGGCTCTCCGTCCAGTGCTCCACATTTTTCTTGAAAGCATTCTAGGTGGCGGCAACACTCTCCAACAGCGCCTTGTCGGCCTTGATCTCTTCTTTCAAGGCCGTCTCCTGCTCCTTGGCACTGTCCAGCATCTTGGTCAAAGTGGTCAGCTTCAACTCAAGATCCGCGTTGGAGTATTTGGCGGCGCTGAGCTCTTTGCCCTTCTCGGCAAGATCGGCTTCCAGCTGCACCACCTTCATCTCCAGCTCCTTCTTGGCGGCCTCGGCAACTGCGGCAGCATCCTCTGCTTGCTTAAGGGCTCCGCCGAGTTTTTCCTCGCGCACGGCAAGCTCCTCCTCGTGGGCGTCAAGATTGACCTTCCGCTGCGCCAGCTCGCCCTCCTCCGCGGATAGCTTCACAGCGGCAAGTCGCTGTTGCTCTTCGACTTCAGCCTTCTCGAGGAGGAAGGCCTTCTGCGCTTCGGCGAGCTGCTCCCGCTGCTCCGCAGGGACCGGAGGGCTTCCTGGTGGAAACCCCCGAGCTCTTCCGCGCGCTTCTCGATGTCTGCTCCCGCCTTCGTGACAAGCGCCTCGCGGGATTCCAGCTTGGCTTGCCGCGCGCGGTAGAGCGACAACAACTTCCGCAGCAACCGCTCCTCCTCAGGCTCGTTGCTGCTGCTGCTCGGCGCGTCAACCAGAGTCAGCCCAGCGGAGGCAAGCACCTCCCCGTCGAAGATCTCTCCCTCGACCGGCGCCCTGGAGCTCGATGCCCAGGGAAGGTTGATGAAGACGTCGTCGCCGGCCTTCAAGTAGACGCCTGGCTGGGGCTCTTCGGAGCCTGGCGCTGCGGCAGCGGCGGACGGGTCGGCGGTCGGTGTAGCGCCTGGCGCTCCTGCGGCCTCAGGGCCGTCAGTGCGATCGCCAGACCCCTCGCCAGTTGCCGCGGCGGCAGCCTTGGCGGCCTCTGCGCTGGCGGGATCGTCAGCACCGGCCGCTTCTTCGGTGGCAACCTCGGTCTCCACCGGCTTCGTAGCAGATGGGTCTGACAGCCGGAAAAGGGAGAAGAGTCGAGCAAAAACCCAAGAAGATCAAAAGAAGAAGAACCCAAGGAAAGTTTTGAAGCGAAAGGATTACCTGTGCCGGGTTCTGCAGTCGTGGTCTCCACCGTCGGGGGGCCGCTGGTGCTGTCCCTTGCCGGAGAACCCTCCCTTACCGGAGACTTCTCCCTTACCGGAAAGCCCTCCCTTGCCGGAGAGCTCTCCCTTGTCGGGGGATTCTCCCTTGGCTCTTGGTGGGGCTGCTCTGCTCCTACACAAACCAGCAGTAAGATATCAGCAAAGACAGAGTATCCATGCGCATCTCACAGCGGAAAGCAAACCATATACTTACGCTGGGGGCTGCTCTGGAGAAAAGTTGCCGGGTCCAGCAAGGTTGTCTCGGGCGCACCCCCTGCTGTCGCAGTAGGTTCGTCCTCGATGACAATCACCGGGACTTTGACTCTCTTTGCTGCTCACTGGGCCAGAGTCCTAAAAAGGAACAAGTTCAGAGTCAAGCAAATGAGATACAAGACAAACAACAAGGATTGAAGAACTACAAGTACACCAAGGGAGTCTTACTCTTCTTCTTCTTCCTCGTCGGAGCTGAACGCGGAGAAGTCGAAGTCTGGCTCACATCTGGCGCGAGGAGGCGGAGGAGTAGCTTCCCTTGGCCGCTTGGCGGGAGCAGTGGCGGCGGTCTGAGACAACCCCGCTCCGGCTGTTGCCGCGACGTGAGAAGCGGCAGGAGTAGAAGCGGTGGTCCGGGAGGGCCCAGCTCCAGTTGCCGTCGCAGCGTGAGGCGCTCCCGCGGTAACAGTGCTTGCCGCGGTGGAGCGTGTCACGCGGCGCGGCGACTGTTGCCTCGCCTGCCGCTCCGCTACGTCACCGACCTTGCGGAGACGCCTTCTTGGTGCGGATGGAGGCTCTGCTTGCGGTGAGCTGTCTGAAGATGAGGAGGAAGCTGAGTTGATCTCCAGCGAGCCGCTCGTATCCTTGGCGGGCTCGCTCGACTCAATGTTATGCCCGGCAAGCTCTTTCTCGCCGGCAGGCTCCCCTCGCTCGGCACGGCTTGCCGCCTCTGCTGCCTCTGCCTCCTCCACGGTGAATCCAAATTCGCCCGCGGCTGCGGCTGTCGCCGCCTCTTCTAGCCTAGTGGCGATGAGTGCCATCTCCGCATCGGTGGTGTCACGGGTGAGGCTATCTTTCTCGTCGGAGCGGATCAGCACTTCTACCAAGTCATCAAAGAATTGCTGCACGACGTCGTCTGCAGGCTCTTGCCAAGTTGGGACAATTCCATGCGAGTCGCACAACAGCATCATTGCACGGATGCAGTCGAGCGCGGAGTTGTTACACAGCGGAACGACCCCCCCCCCCGGCAACCTAAAAACTTCAGGGTGTTGAGGGTCATACTTGAACAGCTCCTGGAGCATCGTGTTGAGCTCCAGAACTATGAAGTTGAAGTTGAGGCCCGGCCGCAGCCTCATGATATCTGCCGCATTCTTGAACTCCCAAGTGGGTCTCCCCCGTTCCTGCAGGGGGGCGATGCGGCGGCGAAGAAAGTCCGTGCCAACAGCGCCTATAGTGAGCCCGGCAAGCCTGAGGCGTAGGATCCGGGTGACAGCAATCTTCAGCCTGTCGTCTTCCGGGGCCACGTCACTCCAATCGCTGCCGCGTGCTACTGGGGTTTGGCGCCGGGTGGTGAATGGCTGCGGTTTCTCCTCATCAATCCAGCACCAGTCTTCTCTCCACTCCTCCCACTTGCCGCGGAATTCTCCCTCTAGATAAGTTTCCTTCTTGCCGGCCCTTGAGATCCAGGCGATTCCGCCGGATAAAGGCTCTCCTCTCTCTACTCGGGGTATAAAGAAGTGGCGAAAGAGGGCTACATTGGGATGGACTCCGACAAAGTTTTCGCAGAGATGTGCGAAAACTGCCATGGTCAGAACGGCATTGGGGGTGAAGTCGAGGAGATGGAACCTGTAGGTGTTCATGATATCGCAGAAGAATTCAGAGAAAGGCGGGCAGAGCCCGCAGTAGAAGAACAAGGAGAAGAAAGGGTATCCGTTTGGGGCCTTCTTCCAAGCGGCGGCGGGAAGTACCTTCGTGCGCGGATGCGCTCGTGTCTCCGTCGACCAGAAGAGGTAGTAGTTCTCCCTCAGCTCCCTCGCGGCAAGCTTGGGGGGGAAGACTGCCCGCTCCTTTCGCAGCGCCACAAGCCGCTGCACCTCGGTCGACTTCACGACCTTCCGCTTGTCGGCTTTTGGAGCCATGGCGGAAGTGGTGGAGGAGGTCGACGGCGTTGGTGGTGCTGGTGGCGATGGGGGGCGGAGCGCTGCTCTCTTTCGGCTTTGGGAAGACGAGGGAGCGGCGGAGATTTTTGAGATTGGAGCAGCAACGGGCGAATGGACGAACTACCCCTGTTTCCCCTGCTTATAAAGAGGGAGGGGGCGGACGTTCCGCATTTCCGAATAAATAAACCACCCATGATCTCTCCCACGATGCCGCATTCAACGCGTGCCGTTCGGGGAGGGCGCGGTGGATACGGAGAGAGATACGGCATAACCTAGGCCGCGCGTGCCCGTGCCCTGTTTTGGGCCTGGCCCAACAGCGCTCGGCATCGTGTATGGCCCAGGCCCGGGGGCTCCTGTCGGTGTATTAGAGTAGGGGTACCCTAGTATCCCGAACTTGTGCACAGGCAGTCGCAGCATCCCGCGGCAAGGCTTGCCGGGTGACCGCCAAGGTCCTCCGTGGTTCCTTTGGAGCCATTCAAGAACAAAGTATCCAAACCAAGACACCACAAGACCTCGGCAAGAGGAGCTTGCCGGGAAGGCCAACCAAGGCAAGGCGCTTAAGGAGACAAGACCCCGGCAAGAGGAGCTTGCCGGGAAGGCCACCCAAGGCATCTCAAGGAACTTGCCGCGGCGTGCCTCGCGTCCCGGCAAGGCCCGGTGAGCGACAAGTTCCCGGACACGACAAGACAACGACCGCGGCAAGGCGCTTGCCGCGGCAAGCCACCACTCTGTGCCCGCGCTCCAGCACATCCACCAACGTGTCACTCTGGGACCCTTCCAGGCGTGTGTGGCGGGAGGCTGTGCAGCCAGCGGTGCGCCGTGGCGAGCGGCGCTGACAAGATTGCCATCGTGGCGAGCGGTGGCGTCCCTGACGGTCCCTTTTGCACTGTTTAGGCGACACAGACGGGCATTTAATGCCCTTGTCCCCTGCCGTCAGGGTTAGGTATGATACACTATAGCAGGTAGCTGTACCTACTGCAGCACCTTTCCATTTTTACCCTTTGTCTCCGTTGCCACCTGTCGGTGACCCCTTGAGCATATAAAAGGAGGCCCATGTGCAACGTAGAGGGGGGGTTCGGAAAAAAGAGAACACTCAGGCTCGGTCTCGTTAGCCGCTGGTGTGTACTGTAGCACTCCGCGCTCCCGAGCAAGAACTCAATACAAACCACAAAGCAGGAGTAGGGTTTTACGCATCCGTGCGGCCCGAACCTGGGTAAACTGCTCGTGTGCTTCGCCTCAATCCGCTCTTCGTGCGACCTCCGCCCCCGCCGAACCGAAAGGGACTCGGTCCGCCGGTCCCATAGGTGTTCGTGGATTAGTCCCCCGACACACCCTCTCCATATCAAAACAAGATGACAGTGTCCACACTATCTCTCTCCTCACTGGTGGTCACAGATCCGGCCGAATCCCGTCCGCTGCGGGAGGTGAGGAGGTGCAGCGTTAAAGTTGTCGCCCTTGGCGATGGAGGAAGCCGATGCCCACCATCCTCTCGGAGCCGGCACTGGCGCGGACGAAGGTCCTCCGCGCCCTTGTTCGCTGCCGTCGTGTGGGCAGATCCCGCCCGCCTACCTAAGCGACATCTCGCCCACCTGAGGTATAACTTCTTGTACTGGTCCAGCTCCCCAGGTCGCTGCATGCGGGTTTTCTTCTATGCGACTACTCCCCAGCTCCCCATGTATAGTAGCT
Source organism: Triticum dicoccoides (assembly GCF_002162155.2). Taxonomy (NCBI): domain Eukaryota; kingdom Viridiplantae; phylum Streptophyta; class Magnoliopsida; order Poales; family Poaceae; genus Triticum; species Triticum dicoccoides. The sequence goes on along the minus strand of NC_041380.1, from coordinate 500,156,119 downwards.
AGGGTTCGTCGGCTGGTCCAACATCACCTACTATTATAGAGGAAATGCCACTCGAAAAGTTGTCCTGATTTATGCCTCGGTGGAGGTATACATGTTGTTTCGACAAAAAGTACATGGTGGTTGTGAGGTCATTGTCCATATGCTCCTATTGCTGCTGCTAATCTAATACTATCACTGGTTAAATGAAGAAATGCTTTTTTTCTCGGGTATCCTGGTTTAGTTCCCATCAAGATAATCATGATGCTTCTGTTTGTTGGTGTACTTTTCATAATTCTTATTGACAATTGAGATGTTGTTGTTAATCTTGTAAAACAAAGTAACAACACTATATCCCTTTTTTATATTTTTGGAAACAGCGATGCGTATCTCCATACCCGGGCATGTCTTCCTCAATTTTAGTGGAACTGCACAAAATTGGATGGCCATTGTTGTTCCGCCTCATTGTCCTCTGCCACGTGGTTCTTCCTTCCTCGAGCTTGACTACTGAAAAGAAACAAACCACGGTGAGGATTTGTCGAACTTCATAGGTGCCTCACCCAAACTTGATGCCAAATGGATGATGCATCACCACGATGACCTATCGATGCTCATGGTTGCGCCTCATGGTTGCGTCGGCTGGTGAAGCTGATCGATTTTCAATGAAAAACAAGTTGTCTTCCATCAGTGCTCTTTGCTTGTTACCCACAAAGATGATATCCTTCGTCAGTTCACCTTGGTTGCGTTGGAGATGCAGTCGTCTTTCACGTTGGTGCAGTTTTATCACACAATTGGCTATGAACCAAATATTTCCTCGAAGAAGGATCGACATTGGTACTAAGAGCATAAGTTTTGTATTGATTTCTAAGACTTCTCACAACTTTGTCTCCAGATCCCCTGCAATTTTATTTGTCCAGCTATTAACTTTGATTAAAAAATGGTGTGGACTAAAAACTCGGATGGACATAGTAGCCCTCCATTTTTATTTACTCTGCATATTAGATTTGACTGAAGTCAAACTTTGTAAAGTTTGACCAAGTTTAGGTCGAACACAACAAACCATAATTATTAGAGAGGGCAAACTGTACATACTCTCAAACCTTTTCGATAATTGAAATTAAAATTCTTTATTTGTACACACTCTCACACGTTTCCGATAATTTGGCGCATGTGTGGTTGTTCACTTAAGGGAGGGTAGTGTACCGCACGTGAAGGATAGGAAGTGCGACCAGGACGCGTGGACAGTAGTTTTCTTCACTGGTACGTTAAATAAAGAGTTTCGTTTCGTACTTACACAATTTAAAACGATTGTTATGGAGAGAATAAGAAAACCACTCCATTATATATTAGTCGTATACACGAGTACTATATGGACGCAACTTCATTGACTTTAGTGCACCTGCCTTTGGGTTTATGACAGGTGGGCCCAAAATGTGGCTGGCCCACCTGTCATACAGCCAAAAGCAGGTGCAGTTAAGGCGCCGGAGCTCAGTCCGTACTACAGTATATATATAAGCTGGAGCCTCAGTGCATGTTCCCTAGGGTTTGCACTCTCCACACTCTCGCCACACTACACACACACACACACACACACACACACACACACACACACACATATATATATATATATATACACACACACACTGGAGGCTCAGCGTTCCTTTGCTAGGGTTTGCTATATTCACTGTCTCTCACCCTCTTCACCGGATCTAAACAAGACTGCGGTGTGGCCTCTGTCTCTCTCACCCCCCTCACAGCTGGCGAAGGAGGCGTCCGGATCCTGTCGCACCGGGAAGGGGAGGAGGTGCAGCTTTCACTCTATCGCCTTCGGCGAGGGAGGCAATCCACTGCCGGCTGCGCTTTTATCTTTCACCCAATGCGTGTGCAGGAGGGCCACCGACCCCTTCTTCCTTGTTGCCGTACGTAGTGTGGGCAGATCTGACCTCCCATTGCACGCCTTGCCACATCCCGACGACCCTAACGTATAGGTTTATTTGAAACCGTTATTGGTCTAGCTGCATGCTGATCTTTTTCGATTCTATAGTCGAATCTAGGTCTTGGTTCAAAGAGGAAAGAAGAGTGCGATGGGGTGGAGCATGAATCTAGGATGTGGTTTAATGAGGAAATGAGGGAGGGAAAGTAGTATAGACTAGCTCCAGCCGCTTTGTTGATCGAAAAGGGAAAAAGGGGGTAACCCAGTACACACATCTGTAAGGAACCAAACTCTTTGTTGAAAAGGGAAATAAACTGGGGGGGGGGGGTTTGGGTAGTTTGTGCACGACTAGATTTGCTGCCCTCACATCGGAAAAAGTTTCAAAGAGAACAAATATGGACCAATGCAGATATGCTGCTTGGCTACATACTCTGCATCACCCATTTATACGTGTGGATGCACATGGTGCTGGCATGTCCCGTGTCCCATCCACATGATCGTGCAGTGTGTTTTGAGATGTTGTGCTACTTGTATTGTTACTGTTTTAAATAAATGTTGAATTGAAGCTATTGTATTTTAAGCAATGCCACTCTCAGAATTAACTACTGAACTATTTTAAGAGAATTTCTCTGTTAATATGAATCAATGCATCCGTTTTAGAAATGGTACTGTCCTATACTTTGTTTTCCATCAAGATAAGGTAGATGCTTCTTTTTGTGGCCGCATGTTTCATCCTCCTTTATTGACAGTAATTGTTTCCTTTTTTGCCTCTGTTAAATCAGGGATATCTATTGAACTTGTTGCTATACCGAACTTAAATGTCACACCGACGACTTTACTTGATTTCAGAGTAACTGCACAAAACGAGATTGGGTTTCCTATTCGTGTTGGCAGATTCGTACATGATCTTGTGTGCGTCATGACAGGTTGGTAGTTGCCTTCATCCACATGATCGTGCAGTGTGTTTTGAGATGCCGTACTACTTGTATTGGTACTGTTTTAAATAAATGTTGAATTGAAGCTATTTTATTGCTGTCTTTTCCCATTAAGTAGTGAACAAAAATGGGACCAACCCATACATTATGCTTGTTGCTTTGTTACAACAAACTCTGCATCACCCCCTTTATAAGTAGATGGAAACACATGTTGTTGTTGCGCCCACTCTCCCTGGAACTGTTTATGCTTTTTGTTAATCTAATACCGCTGGTAAAATTAAGCAATGCCACTCTCAGAATTAACTACTGAATCTTATTTCAGAACTGCAACACTTGTTAGGGATTGGCGGTATTACCATTTTTGTGGCCGCATATTTCACCCTCCTTTATCGGCCAGTAATTGATTCCTTTTTTGCCTCTGTTAAAACAGGGATATCTATTCAACTTGTTGCTATTGCGACATTTTGCTTCGCTTTATTTTGGTGGAACTGCACAAAATGAGATCGGATTTCCATATATGTGTTGAGATCTCTCTCAGGTCTTCCTCACGAGTTGTTTCAAATCTTGGTCTTGAAAGGTCAGTACCGACTTTCCTCAGAATTAACTACTGAATCTTAGTTCAAAACTGCAACACTTGTTAGGGATCGGCGGGAGTACCATTTCTGTTAGTGATCGGCCGGAGTACATGTTTAAGAAATGTATTGTTCAAATAATGTCTCTGTTATTATATATCAGTTACAGTGTTTTACAAATGGTACTATCCTGCTCTGTAGTTCTTTCTACATGTTTAACCAAGGTATTGTTAAGATAATGTCTCTGTTAAAATGAATCAGTTGCATTGTTTTAGGAATGATACTTTTCTGCTTTGTTGTTCTTTATACACGTTGAAACAAGGCATTGTTAAGATAATGTCTCAGTTAATATGAATGAATCACACTGATTGAGAATTGCTACTCTCTTGCTTTGTTTCCCATTAAGATAAGGTAGATCAGTAGATGTTTTTCTTCTGGGAGTACAAGTCATCAACCGTTATTTCTTAGTAATTGTTTCCCTTATACCTTTTGTTGCTTACAGGGATATCAAAATTAAAGCTCGGTTTTATTCTGACTTTGATTTTAGTTGAACTGCACAAAAGGAGCCAATGTGTCTAAGGAAAACTGCTGCATTAGTGGGTCCAGTTGGTCTTACCACTTTGTAGAAATAAGCAGTCACTGTTTGCACTACATTACACAAGGAATGATCAAGAAGCTTTACAGAGTATTAGTAGACGTTGGTGACATGACTAGTCTGTAGAGAGCACAGGAAACTCTACAACACGTGGAGTGCACTGGGCAAAAAGTGCCCAAACAAGTACAGGAAGCCAAGACAGGACTCCAAATCTATCAATGTCATTCTAAGCAACAATGATGGGGCATCTGGGTATGGTAATCTGTTTACCGTACTTTCAGTTTGTTAGTCCACCGATTGGTGGGTTGACACTGGGGCCAATATTCATGTGTATGCTGCTGTGTCTTTGTTTTCTTGCAGCATATAAATACGATATCCACAGGGATGCTCAGCTTGATTTTAGTAGAACTGCACAAAATTTCCAGATGGTTTGTGTCCTCCATAATACTTCATCATGCACAATACATCGAATGGTTCTCTAATCATTCATCGTCACCTTGAGCCACCGGACTATATGTTTGAATGGTGCTGCCAGCGTCGGCCATTAAGAAGGGTAAGAAGAAAGACAAAATCAGAGATGGCTACTTTACTTGTGGTTCGGAGGAACACTGGGCAAACAAGTGCCCAAACAAGTACCAAGAAGTCAGGACAGGACTCCAAGTCTGTCAATGTCACTCTAATCAACAATGATGGGGCATATGGGTACGGTAATCTGTTTACCGTACTTTCAGTTTGTTAGTCCACCGATTGGTGGGTTGACACTGGGGCAATATTCATGTGTGTGCTGATGTGTCTTTGTTTTCTGGCAGCATATAAATACGAAATCCATAGGGATGCTCAGCTTGATTTTAGTGGAACTGCACAAAATGTTAAGATGGTTCGTGTCCTCCATAATACTTCACATCATGCATAATACATCGAATGGTTCTCTAATCATTCGTCGTCACCTTGAGCCACCGGACTATCAGATGACAAACTAATGACAAACCCTGCTCGTTCCACAATCATAGGCATTACATATTTTGAATGGGAAAAGCTTGTCAAATTTGACATTAGTTTAATATATTGGAATTGGAAAACCTTGTCAATTTTTCCTCATTGATGTTAGCCAGAAGACATGCAATTGATATTTTTGAGTGGGACGCCCTTTGCTGTGAGCAACGTCGGTCGTTTTTTCCTATTCCTGTCTTCAGCTCAGAAGTAAATATTTACTCTGTTGAGATGCATAGTCACATGAATGTTGACTTATGTAAGATATTTTAAGAGTTTGTTCTGAATATTGTCTATGTAATGCCAGGCCTTGTGTTTGATTGCAAAGTTGAGCTTGGAATGTTGTGGCATGCGGCATCACGAGCTGTTCACCGTGCCTCCTGAGAATAATGCTTCGTATTGTTTTGCATGTCGATATAATGCCAGTGATTTGCTTGTTAGGAAGATCATCCTCTTCTGTTTTCCGTGCTTAAGAAGTTCATCGTCTTATGTTTCATTCATAGCCTATACGACAAGTCGGGTAGGTTAGATGTGAAACCATATGATCTTCTGACCAACTCATCATCTTAGGCCGTGATTGGATCATCGTTTTCCAACCAAAACCACTTATAAAAGTGATGCTTGTAAATAAAAGCATATGGTCTCAGGCGAAGCGCTTTGTTGGTCAATTTTGACTAGAAAAATATACACCGGTCTCTCAAATTACACGCGTAACCTGCCGGTTTTACTTACAGACCTCGGGTCCTCGGTTTCATTACGCCTTTATTTTAGGCGTTGTTTCCGATGACGAGTAAATTACACTTGTATCTTAATACAGGTGTGAAATAAACCAGAGCTCCCAAGCGCGACCTTACTATTTCATGCCGTCTCAGTCTCTCGAAGGTGCTCATACGTGTCCGATGATCCTGGCTTCCTGAATGAGCAGCGGGCACTGTATCAGACCATCCGTAGGGCCCACGAGGCCCTCTTTGTCATCCTTCGAGTTGTTGCGCTAGCCGTGGTGCTGAGCATTGTTAACATGGTCAATGAACATGAGGATTCAGGAGATGACTTTATTTTGACTGGATGACAGTAGGGACCCACTAGGGCCATAGCCGTACGTACGCAAGTGCCTCCTTATTATGTACAACTATATTTTTTTTGCCTCCTCCTGGTTTCCTGACATCACGATCCCACACCATTGTCAACCTATGTAGTCAATATAAACGAGAGAATTGCACAAGGCGCGGCCGACAGCTGGGACCAAGCAGCTCGAGCAGTATTTGTGTTTTTGAGGCGTGAGCACTGCAGAGTTTTTCTTGGCGATGTTTTCGTTGTTGTTCAGAGGAGAGCAGGGTATTAGCTGGGCGGGCTGTGACCCGTCTAGCCCATGACAGATATCCAGCCTAGATATTAATTTTTTTTCAAGATGAAAATGGCTAGCCCAGCTATACGTTTTTTGAGGAATACCCAGGCAAGGTCAACTTGTTATTCTACGCCCCGCTGGGCTGCAAATCTTTCCTAGGAGGGATGCATTAGGCTTAACAGGAAAATGGGATTTAAAAAATAATAAATGGGATGTAATTATAAAAACTGGGCAGTAACTATAAAAAATGCACCAAGCACGAAATTAGTTTATAAAATATTATTTATGGATTTTGAAAATCTTAATTTTTAATTGTTGCGCGTGCAATGTTTCGTTAGATTTTTACGTAATAAAAAATTATATTTAATCTAACTAGAAATTTCAGGAAAAAGATATTTCGGATCCCATCAAAATGTGGGAAATTTTTGTTGAATTCTGTCTTGAACAGTTGGTTGAAATTATTAATTGTTGTCCTAGCTAGAAAATGGGCTGTACTTTTAACAAACTGTAAATGGGCTATAGTAAATTCCATTAGAATTCAAAAATGGGTTGTACATTCTTACAAATTGCAAATGGGCTATAAGTTCTATGCCACACACTTGTGGGCCTACTAAGTTGACGCGTCCCCTAAAAAAAGAAGTTGACGCGTATGCAAGGCTTTGTCAACTTATTATAGTCAACACACGGTTCTAGCAGCAGTGGCCGTTGGATGTCCATCCAACGGATGCTGTGCTTCTTCTTCAATATCAGATATTCTAGCTTCACCCGCCCAAAAAATGATTCCTTCCCCTGACATCCGGGGCGCACCGTTTCGGAAGCTAACCCGTGGGCCTACTAAGTTGACGCGTACCAAGGGCTTTGTCAACTTAGTCAATATGAATGATTCTAGCTGCAGTGACCGTACGATGTCCATCCAATGGCTGTAGTGCTTCTTCAACCTCTGGTCTTCTTGCTCCAGCCACCCAAAGCAGCGCCAGTCGTGCCGCCTGCTCCTGCCTCCCGTGGCCGGCTGTGCTGCCGTAGAGGCCTCACCACCCCTACTACTCCCACCGCTGGCCAGGCCATCCCTCCACTCACCCACACCCCCTGTTATTCCGCGGCGATGACAGCCTCACACCGCAGCCGAACCAGTGAACCCTTGTACTCCTCTCCACGCGGGCTTCCACTGTCGCGTCTTCCCGGGCTCCGCGTCGTCCCCTTCCTAGGCCTCGCTGCTCGCCGTCGTCCACCGCCCTGGTGCTCTCGGCGCGGCGTGGTCAACATGGTCAAGGAACGACTTCCATCGGAAGAGTACTGTACGTGGAGAGGTTGACAACCGAGTCCACGACAACCGCAAGGAAGTGCCTCCTTATTGCATGGAAAATAATTATTCCTCCACCTGACAGCAGGGACCCACCGGACGGGCCACCGTATTTGGTGAAAAAAACGTTTCCCCCTGACTGCTGGGACCCACCAGACAGGCCACCCTATTTCGTGAAAAAATGTTTCCCCCGCTATCAGCTCGGACCCACCGGAAGTGCCTCCTTATTATGCACAAAAAAATGAATACTCTCCCTGCTAGTTGGGACCCACCTTGGTGGGAGGCTAACTTGTGGGCCTACTAAGTTGACGGGGATGGAGTGCTTTGTCAACTTAGTCAATATGAATGATTCTAGCTCCAGTGACCGTACGATGTCCATCCAACGGCCGTAGTGGTTCTTCAACCTCTGGTCTTCTTGCTCCAGCCGCCCAAAGCAGCGCCGGTCGTGCCGCATGCTCCTGCCTCCCGTGGCCGGCTGTGCTGCCGCGGAGGCCTCACCGTCCCCTACTATTCCCACCATTGGCCAGGCCCTGCGGCGACGGCAGCCTCACACCATAGCCGAACCAGTGAACCCTCGTACTCCTCTCCGCGCGGGCTTCCACTACCGCATCTTCTCCGGCTCCGCGTCATCCCCTTCCTAGGCCTCGCCGCTCGCCTCGTCCACCGCCCTGGTGATCTCGGCGCGGAGTGGTCAACGTGGTCAAGGAACGACTTCCATCGAAAGAGTACTGTATGTGGAGAGGCTGACAGCTGGGTCCACGGCGGCCGCAAGGAAGTGCCTCCTTATTACGCGCAAAATAATTATTCCTCCACCTGATAGAAGGGATTCACCATACGGGCCACCGTATTTCGTGAAAAAATGTTTCCCCCTGACTGCTGGGACCCACCAGCTACATCTTCGCATGCAAGGAAGTGCATCCGGGCAAAAAAAATGATTCGCCCCCCTGACTGCTGGGACCCACGAGCTACATCTTCGCAGGCAAGGAAGTGCCTGACAATCAGGACCCACCTGGTCGAAGCATACATAGCGTTGCCATTTTGGTCGCGAACGTGTACATACATACTGGTCGATGTAGAGGCGTGCACGTGTCGTAGTAGAGGCACACACGTAGCATGTACACGTACGTACAACAGCCAGTGTGCAAGAAAGAAAATACGGCCACGTACGTACATATGGGCAGGGTCTTGAACGCCTACTCGCGCATAGGTACGGCCATGGCTCGTGTACATGGTTGGGTCGAAACGGAGAAACAACATCGTCGTCGTGTTCACGGGGAGCCAATCGGCTGGGTCGGAACGGAATGCGTCGTCGTGTTCATCGGGAGGGCTTGGACGGAACAGCCGATGGAAACGAGGCCTGGCGTACCGCAGAACGGAGGAAATGGCCTTGTGTTCGACCGACCACGGTCGAAACGGGATCCTGTTCATCGGGAGGGGTCAGGTGCACCGCAAAACGGAGGAAACGGACCTCTTACGGTCGAAACGGGGGTCCTGTTCCTCGGGAGGGTTGTGGAGTACCACAAAACGGAGGAAACGGACTTGTGTTGGAGCGCTACGGTCGAAACGGGGGTCCTGTTCATCGGGAGGGGTGTGGCGTACCGCAAAATGGGACTCCACGGGATACTGTTCATCTCCACCATCGACTCACTCCAGCCTCCACGGGCTATTGTTCATCCACCATCGACCTCGTCCAGCCTCCACCTATGACTGTTCATCCACGGGCTCCTGTTCATCCAGCCTCCACCACGCGCTACTCCACCGGCTACTGTTCAATCAGCCCTCTCCACGGGCTCCTGTTCAACCACCCCTCCAAGGGGTACTGTTCATCCAGCCCTCCACCATCTACTGTTCATCCAGCCCTCCAGGGGGTGGTCCTGTTCATCCTGCCCTCCACGGGGTACTGTTCATCCAGCCCAACCGGCTCGATTGATCGGGGTCTTGTTCATCCAGAGGCAACACCACGGGGTCCTGTTCATCCACCCCCACCGGGAACTGTTCATCCAAACCCCCCAGCAACACTCACTGTTCATCCAGAGGCAGCATCGATCGGCTTCAGTTAGCAGCAGTAGCAAAGGAATCGCTCGATCGGGTTCAGTAACGCATAGCTAGCAGTGCAATCGCTCGGGTTCAGTTAGAGCCCAATGCCTCGCTCGGGTTTAGTTAGATCCCAACGCCTCGCACCCACGCGCATGCGTGTACGAGAGAAACGCGCATCGCTCGGCCCCGACCACCCACCGTAACCGGGAACACCCCAATATTTCCCTCGCCCTCGCTTCTACCACAGTTTTTTCCATCATGGACGGCCCAAAGAATGTCATGCAGCTGTGTCTCCGGCTCGCCTAGGACGAAAAGCCCATTTTCTGTCATGATTTTTTGTCATAGAAGTAGGAGCCCACCACATCTATGATGATATCGGGTTTTGTCACAATTATCGTCATAGAAGTGTCATAAGTATGACAGAAAAAATGTTCGTTCGGCCCAAAATGTCACGGATGTGTCTTTTTTTGTAGTGACAGGTAGTAAAGGTAAATTCTCTCTATAGATTTGATGAAGGTGATATTCCTCATAATAAGTCTGCTAGCCAATGCTTGGATGAGTTTGATAATTTTATTGTTAAACAAGAAACTTCAATGCTTATGTTGGTAGACAATTGAAATGTAATGCTTATATAATTGAACTCTTGAGTGATTATATGTCTAGAGTTAAAGGTGAACTTAAACTTATTAGTAAACATGCTTCTATGGTACCACTTAAGTAGAACAAGTGCTTAAGGCTCAGAATGATTTGCTCAGTGAATTAAATGATAAGAAAAATGATAATGTTGTTAGAGTTATGACTAGAGGGGGTATAATGACTTAGGAAGTTTTGTATCCTGAGGGCCACCCTAAGAGAATTGAGCAAGATTCTCGGAGAACTAATGTTGATGCACCTAGTCCTTCTAAAAGGAAGAAAAAGAAAAAGATATGACCTTGCATGCTCCTAGTGAACTTGTTGTTGACACACCTGAGAATCCCAATGATATTTCTATTTCTGATGTTGAAACACAATCTAGTAATGAACATGAACCTAGTGATAATGTTAATGATGATGTCCATGTTAATGCTCAACCTAGCAATAACAATGATGTAGAGATTGAACCTGCTATTGATCCTGATAACCCACTATCAAAGAATCAACGTTATGATAAAAGAGACTTTGTTGCTAGGAAGCATGATAAAGAAAGAGAACCATGGGTTCAAAAACCCATGCCTTTTCCCCCTAAACCATCCAAGAAAAAGGATGATGAGGATTTTTGAGCGCTTTGCTAAAATGATTAGACCTATCTTTTTGCGTATGCATTTGACTGATATGTTTAAAATGAATCCTTATGCTAAGTACATGAAATATATTGTTACAAATAAAAGAAAGATACTGGAAGCTGAAATCTCCACCATGCTTGCTAATTATACTTTTAAGGGTGGAATACCTAAGAAACTAGGAGATCAAGGAGTACCAACTATATCATGCTCTATTAAAAGAAACTATGTTAAAACTGCTTTATGTGATCTTGGAGCCGGTGTTAGTGTTATGCCTCTCTCTTTATATCGTAGAATTGATCTGAATAAGTTGACACCCACTAAAATATCTTTGCAAATGGTTGATAAATCAACTGTTATACCTGTCGGTATTTGTGAGGATGTGCCTATTGTGGTTGCAAACGTTACTATTTTAACGAACTTTGTTATTCCTTATATTCTCGAGGATGATAGTATGTCTATTATTCTTGGTAGACCCTTTCTGAATACTGTAGGGGCTGTTATTGATTGCAACAAAGGCAATGTTACTTTTCATGTTAATGGTAATGAGCATACGGTACACTTTCTGAGGAAACAACCTCAAGTCCACAGTATTAATTCTATTGGAAAAACTTCAACGATTATTATTGGAGGTTTTGAATTTCCTCTTCCAACTGTCAAGAAGAAATATGATATTCTTATTGTTGGGGATATGCATATCCCTGTTGAGGTAACCTAGTGTTATTCGAAAATTCTCTGGTTTCATGCGATTCGAAAAGAGTTTGCTAACAAGACTTGATCAACCTTGTTAGTGGATTCCTTTCGATGAGCATGAGATGGATGAAGTTAGAAAGCACAACTCTCTGTACCCTCTTTTTACTTTCTGTTATTTAGATTAAATAAAGCAGAAATTGTATTTTCTGTCTTTTTCTGAATTATCCTTGCAATAAAAAAATACCTCGGAAATAAAAGTTCTCCAAATGTCCTGAAAATTTTATATGATTTTTTCTAGAATAGTTAAGAATTATTGTCACTGAGAACACACCAGGGGGACCCACCATGTGCCCACGAGGGTGGAGGGCGCGCCCCCTGCCTCGTGGATCCCACGTGGGCCCCCTCCACTTATTCTTGCACCCACACACTTCATCTTCCGCCAGAAAAATCCTCCACCAGCTCAAACCCGAGTTCTAGCTCATCTTACTGCCATTTTCGATCTCCTTGCTCAAAGCTCCATTCACAAAATTGCTTTTGGGGGCTTGTTCTTTGGTATGTGAATCCTCCAATGGTCCAATTAGTTTTTGTTCTAGTGCTTTATTTATTGCAATTTTTTGCTGCTTAGGTGACCCTGTTCTTGAGCTTGCTTGTCAAATTTATGTGGTCAAAAGTAGTTTTATTGCATTATATGGCCTCTAGGCACTTGTGGGAGTAGTTGCTATCAATCTTGTTGAGTTTGGTTCACTTTTATTTTGAGTTACTAAAAATTTCAGAAATTTTTCAGAGGAGGAAATATGTTTAGGAAAATGTACCAAGGCGGGTCCTCAAGGAAGCAGGCACCTAGGCTCGCGATACGTGAGCCGGACTATGAACTACCAAGAGAAGCTCAAGTGCGGCCTTGTGAATGGCCGTCAGAAGATTTTATGGTCCGTGCAGGCATCAAGGAAGAATTTGACGCGTATGTGCGTAATGCTGATCTTGAGAGCTTTATGTCAGATAAGTGTCCCGCAATACCGCTACCTAACTGATTTATTTGTGAGAAAGTTTAAATTTACATCCTCACTCAATTCTCACACTGTTTTATTTGATCTTTATGATAAATCATATATCATGGACCTAGAAGATTTTAATACTGCTTGTAAACTCCCGCACTGGGGCAATGTTAGTGAACCTCGCAAATCTGAATATAAAGATTTTCTTGCTAGTATTACTATGGGGGAATCTAGGGAAATCACACAAGCTGCCATAGGGAGCATTCATTTTCCTTCTATACATTATTTTGCTCTTTTCGTGGGTAGGTGCATTAACGGTAAAGATGAGGCTTGTCACATGTGTGTTCCAGATCTTAGTGTCCTCAAGAGTGCGGTATTAGGTGATAAACAATATAACTTGGGGGCTATTGTTGCACATAGGTTGCACCTTAATACTTTAAGTGCAGACTTGTTTGGTGGAATTTATGCAACTTGTGTAGCTAATTTTCTTGAGATACCCTTACATGAGAATGATATAGGATTGCCTCCTGCTTATCTAGATTATAATGCTATGGGTCATCATCAGTTTGTTGAGAGGAATGAACAGTTCCTCCAGTACCGACTAATCTTTGACAGACGGCGCACCATCCATGTTACTCTCCCTGCTCCTGCTTTCTTTGACTTTCAGACAAAAGGGAGATATGTTATAACCAGGGAGGAGGCGAACGAGTACGAGAGGAGGACAGAGGCAGCTCGCCTCGAAGTTGCAGCTCGTCAGGAAGTAGTTGCTGCATCTTAGTACGGCCCCAGTTACAACTTTGGATATCCACCAGGCCAACCGTGGCCATAGACCAACTTAGGCAAAAAGCCTAAGCTTGGGGGAGTACGTATTTCTCATCAACATTACATTCATGTTCACACACTCATGCCAGTTGTCGGAGCTCATACTTTTTCATTGTAATATCCATGCTAGTTTATTTTCTTTTCCAACATTCTTCTTATGTGTTTGAAAAAACTTAATAAAAATAAAAAAAATACTTGTAGCTTTTAGTTAGTTTACTTTCCATGCTTCTAGTAGTAGTAACTAAAATAATACCCAAAAATATTTCTCGTTCTTCTTTTGCTTGTTGGGAGCTTTCCCGTGTAAATAGTTTTGTTTCTTTTCTTTTCTTTGGGGGTCGAGAGGAGAAGACCATGATGAAAATGTTGAGTGGCTCTTATATGCATTATTGTTGATTTAACCAAGAGCCCATATTATCTTGTCTTCTCCCTTGTATTGAATGCTTGCAGATTCCTGCTTAGTCCAATGCACGTCCACTATTATTATTATCCACACCATTCGGTCGTGCAAGTGAAAGGCAATAATGACGATATATGATGAACTGATTGAGATGAGAAAAGTTGGTATGAACTCGACCTATCTTATTCTTGTAAATATGATTAGTTCATCGTTCCTGATTCAACCTATTATGAATGAAACATGTTTGCAATAACAATTAGAGATTATAGTCGCTCATGCCATGCTTAATTAGCTAGGAGTCTATAATGGTTTACCTTGCATGCCAACATGCTATTAAAATGGTTGCGATGTGGTATGATAGGGTGGTATCCTCCTTTGAACGATTCGAGTGGCTTGACTTGGCACATGTTCACGCATGTAGTTGAAACAAAATCAACATAGCCTCCACGATATTTATGTTCATGGTGAATTATATCCTACTCATGCTTGCATTCAGTGTTGATTAATTTTAATGCATGTTCATGACTGTTGTCGCTCTCTAGCTGGTCGCTTCCTAGCCTCTTTCTAGCCTTCACTTGTACCAAGCAGGAATACTTCTTGTGCATCCACTTCCATAAACCCCAAAGTTATTCCATAGGAGTCCACCATACCTTCCTATATGCGGTATCTACCTGACGTTTCAAGTAAATTTGTATGTGCCAAACTCTAAACCTTCAAATGAAATTCTGTTTTGTATGCTCGAATAGCTCATGTATCAACTAGGGCTGTCGATATCTTCCATTCTAGGCGGGTTATTCTCAAGAGGAGTGGACTCCGCTCCTCACTCACGAGGAAATGATCGGTAATCGGGATGCCCAGTCCCATGCTCTAACCAAATCAAAATAATTGCAAACAAAACTCCCGCAGGATTGTTGTTAGTTGGAGGCACCCGTTGTTTCGGACAAGCCATGGATTGATGTGTGTTGGTGGTAGGGGGAGTATAAACTTTACCATTCTGTTTGGGAACCACCTATAATGTGTGTATCATGGAAGATATCAAGATCTCTCAGTTGTTATGTTGACAATGAAAGTATACCACTCAAAATATTATTTATCTCTATTTCAAAATCGAGCTGTGGCACCTCTACAAATCCCTGCTTCCCTCTGAGAAGGGCCTATCCATTTACTTTTATGTTGAGTCATCATCCTCTTATTAAAAAGCACCAGTTGGAGAGCACCGCTACCATTTGCATGTATTACTGTTAGTTTACATTGAGTATGATTGTAACTGGATCTCTTTTACCATGAATTACAATGTTTAGTCAGCCCTTGATCTTCAAAGGTGCTCTGCATTTATGTTTTGCGGTCTCAGAAAGGGCTAGCGAGATACCATCTTGTTATATCATATTATGATTGTTTTGAGAAAGTGTTGTCATCCGAGATTTATTATTATTGCTCGCTAGTTGATTATGCCATTGATATGAGTAAACATGAGACCTAACACTACTGGAATCAGCTTATTTGCCGTCTGCCAGTTCTTTGCCGTCAGCTGACGGATGGCAAAGAGGCACTTTGCCGTCTGCTTGCAAAAAACAGACGGCAAAGAACTGACAGTCGGCAAAGCTGCCAGTTGCCATCAGCCAATTATTTGCCGTCTGCCAGCAGATGGCAAAGAATCTTTACCATGTGCTGGCGGACGGCAAAGAGGTGGGGCTATCTCTTTTTTTGCGGGTACAAAGAAAATCGTTGACCCCCACCTCCTCTCTCTGTCTCCCCTCTCTCCGCACGGCCCCCACCTCCTCTCTCTCTCTCTCCCCTCTCTCTCTCCCCCGCTCGTCTCTCCCTCTCCCTCGCGCGAGCACCTACGGCGGCCGATTTCGGCGAGCTCCGACGGGATTCGACGCCGCCCAGCACACCCACGTGACCCCCTCGCCCCGCTCCTCCATCCCCTCCGACCAGATCTGACTCGCGCGTCCTCCAGCGACCACGCGTGACCCTCCCCTGCGGCTAGGGTTTCGGCCACCACATCGCCGGCGTGGCTCCGGTGTTGCTCCGGTGACTCAGGTGAGTCTCTTCACTCCTCCTCATCACATCCATCCCTCTCTTTCTCACCGCGTCGCGTCGCGTCTCCTCTCCCTCACAGATCCATCACGCCGGGAAGCCATGGACGGGAAGGACGCCATGGACGGGAAGGACGCCGTGGAGGACGCAGCTCCACCACTGCCCCAACGCCATCCAGGTCTGCCCCTTCTCCTCTCCTCCCCTCTTGGATTTCTTCTTTTCCTGCCTTGCACCCGTCCACTCAAGTTCTAAACCAAACAAGAAAAATTATCAATCTTGTTTTTGCTGCATATGCAATAATGGTTGAGGAGGACTCAGTTGTTCACTTCTATAATTGTGCCATAAATCGGTTTACTCTGCTTGAGGGCTGCCGTGGTTAGCTCGATTTGATAGGGTCCTTACTACATATGCTGCTGGGATTTAACTTGACTTGTTAATAATGAGTGTCAATCAATCAAACACAAGGAAACTATAAATGCTTACTATTTCGTATAGTGATCGTTGTGTTGTGTATAGGTAAAACTTGTGTTGTCCTTATCTACTTCGGAGGCATCATCATGTGTTGTCAATTTAGTTTCTGCCATGGTTTTGGTTTGGTCCTGCTTATGCCAAATCGATCATTCATTGCTTCTGAACACTCTACCTTTAATCTTTGCTTCTGTAAAACCGGCCTTTCTTCTATTGAATGGAGTGTTTGCTTGCTATGCGGGAAAAGTAGCTCATTCATCGCTGATTTGGCATGTGCAACCAAAGTGGACGGACCGTATTTAGGTCCGGTCTCCATGAGGATCCTCTGGCTGTGCTGGATGTGCCGTGGCGCGGTGGTGCCCCCGGGTGGCGCCTCCGTGCTGCGGTGCCCCTGGTTGGCGCCTTCGTGCCCGTGCTCTCACTGGCGCCGCCGTTGTGGTGCTCTCTGGCAAGCTCGGGCTTGTTGTGGTGGTGTTGGTTGTGATGTTGGTCACACCATAGTGATGGTGTGGCTGCATCCTGCTTCGGCTACAACTCCTTTTGGTGAGCTTCTCCTTGCTCCCCTCCTGATCTCTCTAATGCATAGCTCTTGATCTTGTTGGATGTGAGGCTCTATTAGCTGTGGTTAGCTGCTGTAGATGAGCATCAACTAGTATTGGAGCTCTCTGTGATGGATTCTTGCTGTGTCAGGGTTTTGGTCAGTGACCATCTATGTGTATTTGTGAAGTATATATACTCCTGTACTGCTCTGTTCTGTGTAGTTGATCCTAGAGTTGTTACTTTGGTCAGTTACTTTACTCATGAACGGATACTCACTTGTTCTTAGTTATCTTACTTCTAATACTGATATGAACAGATACCACTTGGTTTGACTATTCCTATTTGTCTCTTTCTAATAGCCTATGAACAGATACTATACTTGGTTTTGGCTGTTACTTTCCTAGTTTTCTACTGATAAGACAGATACTACATCTGATTTGGGCAGTGATGCTGGTCTGAGCCCCCCTCTCTTAGGCTTAATTTACATGTGACTATCCCTGTGCTGTGATGAACTAGCCCTGGCACTTCCAGGCTGTCTGAGCACATAATCCCTCAAGTATACCTTGAGGTCTTCTGTAGCTCTCCTTAATAGTTATCTCTTCTAAGCTGCTGGTGGTTGGATGTGTTGGGACTTGGTCTGGTTGGCTGGTTGTGATGTATATCTCCTCCTGGAGCTTTGTTTTTGGCGTTGCACTGTGACATGTACCTATTGTCACTAGACAAAACTGATTGTGGTGATGAAGTCTAATCTTTGGCTTTAATCACTAGTTTTTAGTTGGCTTAATTCCTGGAGCTAGTACTGATAGTGGTCTTTGTGTTGGCATTTAACTTACTGCTAATTGTGGCGGCTTCTTGATTGGGTCCTTGGCTGGTTCTCTTCTTTGGCTCTTTGGTATTGGTTTACTCTATTTTGCTTTCTAATTAAGATCACTTTGAAAATCAGGATCTTAACTAAGATTATCTTGATCTCAAGTACTGGCTCCTACAGCATTGCATTTCACCAAGTGAAATGCTACAATTCTACTCCTAACCCATTCTCTCTTTCTTAGTGTTTTTGTTATGCAGGTTGGAAGAAAAGAAGAAGATCCAGAGAAGATCTTAGTAATAAGATAGTTTTTAGGAAAATAGATATTTAGTTTTAGATCATTCCTTGTAATATTTGTTGGATATGTGTTCATGGATATGTGTTGGATATATATGTGTTCATGACTATATATTGGTAACATGTGTTGGATATGTGTTGGATATATATGTGTTCATGAGTATTGGTAATATGTGTTGGATATGCTATATTGGTCATACATATAGTCTGTGTTTGATTGTGTTTGATTTTCTGTGAAAATGAATTGATATAAGAAGAAACCGAATTAATGCCTATTTGGTCTCTTTGCCATCTGCCAACAGATGGCAAAGAGCCTGCAGCCTTTGCCGTCTGCCAGCAGATGGCAAAGAGCCGTGCCCTTTGCCGTCTGCCAACAGATGGTAAAGAGTCGTGCCCATTGCCGTCCGCCACTGACGGCAAAGGCCTCTTTGCCGTCCGCTGCAAAAAACAGACGGCAAAGAAGGCCTTTGCCGACCCTGTCTTTGCCGTCGCTGTTTGCCATCCGCGGCGGACGGCAAAGGCCTTTGCCGTCCGCCATCCTAGCCTTTGCCGTCCGCCATGGCTGATGGAAAAGTACCAGATTCCTCTAGTGTAAGTGTTATTGTGAATATGGTTAGTTCATAATCTTTGCTGCAAACTTGAATGCTGGCTTTACATATTTACAACAACAAAATCGAACAGAGTTTGTAAATTTTTTTCTTTATCACTTTCAGTTTGTCAACTGAATTGCTTGAGGACAAGCAAAGGTTTAAGCTTGGGGGAGTTGATACGCCTCCATCGTATCTACTTTTCCAAACACTGTTGACCTTGTTTTGGACTCTAACTTGCATGATTTGAATGGAACTAACCCGGACTGACGCTGTTTTCAGCAGAATTGCCATGGTGTTATTTTTGTGCAGAAACAAAAGTTCTCGGAATGACCTGAAAATTCACGGAGAATATTTTTGGAATATATAAAAATACTGGCAAAAGAATCAATGCAAGGGGGCCCACACCCTGTCCATGAAGGTGGGGGCGCGCCCCCTATCTCATGGGCCCCCTGATGCTCCACCGACCTCAACTCAAACTCTTTATATACACATTCGGGGAGAAAAACCAGAGAGAAGGATTCATCGCGCTTTATGATACGGAGCCGCCGCCAAGCCCTAATCTCTCTCGGGAGGGCTGATCTGGAGTCCGTTCGGGGCTCCGGAGAGGGGAATCCATCGCCATCGTCATCATCAACCTTCCCCCATCACCAATTTCATGATGCTCACTGCCATGTGTGAGTAATCCATCATAGGCTTGCTGGACGGTTATTGGTTGGATGAGATTTATCATGTAATCGAGTTAGTTTTGTTAGGTTTTGATCCCTAGTATCCATTATGTTCTGAGATTGATGTTGCTATGACTTTGCTATGCTTAATGCTCGTCACTATGGCCCCAGTGCCATGATTTCAGATCTGAACCTATTATGTTTTCATGAATATATGTGAGTTCTTGATCCTATCTTGCAAGTCTATAGTCACCTATTATGTGTTATGATCCGTTAACCCCGAAGTGACAATAATCGGGATACTTACCGGTGATGACCGTAGTTTGAGGAGTTCATGTATTCACTAAGTGTTAATGCTTTGGTCCGGTACCCTATTAAAAGGAGGCCTTAATATCCCTTAGTTTCCAATAGGACCCCGCTGCCCCGGGAGGGTAGGACAAAAGATGTCATGCAAGTTCTTTTCCATAAGCACGTATGAATATATTCGAAATACATGCCTACATTACATTGATGAACTGGAGCTAGTTCTGTGTCACCCTATGTTATAACTGTTGAATGAGGAATCACATCCGACATAATTATCCATCACTGATCCATTGCCTGCGAGGTTTTCACATATTGATCTCCGCTTAGTTACTTTACCGTTTCCACTGTTATGCTTGCTATAAAACTGCTACTATTACTTTTGCTACCATTACCGTTACTTCTATATTACTTTGCTAATAAATACTTTGTTGCAGATATTAAGTCTTTCAGGCGCAGTTGA
The DNA here is from genome assembly GCF_002162155.2 of Triticum dicoccoides. Classification (NCBI taxonomy): domain Eukaryota; kingdom Viridiplantae; phylum Streptophyta; class Magnoliopsida; order Poales; family Poaceae; genus Triticum; species Triticum dicoccoides. The sequence continues at coordinate 500,136,102 of NC_041380.1, read as the reverse complement.
ATTGACAACTCAACTGTTAATACTTGAGAATATTCTTTGGCTCCCCTTGTGTCAAATCAATAAATTTGGGTTGAATACTCTACCCTCGAAAAATGTTGCGATCCCCTATACTTGTGGGTTAGCAACGGTGATGATGAAGTTACCGATGCAGGGCTTCGCCTAAGCACTACGACAATATGATCGAGGTGGAAATATGTGGAGGGGGCACCGCACACGGCTAAGAAATCAACTTGTGTGTCTATGGGGTGCCCCCTTCCCCGTATGTAAAGGAGTGGAGGAGGGGGCCGGACGGCCTCATGGGGTGCGCCCCAAGGGGGGGGGGGAATCCTACTCCTACTAGGCTTGCAAGGCTTACAGGGATGTGCATTACCGAGAGGGCCCAGAGATACCTCTCCGACAATCGGAGTGACAAATCCTAATCTCGATCTATGCCAACTCAACAAACACCATCGGAGACACCTGTAGAGCATCTTTATAATCACCCAGTTAGGTTGTGACGTTTGATAGCACAATAAGTGTTCCTCCGGTATTCAGGAGTTGCATAATCTCATAGTCATAGGAACATGTATAAGTTATGAAGAAAGCAATAGCAATAAACTAAACGATCAAAGTGCTAAGCTATCGGATGGGTCATGTCAATCACATCATTTTCTAATGATGTGATCCTGTTTATCAAATGACAACTCATGTCTATGGTTAGGAAACTTAACCATCTTTGATTAATGAGCTAGTCAAGTAGAGGCATACTAGTGACACTATGTTTGTCTATGTATTCACACATGTACTAAGTTTCCGGTTAATACAATTCTGGCATGAAAATAAACATTTATCATGATATAAGGAAATATAGATAACAACTTTATTATTGCCTCTAGGGCATATTTCCTTCAGTCTCCCACTTGCACTAGAGTCAATAATCTAAATTACATTGTAATGATTCTAACACCCATGGAGTCTTGGTGCTAATCATGTTTTGCTCGTGAGAGAGGCTTAGTCAATGGGTCTGCAACATTCAGATCCGTATGTATCTTACAAATCTCTATGTCTCCCTCCTTGACTTGATCACGGATGGAATTGAAGCGTCTCTTGATGTGCTTGGTTCTCTTGTGAAATCTGGATTCCTTTGCGAAGTCAATTGCACCAGTATTGTCACAAAAGATTTTCATTGGACCCGATGCACTAGGTATGACATCTAGATCGGATATGAACTCCTTCATCCAGACTCCTTCATTTGCTGCTTCCGAAGCAGCTATGTACTCCGCTTCACATGTAGATCCCGCCATGACGCTCTGCTTGGAACTGCACCAACTTACAGCTCCTCCATTTAATAAAAATACATATCCGGTTTGTGACTTAGAGTCATCCGGATCAGTGTCAAAGCTTGCATCGACGTAACCATTTACGACGAGCTCTTTGTCACCTCCATAAACGAGAAACATATCCTTAGTCCTTTTCAGGTATTTCAGGATGTTCTTGACAGCTGTCCAGTGATCCACTCCTGGATTACTTTGGTAGCTCCCTGCTAAACTAATAGAAAGGCACACATCAGGTCTGGTACACAGCATTGCATAGATGATAGAACCTATGGCTGAAGCATAGGGAATGACTTTCATTTCTCTCTATCTTCTGTAGTGGTCGAGCATTGAGTCTGACTCAACTTCACACCTTGTAACACAGGCAAGAACCATTTCTTTGCTTGATCCATTTTGAGCTTCGTCAAACTTTATCAAGGTATGTGCTTTGTGAAAGTCCAATTAAGCGTCTTGATCTATCTCTATAGATCTTGATGCTCAATATATAAGCAGCTTCACCGAGGTCTTTCATTGAAAAATTCTTATTCAAGTATCCTTTTATGCTATTCAGAAATTCGGTATCATTTCCAATCAACAATATGTCATCCACATATAATATCAGAAATGCTACAGAGCTCCCATTCCCTTTCTTGTAAATACATGCTTCTCCAAAAGTCTGTATAAAACCATATGCTTTGATAACGCTATAAAAGTGTATTTTCCAACTTTGAGATGCTTGCACCAGTCCATAAATGGATCGCCGGAGCTTACACACATTGTTAGCACCTTTTGGATCGACAAAACCTTCTGGTTGCATCATATACAACTCTTCTTTAAGACGTCCATTAAGGAATGCAATTTTGACATCCATTTGCTAAATTTCATAATCATAAAATGCAGCAATTGCTAACAAGATTCGGACGGACTTAAGCATCGCTACGGGTGAGAAGGTCTCATCGTAGTCAACTCCTTGAACTTGTCGAAAACCTTTCGCAAAAAGTCGAGCTTTGTAGATAGTAACATTACCATCAACATCAGTCTTCTTCTTGAAGATCCATTTATTCTCTATGGCTTGCTGATCATCGAGCAAGTCAACCAAAGTCCACACTTTGTTCTCATACATGGATCCCATCTCATATTTCATGACCTCAAGACATTTTGCGGAATTTGGGCTCATCATCGCTTCCTCGTAGTTTGTAGGTTCGTCATGGTCAAGTAACATGACCTTCGGAACATGATTACTGTACCACTCTAGTGCGGATCTTACTCTGGTTTACCTACAAGGTTTGGTAGTAAATTGATCAGAAGTTTCATGATCATCATCATTAGCTTCCTCACTAATTGGTATAGGAATCACTGGAACTGATTTCTGTGATGAACTACTTTCCAACAAGGGAGAAGGTACAGTTAGCTCATCAAGTTCTACTTTCCTCCCACTCACTTCTTTCGAGAGAAACTCCTTCTCTAGAAAGGATCCATTCTTAGCAACGAATATCTTGCCTTAGATTCTGTGATAGAAGGTGTACCCAACAGTCTCCTTTGGGTATCCTATGAAGATACATTTCTTCGATTTGGGTTCGAGCTTATCAGGTTGAAGTTTTTTCACATAAGCATCGCAGCCCCAAACTTAAGAAACGACAACTTGGGTTTCTTGCCAAACCACAGTTCATATGGTGTCATCTCAATGGATTTAGATGGTGCCCTATTTAATGTGAATGCAGCCGTCTCTAAAGTGTAACCCCAAAACGATAGCAGTAAATCAGTAAGAGACATCATACATCGCACCATATCTAATAAAGTATGATTACAAATGTTCAGACACACCATTACGATGTGGTGTTCCGGGTGGCGTGAGTTGCGAAACCATTCCGCATTGTTTCAAATGAAGACCAAACTCGTAACTCAAATATTCTCCTCCACGATCAGATCGTAGAAACTTAATTTTTTGGTTATGATGATTTCCACATAGCTTTCTCTAGGAACGCATTAAAATTCAAAGGAACAGTAGCACATGCCATGTATCTACAACAACATAGACATGCAAAATACTATCGGGTACTAAGTTCATGATAAATTAAAGTTCAATTAATCGTATTACTTAAGAACTGCCACTTAGATAGACATCTCTCTAGTCATCTAAATGATCATATGATCCATATCAACTGAACCATGTCCAATCATCACGTGAGATGTAGTAGTTTTCAATGGTGAACATTGTCGGTGTTCTAGGAACGGGGGTCCCCAGACTTGCCTGCCTGCGGCCTACGGCGTGGCTCGAGTGGGGGCCCAGTGCGGCCCAGCTTCATCAGCTCAAGCTCAAGACCCTCGCAAGGGGCCAAGCCTTGCGGGTCGGACGACGGGAGGCTTCCTCAAGAGCAACCTCATCAGGCAGGCTCGCGAGGAGGCGGAGATATCAAGGCAGGGGTGCCTCACGAGGAGCCCGTGACACAAGCCATGATGATCGAGATTAGGCAGGCGCCAGCCTACGTAGCGTCCTTGTTTCCCCTTCGGTGCAAAGGAAGCAAGCACAGGCCAAGGCATCGGGCAAAGGTTACCATTCCGGTGCAACGAGACCAAGACCAGCAGAGCGGCAGGACGGAGGTCACCATGGAGCCCAAGACGGCATCATCACCAGTGCTTTTGGCAGCCGAAGACCACCTTTGGTCAGGATAACTTGTACTAGATGTTCCCCTTTAAAATGGCCAATTGTTGGCGCCCTTCCCGCTCATTATTTGGGAAGAGGACCAGGGCCTCTATAAATAGGACTAACCACCATAGAGAGAAAAGAGGAGAAAAAGGAGAGAGAGAGAGGGAAAGAGAGGGAGAGAAGAGAAAGAGGGAGAGGGATACAGACCGAGTAGAGCATACCGCACCAGCTCAAGAACACCTCTCGCGAGGCCGTTCTTCCCCCTGTATTGTTCATCATCAGCCCCAGAGGCAATCCACCACACCACACACTGGAGTAGGGTATTACACCACATCGGTGGCCCGAACCAGTATAAACCTCGTGTCCCTTGAGTGTTCTTCTTTCCAGCCTAGATTTCTTGCGAGCCATAGAAGCGCGAGTTGGTAGGGGAAAGATCTCCATGCGCACCCCAGAGTTCGAACCTTAAGGGTCTGCCGGAACCCGAAATCTGACATTTGGCACGCCAGGTAGGGGTGGGCCGGAATCTTTCTTCCGATGTTCGCGTGTGATCTTCCGTTATGTCCATGGCCGACGCTCGTCGGGCTCCCGCCGAGCGCCGGGCTTCTCTGGCCACCCGCGTCGCCCAGACGGTGCCCGTCGGCGGAAGCCCTCGTCGTTCCCCGTCGCCTGCTGCCAACGCCGCCACCGGCCCGGCGGGGAACGAGCAGCAGGCCTCGTCCCAGCATCCTTCGGTGCAGCGGGAGGGCCGCACCGCAACCCTGTCACTGACTCCAGCCGGTTCGTCGTCCCACGCCCGTCGTGCCCCCACGGACGCGCACGCCGCGCTGCTCCTGGCAAAAGAGCTCCTGCACTACCGCCCCGTCGACGACCTCTATGAGGACTGGCTCGCCTGCATCACCGAGCTCGTCAGCGCCGCAGGGGGCTCTCCTTTGCCGTCCTTCTCGCTGCCTCGCCCTCCATTCCACGCAGGGGGCGAGGATCAGGACGCGCCTCCGCCACCTCCTTCCCAAGAAGGCGCCCTGGCTCCAAGGCGCGCAGCCTCAGGGCGAGACCCTCCATGTCCGGCGCCTGCGCGGCAAGAAGGGAGCTGCCAAGAGATCCCTCGTCCCCAAGAAGGTGCTCGCACGCTCCCAGCACCGGCGCGCCAAGATCGCGTCCCTGCGCCTCCATGCGGAGACCCCGCGCTGCTCCAAGCGGCGGCACGTGGTAATCACTAGGAGCAGGCCCAACACCAGCAAAGGGCGTCGATGGCCACAGCAGGCTGCCGCGCCTTCACCCTTGAGCTACGTGGCGTCACATGTCCAGGCAAGTTCAAGCCTGATCTGCCCCCTCGCTACAATGGCACGGCGGACCCCGTAGAATTCATACAGCTCTATGAGCTGGGCATCGAAGCTGCCAACAAAGACGAAAAGGTCATGGCGAACTGGTTTCCCATGGCGCTCAAGGACGGCGCCCGCACCTGGCTCCTGAACCTAGCTCCCAACACGATCTCCTCCTGGGACGAGATGCGCACTCGCTTCATCGCCAACTTCCAGGGCATTTGCGACCGGCCCCCGGCCATAAGCGACCTGCGCCGCATCAAGCAACAGCCAGGGGAAACCCTGCAGAAATTCATCCAGTGCTTCAACAACGCTCGCCTCAAGATCCCCAGGGTGACTGAGGAAGCCATTATCTCAGCCTTCTCCGATGGCGTGTGCGACATCAAGATGAAGGAGGAGCTGGCAATCCATGAAGACCTGTGCACATCCCTGGAGCTGTTCAACTTGGCGACCAAGTGCGCCAGGGCTGAGGAAGGACGCCTCTCTCTCCTCGAGCTCCCGGCTGCCGACCCAGAAGAGAAAAAGCCCAAGGCCAAGGACGTGAAGCGTAAGGGAGCTGCCGTGCTCGCAGCGGAACCAGACACCAAGCGAGGCAGGGATCAGCCTGAGTCATCCAAGGGCAGCCAATACTGCGTGTACCACAACCTCCACACCCACAAGACCAACGAATGCCAAGAGCTCAGGGCTGTGCGAGATGGGCATATCGGCCGACGCCCCGAGTGCAACGACAGGGGCTATGGCCGAGGAGGAGGAAGAGGTGGAGGACGATGGGAAGACCATGGCCCTCACCAAGGGTGGCGTGACCGACCTCGCGAGGATCGTTGGCAGGACCAGCCTCGCGAGGGAGGCTGGAGGGATCAGCCTCGTGAGGATCGCCCGCACGGCAACGCAGGCCTCCCTCCTCTACCGCCACCACCAAGAAGGAACGAAGACCAACATCAAGACGAAGGGGCTGGGGGCTTCCAGGAGCCGCGTGCAATCGCTTGCATCTTGGGTGGCGCCCAGGCTCCAGCATCACAGCGCATCTTCAAGCAGTTTGCTCGTGAGGTGAATGCAGTCCTCCCCAAGCTTGAGGCCACGCGCCCTCTCAGGTGGTCTGCGTGCACCATCACGTTCAGCTCAGCAGATCAGCTCAAGTGCACGGCGACGGCCGGAGTCCTCCCGATGCTTTGCTCCCCAGTCATCAGCAATGTGCAGGTCACCAGGACCCTTGTTGATGGCGGAGCAGGACTCAACGTCCTGTCCGTCGAGACGTTCGACAATCTCCAAGTGCCGTATGATCAGCTCTAGCCGACCAAGCCTTTCTCAGGAGTCACTGATGGTTCCACTGTTCCGATAGGGCAAGTTCACCTGCCAGTCACCTTCGGGCAGCGCAACAACTACCGCACCGAGCTCATCGATTTCGACGTTTCCCACATTCGCCTGCCATACAACGCCATCCTCGGGTACCTAGCCCTAGCCAAGTTCATGGCAGTGACTCACCATGGCTACAATGTCCTCAAGATGCCAGGAAGTGGTGGAGTCATCACCGTACCCTGTGAGGAAAGGGACATGGTGTGTTCACTTGAGCGTGCGTTCCAAGCCACAGCAATCGAAGACCCAGATCACAGGAGCGGAAGACTTCCCAAGGCGACCCTTAAGAAGAAGAAGGCTTCGCCTGGCCCAAGCCAAAAGGAGGTAGGCGCCTCCAGAGGCGTTGCGTCAGGATTTGCGCCCGTTCAGGGAGCGCCACCCTCTGTCGCATAGGAAAGCGCACCCAACGCCCTCCTCAGGCTGGGCTCGGTGGCTCTTTCTTGGAGAGCCACCGACTTTGCCAAGGTCACGAGGGAGGCACTCGGGCACCACTTGGAGGGGTGCTTCCAGGCACGTTTCCCTCAGGAAGGTACGAGGCAAGGAAGACCAAACCCTCAGGAGTTCATCGCAGGAAACGCCCAGGAGCTACAGGAGTTGAGAGTCATGCGCTGCAGCCGCTACTTGCCCGCCGTGGCCCTACATCCAGGCAAGGATGGTGGGCTGCGCGTCTGCATCGACGTGCCAGGGCTCAACCGAGCCACGTCTCAGGAGCGCCTCTGGCCTTTGTGCGTGGGGCGTTGTGAGGGTCCACCTCACAGCTACATTCGCATGCCTTTCACCTGCCGAACGCGGTCGCCGCTCATCAGCGCCTGCTGAGGAGCATTCTGGAGGCTCAGGAGGTCAGCCATTGTGCGGTCCTGGCAGAGGTGGAGATGGCCCTCGAATTTCTACCCGTGCCCCCGGAGCCTCCCGAGGCTCCTGGGCCTGGGGGCTCGTTAGGGTCGACGTCTTCACCGCGCGTCGCCCACTTCTTCGGCATCACTTCATCTTTAACGATGTTAGGTGACATCTTTCAAGTTCCATTTTTAGCTGGGAGAGCCCACAGGGCCGCGTCGTTCACAGGTTGCGTGGGTCCGTCCCTGCGGCATGTATCCGTTTTGCTTACGCTCTTTACCTACCTTGTTGGGGGCGCCCCTCGGGCTGCATCATCCCCAAGCTGCTTGGGCCTGGCCCAGCGGCGTTTGCTTTTCCCGCATCTACTTGAAATGAAGTTGCTCCTCCACGCTTAATCTGGTTCCCATGATCGTCATCTACTGCTTATCGCGGACTTCTCCGCTCTCATGCAAAGTGCTTGCACGTTAAAAGGGGGGGTACCTAAGCATCGCGACTCATGGGATCCTACTGGCTCTCCAGCCCTCACCCCTGGCCTTGACCCACGGCATCATGACCTGTCATACCAGCGGCGGCTGAGCTCACTCGAGGGCCGGGACCTGAGGATGTAGAGCATTTGCATTCTAACCACCCTGCAGGAACACACCATTGATAAAGGCCCAGAGCCAGGCACAACCCGCCTCGAGGTAGGGCCTCGTGAGTCCCGTGCTGGCTCACGAGTGCCCAGATACACCTCTCCTAGCCCTACCGTGCCGGCCACGTGTCAGGGCGGGGTTGTACATGCCCCGGGGGCTCCTCCCAGAGGGGAGCCCCCTCCCACGTACCAGTGGAAGCACCATGCTTCGTGCTGGCTGACGACACTGCCGAGGAGCAGCTATGCTCCGTGCTGGTGATAAACAACCGAGGGCGACCCACAGCCGTACCAACCTCAGGGAGCCCGGAGCTTAGTGTCTGGCACCATCGCAACGCCTCCCCTCGGGAGTGCCGCGTGAGGGGGCTGGACACGGGGGCTACGCACGGGCCATGCCCGAGCGCACGCCACCCAGCCAGGTCCCTCGGACCTGGTCATCGCGCGCCCCTCCCCGAGCGGAGCCAAGGTATGAAAACCCGTTTGAACGTCAAGGGGGACTCCTGAGCATCGCGACTCGGGAGCCTAACTTGCCATGTAGCCCCTCACTCCTTAGTCCCGTCCTGGTTTCCGGTCGGGGCTAACGGCGGTTGAGGTATGCGCGGGGCCGGGCCCTGCCAACGCAGAACGACCAATCCACTCCTTTGCCCCCCTTCCCTACTTGTTGCTCGCATGTCAAGGGGGACTTCTGAGCATCGCGACTTAGGAGCCTAACTTGCCACGTAGCCCCTCGCTCCTTAGTCCCGTCCTGGTTTCCGGTCGGGGCTAACGGCGGTTGAGGTATGTGCGGGGCCGGGCCCTGCTGACGTAGAGCGCAAGCAAATAGGAGGGAAAATGCACATTCTAGGGAATTGAAAGCAAATATTACAAGCCATAGATTGTTTCACGACGCCAAACACAAGTTTAAACGCCTCCGCGAGGCATGGTGCATGTTGCAGGAGTAAAAACAGGATAGAAGCCGATAAGGGATCACTCTCCAGTGGCGTCGCCGCCTGTGGTGGAGTCACGCTGGGCGACTCCGCCTCCTGAGGCCGCGGAGCTAGTGGCACCGCGCCCGGGCAAGGTACTGAAGGCGCGAAACCTCCCCAGCAAAGCCTTGGCTTGGCCTTTCATGGCCTCAGCGGCAGCGGCGGCAAGGTCGCCGCTCACGGGTTCCAGCAGGCTGTCGAAGTCGACGTTGGGGTCGCGCAGGTAAACGTGGCTGAGCACATGCGTCAGCGCTGCAGAAGACAGGGCACACGCCTCGGCCTCGGCCGTGGGGCCGAGGCCGTCTGCAAAATCTTCAAGCGCACGGACCAGGAAGGGAAGCAGCTCGACGGGGCCGTCCTCCGCACCAGCCAACGGCTCCTCCAAGTCGCCCTCGTAAAGCGTCTTCAGCGCGGCATGCTTTCTTCTCCAGCTGCGCGAAGGCCACCCGATCCTCGGCCAGCACCTTCGCCTTGGCGTCTAGCTAGGTCCTCTCCACCTTCAGCGACCGCTCCAGCGTCTCCAACTGGTCGCAGCGGTCATCAAGCTTGGCGCCCCGGTCCTTGATGGCAGCCTCCCGAGCCTTCATCTCCTTCTCCTTCTCCTGGCGGCTGCTGACCTCCTTGGCGAGCTCGTCGTGCAGGCATTGCAGCTCGACCTCCAGCGCCTTGCAGTGGCCCTGGGCAGCTGCGACATCGCCCAGGGCAGCGTCGCGAGCGGCCTTCGCTTGGCTGGCGGCCTGCTTCTCCCCATCGGAGGTTGACATGGCCTGGCTCGCGCTGCTTGGACAGAGGCGGCAGAATGGGCCCAGACAGAAGCTAGCTCCAGGCACCCGACCACTAGGCGAGGGTCCGCGCTCAGAAGATCCTCCCGCAGCTGGCTCAGTTCATTGGCGACCTGGTCCAGGATGGCGGCAGAGGGATTAGAAGAGATGGGAACCAATGGAGCGGGCGGAGAGGACGGCAGCGTGATCACAGCTTGGCAGGAAGGAACCCCCTGGGCCTTGGCTACCCCGGCTGCAGCATCGAGCGCAGCCGCCTCCAGGGTCAGCGGGGCCACGGGGGCTGACTCCTCGCCGAAGTGTCCCAGTTGGCCTCGCAAAGACGATCGGGCAGGGGAGGCGTGAGCCTCGCTGTCTCCTTCCCCAGCAGATGAAGGCGCCACCCCGGCAGATGGACTCGCCCCAAGCAGGGCCACAGAAGCCCCTCTCAACCTCTTCGCTACAGGTGCCGGCCTGGCAAAAGAGTGCAGACGTCAAGTCTCGGCGGCAGAAACCAAGCGAGGTACGAATCGAGCACTTACTGGTCGTCGTTTGCGGACTCAAGCAGCTTCCGACCAAACTTGAAGCCCGAGAGCCTACAGCTGGGGTCAGCCTTGGGAGGCCCGGAAGCAGAAGGCATGTCAGGAGGGCTGGAGCTGGCCTCAGACCGCCCGGGGACCAGAGCAGACCCTGGGAGAACCGGCCCCGACCTGCCCTTCCTTGTGACCAAGGGAGAGTCCTCCCCTCCTCGCCTGGCGCCAGCCTCGTCGTCGTCCGGCATGGAGCGGAGCGCCCGGGACCTGCGCCGAGGGAAGGACTCCCCCGACTCCTTGCCAGTCGCCTCAGAGTCAGACTCTTGCTCCTCCACCTCTTCTTCCCTCTCACTCTCGCTGGAGCTGCCGGAGGACACGTCCACCATCGCCAGCGCCGCCAGATCCTCGGGAGCTTCCGCAGGCACCAGCCCCTCACCATTGAAGGTGGGCATGGTGTTCACCACCTGCTCCCAGTCGTCACGAAGGAACAGGGGGACGGGGGTGCCCACCGGGCTCGCCACATCTCCCCCAACCAAGGAGTGGAGGGCCGCGACCAGATCCTCGTCGGTCAGGGCCTCGGAGCTTAGGCGCAGGGCGGCATCTGCTTCCCCAAGCCTCCACAATGGGAGCGAGTGCTCCTGGAGTGGAGCCACCCGGTGCTCCAAGAACTCCCTCAGGAGTGTAGCCCCGGTCAGCTTCGCCGCCCCGAAGTTGCCTGGCCTCAGGTCTGCGTTCATCCTCTTCAGCACTGCCTTCGCACGAGGGTCGACGAGCTCCGCGCAGGACCACGCATCAACGGCCTTGGACTGCCCCGTAGGCAACACCAGTCGGGGGTGGAGGCGCCCGACGTCCACCATGACCCACTTGCTCCGGAAGCCTTCGATTCTCTTCCCAGGCTTCGAGATAGCATTGGAGTTGGAGTATGCGATAAAGCTCGCGCATGCAGAGAAATGGGCACGAGAAACCTGGAGGGAAAAATAGTGGCACAACAAGGCCACCGAGGGCTTCACCCCAACGTGAGCCTCGCAATAGTAAGCAAAAATCGCCAGTAGAAGAATAGAGTTGGGGTGGAGATGCAGAGCTTGCAAGTTGTATTGGCGGAGAACAGCAAAGAACTCAGAGAAAGGAGGCACCAGACCGGTGATGATGGCGCTCACAAAGAATGGATAGAAGGTGCTCCCCTTGCCCTCAGGCTGGTCGGAGCCAGCCTTGAGCATAGTTGCCCCCTTGCTGCCCTGCACGACCGTCATCAGGCGCGTGAGGGCGAGGTTCTTGCCCGACAAGTTCGGGGGATCTAGAGCCGGCGAGTACCAGGCCTCGGTTGGGAACTTGCGAGGCGCCATGGCGTGCCAGATGGGAAGGATTGAGATAGATCTGGAGGATTTCGGGAGCAGGAAGGAGAAGAGCGAGAAAGGGGATCTGGGGCAAGGCGAACGAGAACAAAGTAAGTAAGCCTGGCCCGGGCACCTCTTTCTCAGATGGACGGTTGCCGAGGCATCATGGGGAAGCGCAGACGCCCACGTCCAATCAATCACCACGCGGCGCCCAAGGCCACATGCTATTGGGGCCCGCGGCGCTTTGCGCTTGCCCCTTTGCTTCTCTGCTAAGCCAAGCCCGGGCGCGCCTTGGGACCGGGGGCTATTGTCGGTGTTATGGGAACGGGGGTCCCCAGACTTACCTGCCTGCGGCCTGCGGCGTGGCTCGAGTGGGGGCCCAGTGCGGCCCAGCTTCATTAGCTCAAGCTCAAGACCCTCGCAAGGGGCCAAGCCTTGCGGGGTGGACGACGAGAGGCTTCCTCAGGAGCAACCTCATTAGGCAGGCTCGCGAGGAGGCGGAGAGATCAAGGCAGGGGTGCCTCGCGAGGACCTTGTGACGCAAGCCATGGCGATCGAGATTAGGTGGGCGCCGGCCTGCGCAGTGTCCTTGTTTCCCCTTTGGTGCAAAGGGAGCAACCGCAGGCCAAGGCATCGGGCAAAGGTTACCATTCCAGTGCAACGAGACCAAGACCAGCAGAGCGGCAGGACGGAGGTCACCATGGAGCCCAAGACGGCATCATCACCAGTGCTTTTGGCAGCCAAGGACCACCTTTGGCCAGGATAACTTGTACTAGATGTTCCCCTTCAAAATGGCCAATTGTTGGCGCCCTTCCCGCTCATTATTTGGGAAGAGGACCAGGGCCTCTATAAATAGGACTAACCGCCATAGAGAGAACAGAGGAGAAAAAAAGGAGAGAGAGAGGGAAAGAGAGGGAGAGAAGAGAAAGAGGGATCCAGACCGAGTAGAGCATACCGCACCAGCTCAAGAACACCTCTTGCGAGGCCGTTCTTCCCCCTGTATTGTTCATCATCAGCCCCAGAGGCAATCCACCACACCACACACTGGAGTATGGTATTACACCACATCGGTGGCCCGAACCAGTATAAACCTCGTGTCCCTTGAGTGTTCTTCTTTCCAGCCTAGATTTCTTGCGAGCCATAGAAGCGCGAGTCGGTAGGGGAAAGATCTCCGTGCGCACCCTAGAGTTTGAACCTTAAGGGTCTGCCGGAACCCGAAATCCGACAAACATCACTATGTTGATCATATCTACTATATGATTCACGCTCTACATTTCGGTCTCTGTGTTCCGAGGCCATATCTGCATATGCTAGGCTCTTCAAGTTTAACCCGAGTATTCTGCGTGTGCAAAACTGGCTTGCACCCGTTGTATGTGAACGTAGAGCTTATCACACTCGATCATCACGTGGTGTCTCGGCACGACGAACTATAGCAATGGTGCATACTCAGGGAGAACACTTATACCTTGAAATTTAGTGAGAGATCATCTTATAGTGCTACCGTCGTACAAAGCAAAATAAGATGCATAAAGGATAAACATCACATGCAATCAATATAAGTGATATGGTATGGCCATCATCATCTTGTGCCTTTGATCTCCATCTCCAAAGCACCGTAATGATCACCATCATCACCGACTTGACACCTTGATCTCCATCGTAGCATCGTTGTCATCTCGCCAACTATTGCTTCCATGACTATCGCTACCGCTTAGTGATAAAGTAAAGCAATTACATGGCGATTGCATTTCATACAATAAAGCGACAACCATATGGCTCCTGCCAGTTGCCGATAACTGTGTTACAAAACATGATCATCTCATACAACAATTTATATAATCACGTCTTGACAATATCACATCACAACATGCCCTGCAAAAACAAGTTAGACGTCCTCTACTTTGTTGTTGCAAGTTTTACGTGGCTGCTACGGGCTTCTAGCAAGAACCGTTCTTACCTACGCATCAAAACCACAACATGGTATAGTGATTGCTTTTTGACCTTCAGAAAGAACCCTGTTCATTGAATCCGATTCAACTAAAATGGAGAAACTGACACCCGCCAGCCACCTATGTGCATAGCACGTCGGTAGAACCAGTCTCATGAATGCGGTCATGTAAGGTCAGTCTGGGCTGCTTCATCCAACAATACCGCCGAATCAAGAAACAACTAGTGACAACAAGCAATATGTATATACCCACGCCCACAACTCCTTTGTGTTCTACTCGTGCATATAACATCTACGCATAGACCTAGCTTGGATGCCACTGTTGGGTAACACAATATTTCAAAAAATTTCCTACGATCACGCAAGATCTATCTAGGAGATGCATAGCAATGAGCGGGGAGAGTGTGTCCATGTACCCTCGTAGACCGAAAGCGGAAGCGTTAAGTAACGCGGTTGATGTAGTCGAACGTCTTCGCGATCCAGCCGATCAAGTACCGAACGCACGGCACCTTTGCGATCTGCACATGTTCAGCTCGGTGACGTCCCTCGAACTCTAGATCCAGCTGAGGCTGAGGGAGATTTTGGTCAGCACGATGGAGTGGTGACGGTGATGATGAAGTTACTGACACAGGGCTTCGCCTAAGCACTACGACAATATGACCGAGGTGGAAATTTGTGGAGGGGGGCACTGCACACGGCTAAGAAATTCGGATTAGGATTGGGGGGGGGGGGGCGCTCCTCCACTTTGCCGCCTCCTCCTCTCTTCCACTAAAGCCCATGAAGGCCCATTAACCCCCCGGGGGGTTCCGGTAACCCCCCGGTACTCCGGAAAATGCCCGAACTTATCCAAAACCTTTCTGGTGTCCAAACATAACCTTCCAATATATCAGTCTTTATGTCTCGACCATTTCAGGACTCCTCATCATGTCCATGATCACATCCGGGAGTCCGAACAACCTTTGGTACATCAAATCACATAACTCACGATACATATCATCATCGAACGTTAAGCGTGCAGACCCTACGGGTTCAAGAACTATGTAGACATGACCGTGACTCATCTCCGGTCAATAACCAATAGTGGAACTTGGATGCTCATATTGGTTCCTACATATTCTACGAAGATCTTTATCGGTCAAACCGCATAACAATATACATTGTTCCCTTTGTCATCAGTATGTTACTTGCCCGAGATTCGATTGTCGGTATCATCATACCTAGTTCAATCTCGTTACCAGCAAGTCTCTTTACTCGTTCCATAATGCAACATCCCGCAACTAACTCATTAGTCACATTTCTTGCAAGGCTTATAGTGATATGCATTACCGAGAGGGCCTAGATATACTTCTCCGACAATCAGAGTGACAAATCCTAATCTCGATCTATGCCAACTCAACAAACACCATCAGAGACACCTATATAGCATATTTATAATCACCCAGTTATGTTGTGACGTTTGATAGCACACTAAGTGTTCCTTCGGTATTCGGGAGTTGCATAATCTCAGAGTCATAGGAACATGTATAAGTTATGAAGAAAGCAATAGCAATAAACTAAACGATCAAAGTGCTAAGCTATCGGATGGGTCATGTCAATCACATCATTCTCTAATGATGTGATCCCGTTTATCAACTCACAACTCGTGTCTATGGTTAGGAAACTTAACCATCTTTGATTAATGAGCTAGTCAAGTAGAGGCATACTGGTGACACTATGTTTGTCTATGTATTCACACATGTACTAAGTTTCCGGTTAATACAATTCTAGCATGAAAAATAAAAATTTATCATGATATAAGGAAATATAAATAACAACTTTATAATTGCCTCTAGGGCATATTTCCTTCATTAGGGATGCCCAGTCCCGAAATGAAAAATGAATTTACTTTATGTTGTCAAACAATAAATTCCTTGGAAAGTGTTGGTATGGAAGGCACCCGTGGATACGGTTAGCCATGGAAAGTGAAAGTATGGTGGAAAAGGAATAAACTTTATTTTCTGTTTGGGGACCGCCTATGATATATCTAGTATGGAAAGTGTTGGGAACTCTAAGTCATTTTCGTTGGTGGGAAGGACACACCTCCCAAATGTTTTTATCTCTAAGTTTTTCGCTTTGAGCTCTGGCACCTCTTCAAATCCCTACTTCCCTCTGCGAAGGGCTTTCTTTTTACTTTATGCAATTTTTATTTTGAATTTGAGTCTCCATCTTCTCTTACAAAAGCACCAACTAGGAGACACTATGATCGTACTTGAGCATTGGGTGTAGTTAATATGCGAGTGTGTTTCATGAATGGATCAATGATTGAGCATGATGGGCTAGGGATAGCTTATTTTAGCATTGATATTTTTAAAGACATGGTTGCTTGTTGATATGCTTGAGTATTTAAGTTATCATGTCAAAACTAGACTATTGCTTTGAGCAATATAAAAGTCCAAATGTCCATGCTATAAAGAAAAAGAATATGATATAACATGTTAGGCAGCATTCCACATCAAAAATTCTGTTTTTATCACTTACCTACTCGGGGACGAGTAGGACTTAAGCTTGGGGATGCTGATACATGTACAATGTATCTATAATTTTTGATTGTTCCATGCTGTTATATTACCAATTTGGATGTTTTATAATCATTTTATATCATTTTTTGGTACTAACCTATTGACATAGTGCCAAGTGCCATTTGATGTTTTTTGCATGTTTTTTACATTGCGGAAAATCAATACCAAACGGAGTCCAAATGCAGTGAAACTTTACGGAGATTTTTTATGGACCAGAAGGAACCTAATGGGCCAAGGCAACGCCTGGGAGGGTGCTCCGAGGAGAGCACAACCCACCAGGGCATGCCAGGAGGCCCATGCGTGCCCTGTTGGGTTGTGCCCACCTCGGGTGCCCCCCAGACCGCCTCTTTGCTCTATAAATACCCCAATATTCCAGAAACCCTAGGGGAGTCGACGAAAATCAATTCCATCCGCCGCAGAATCCAGAACCACCAGATCCAATCTAGACACCATCATGGAGGGGTTCACCACTTCCATTGGTTCCTCTCCGATGATGCGTGAGTAGTTCTTTGTAGACCTTCGGGTCCGTAGTTAGCAGCTAGATGGCTTCCTCTGTCTCATTTGACTCTCAATACAATGGTCTCTTGGAGATCCATATGATGTAACTCTTTTTTGCGGTGTGTTTGTTGGGATCAGATGAACTTTGAGTTTATGATCAGATCTATCTTTTTATATCCATGAAAGTTATTTGAGTTTCTTTGATCTCTTATATGCATGATTGCTTATAGCCTTGCATTTCTTCTCCGATATTTGGGTTTTGTTTAGCCAACTCGATCTATTTATCTTGCAATGGGAGAGGTGCTTTGTAGTGGGTTCGATCTTACGGTGCTTGATCCCAGTGACAAAAGGGAACCGACACGTATGTATCCTTGCTACTAAGGATAAAATGATGGGGTCTATCTCTACATAGATAGATCTTGTATACATCATGTCATCATTCTTATTGCATTACTCCATTTCTCCATGAACTTAATACACTAGATGCATGCTGGATAGCAGTCGATGTGTGGAGTAATAGTAGTAGATGCAGGCAGGAGTCAGTCTACTAACCTTGGACGTGATGCCTATGTAATGATCATTGCCTGGATATCGTCATGATTATTTGAAGTTCTATCAATTGCCCAACATTAATTTGTTTACCCACCGTTTGCTATTTTTCTCGAGAGAAGCCACTAGTGAAATCTACGACCCCCGGGTCTCTTTCTCATATTATTTGCCTTCACGATCTATTTTCCTTTGCTTTTATTTTCAGATATACTAAACCAAAAATACAAAAATATATTGCTGCAATTTATTTTATTTGGCATTCGATCTATCAACATTTACAACTCTCTCACGTCCCTTTACCAATTTCTGGCACCGTTACCCGAAAGGGATTGACAACCCCTTTTACACATCGGGTTGCGAGTATTTGTTATTTGTGTGCAGGTGCTGTTTACTATGTGTTTCTTGGTTCTCCTAATGGTTCGATAACCTCGGTTTCACATCCGAGGGAAATACCTACCGCCGATGTGCTGCATCATGCCTTCCTCTTTGGGGAAATATCGACGTAGCTTCAAGCGACATCATGCCCCCTCTGGGCACCCCGAGTTGCTGCTCTGGCCCATCCTGGGTGTTCTGGTCCATCAAAAATATCCAAAAAGTTTTGTGGTGTTTGGACCTTGTTTGATATTGATTTCCTATGATTTAAAAAAACAAGCAAAAAACATCAACCGGCACTGGGCACTGGGTAAATAGGTTAGTCCCAAAAAATGTTATCAAGTTGCTATAAAATGATTGTAAAAAATCCAAGAATGATAATAAAACAACATGAATACTTCATCAATTATTGATACGTTGGAGACGTATCAGAGATGAAGCCAAGGGGGTGCCCCAAGTAGAAGGAATCCTACTTGGAGTCCCTCCCAAGCTGCACGCCCCCCGGCCATATAGAACCGAGGGGGAAGGAAAGAGGGGGAGAGGGAAGTTAGTAGGAATCCTAATCGACACTTTCCTTGCCCTCCCCTCTTTCATTCTCCTCCTCATAGGGCTGGCCTGTGTAGGGGCACACCAAGGCTGGTGTGTTCCCTCATTTGGCCCATAAGGCCCATATCTTTGCCGGGGGTGCCCGAAACTCCTTTTTGGTGACCCGATAAGCACCTAGTACCCTTCAGAACATTTTTGATGTCCGAATACCATCGTCATGTATATCAATCTTTACCTCTCGACTATTTCAAGACTCCTCGTCATGTCCGTGATCTCATCCGGGACTCCGAACAACATTCAGTCACCAAATCACATAACTCATATAATACTATATCGTCAATGAACGTTAAGCGTGCGGACCCTACGGGTTCGAGAACTATGTAGACATGACCGAGACACCTCTCCGGTCAATAATCAATAGTGGAACCTAGATGCCCATATTGGCTCCTATATATTCTACGAAGATCTTTATCGGTCGAACCGTTATGACAAAATACGTAATTCCCTTTGTCCATCGGTATGTTACTTGCCCGAGATTCGATCGTCGATATCTTCATACCTAGTTCAATCTCGTTACCGGCAAGTATCTTTACTTGTTCCTTAATACACCACCTCGTGACTAAATCCTTAGTCATTTGCTTGCAAGCTTATGATGTGTATTACCGAGAGGGCCCAGAGATTCCTTTTTGATACTCGGAGTGACAAATTATAATCTCGATCTATGCCAACCCAACAGACACTTTTGGAGATACCTGTAGAGAATCTTTATAATCACCCAGTTACATTGTGACGTTTGATAGCACATAAGGCATTCCTCCGGTATCCGGGAGTTGCATAATCTCATAGTCAAAGGAATATGTATTTGACATGAAGAAAGCAATAGCAATAAAACTGAACGATCAATATGCTATGATAATGGATGGGTCTTGTCCATCACATCATTCTCCTAATGATGTGATCCCGTTCATCAAATGACAACACATGTTTATTGTTAGGAAACTTAACCATCTTTGATTAACGAGCTAGTGTAGTAGAGGCTTACTAGGGATACGGTGTTTTGTCTATGTATCCACACATGTATCAAGTTTCCGGTTAATACAATTCTAGCATGAATAATAAACATTTATCATGAATATGGAAATAAAATAACAACTTTATTCTTGTCTCTAGGGCATATTTCCTTCAGTCTCCCACTTGCACTAGAGTCAATAATCTAGTTCACATTGCCACGTGACCAACACCCAAAGGGTTTACTAGAGTCAATAATCTAGTTCACATTTCCATGTGACCAACACCCAAAGGGTTTACTAGAGTCAGTAATCTAGTTCACATCGCTATGTGATTAACACCCAAAGAGTACTAAGGTGTGATCATGTTTTGCTTGTGAGAGAAGTTTAGTCAACGGGTCTGCCACATTCATGTCTGTATGTATTTCACAAATTTCAATGTCTACAATACTCTGCATGGATCTACTCTAGCTAATTGCTCCCACTTTCAATATGTATCCGGATTGAGATTCTAAGTCATCTGGATCAGTGTTAAAGCTTGCATCGACGTAACCTTTTATGACAAACTCTTTATCACCTCCATAACCGAGAAACATTTCCTTAGTCCTCTTAGGTAACTAAGGATAATTTTGACTGTTATCCAGTGATCTACTCCTAGATCACTATTGTACCCCTTGCCAAACTCATGGTAAGGTACACAACAGGTTTGGTATACAGCATGGCATACTTTAAAGAACCTATGGCTGAGGCATAGGGAATGACTTTCATTCTCTCTCTATCTTCTGCCGTGGTCGGGCTTTGAGTCTTACTCAACTTCACACCTTGCAACACAGGCAAGAACCCTTTCTTTGACTGTTCCATTTTGAACTTCTTCAAAATATTGTCAAGGTATGTGCTTTGTGAAAGTCCTATTAAGCGTCTCGCTCTATCCCTATAGATCTTGATGCCCAATATATAAGCAGCTTCACCGAGGTCTTTCATTGAAAAACTTTTATTCAAGTATCCTTTTATGCTATCCAGAAATTCTATATCATTTCCAATCAATAATATGTCATCCACACATAATATTAGAAATGCTACAGAGCACCCAGTCACTTTCTTGTAAATACAGGCTTCTGCGAAAGTCTGTATAAAACCACATGCTTTGATGACCTCATCAAAGCGTATATTCCAACTTCAAGATGCTTGCACCAGTCCATAGATGGATCGCTGGTGTCAGATCTCGGGTTCCAGCAAAACCCTCAACATTCGAACACTGGGGTGCGCGCGAAGATCTCCCCCTACCGATCCACGTCCTAGATTCGCTAAGATCTCAAGGGCTAGCTCGACGAACTCGCAACATGAAGGACACAAGGTTTATACTGGTTCGGGCCACCGTTGTGGTGTAATACCCTACTCCAGTGTGGTGGTGGTGGATTGCCTCTTGGGCTAAGGATGAACAGTACATGGGGAAGAACAGCCTCCTGAGGAGAGGTGTCCTTGTGCTTGGTGAACTTTTGGTTGTCCGGGTCTCTCTTCTCCCGGCTCTAGATGAGATCGATCTGATCCCCCAATCCTCTCCCCCAGCTATGGTGGTGGCTAGTCCTATTTATAGTGGCCCTGGTCCTCTCCCAAAACATTGAGCGGGAAGGGAGCCAACAATGGCCAATTTGAAAGGGGACAGCTAGTACAGCTTATCCTGACAAAAGTAGTCTTCGCCTGCCAAAGGCTCTGGTGGTGACGCCGTCTTGGGCTCCACGGTGACCTCCGTCTTGCCGTCCTACTGGACTTGGTCTCGTTGCACTGATATGGAAACCTTTGCTTGATGCCTCGGTACTCCGCGCCTGCGCCTGCTTCCTTAGCACCAAAGAGGAAACAAGGACACTGTGCGCGCTGGCGCCCGCCTGGAGCCCACCTGGCCTTGGTCATCATGGCTCACATCACTAGAACCTCACAAGGTTTGCCTTGCCTTTAACTCTCCGCCCCTCGCGAGCCACCCTAGTGAGGGCGCTCCCGAGGAGGTCTTGTGTCGTCCGCCTCGCGAGGCTTGGCCCCTCGCGAGGGTCTTGAGTGCTTGTTGGCGATGATGGGTCGTATGGGCCCGCTCGCAGAGCCATGCCGTGGGCCGTAGGTAAGCAAGTCTAGGGATCCCCATTCCCAGAACGCTGACAGTAGCCCCCGGGCCCAAGGCGCGCTCGGGCTTGGCTTCGAGGCGAAGCCAAAGGTCAAGTGCAGAGCGCCGCGGGCCCCAATAGCCCGCAGCCTTGGTCGACGCGTGGCGGTTGATTGGACGTGGGCGTCTCCACTTTCCCATGTTGCCTCGGCAACTCCCCGATTGTCAAGAGGCTGGCGTAGATAGCGCTTGCATTCACTGCTTCCTTTCGCCTTGATCAGATCCCCTTTCTTGCTCCCTGCTTCCGAAATCTCCAGATCTACTCCCATCCTTTCCCGCATCAGCGACCAATGGCGCCTCGGAGGGTCAAGCCCACCTCATCGCTGGCTTGGTATGAGCCAGCCCTCAATGCGCCTAATGTCTCGGAGAAGAACCTCGCCGCCACGCACTTGCTGACGGCGGAGGAGAGCAACGAGAAGGGGAAGCACCTTCTTCCCCTTCTTTACAAGCAGCATCATCGCGGGGCTGGTTCCCCCCTTTTCTGACTTCTTCTTCGAGGTCCTAGACCACTACGGACTGCATGCGCTGCATCTTCATCCCAACTCTATCCTTCACTTGTCGATCGTCGCCTACTACTGCGAGGCGTACCTCGGCGTGATGCCGTCTGTGGCTCTGCTGCGCCACTTCTTCTTCCTCCGCATAAATGATGGCCATACCTTCGGGTGTGCCAATTTCATCGCGGCCGGCAAGGCAAACTCAATCTCTACGACTACGAAGAAGGTCAACGGCTTCCGGGGCAAGTGGGTCATGATGGACGCCAAGTGCGTCCACCCACGCTTGACGATGCCGACGAAGATGCCCCAGTCCGACAAGGGGTGGTCTCGTGCGAAGTTCACTGACGAGTGGGCGGTGTCGGTGCTGGAGCAGATGAATGCAGACCTAAAGCCAGGCAATGCGAAGGCGGCGAAGGTGACAGGGGCCATGCTCCTGAGGGAATTTCTGATGCTACGCGTAGCCCCACTCCAGGCACGTACGCGCCCCTTGTGGGAGCTTGGGAACAAAGAGGACAAGGTTCTCCTGAGCCCGAATGCATTGTCCGATGATGAGCTGGCTGTGGCTCTCCGCATCCTGGTCGGGGAGGACCAGGAGTACCCACCGAATGTCTTCACTCCCTTGTTCCGCCGCAAGGACGGGGCGCTGGTCGTGGCCTCCAGGTCGACCTTTGACGGGCGCGGACTGGTGCCGCTGGCGCCCACCGGGGCCCCTGCGGCGCTATCGCCGGTGGAGCTGTCTTCTGGTGAGTCCCGCTGGGAGGAAGAGGAGGAGGAAGACTCGGAGGTGACCCCCGAAGGGATGGGGGAGACCTCCCCCTTGAGCAAGGCTGACATCCTCCGCACCCTTCCTGACGACGATGATGCTGACGCCCTCCAGGGGAAGGGAGAGCCGCCCGTCATCCCGACGAGGGACCGATCAATGTTAATCTCCCGGGACGCTGCTTCTGCTCCGACGCTGCCTGGAGCCGCTTCCGGCCTAGTTGCCGCTCCTGCTTCTGCTTCCGGAGCTGGTGTGCCCGTGCCTCGGGTCGCGAAGCTCTCAGGCTTCAAGCTCACCAAGCGGAGGGTGGACTACGCTGCTGTGGACCAGTAAGTGTCCCCATCTTGCCTTGTTCTTGTTGTTGATGCTTGTTTCTGACTCTTTGTTGTGTAACCAGGCTGAAGCCTGCGGCGAAGAGGAGAAGGGAGAGCAAGGTGGTGCTGCTCGAGTCTGTGTCGCCTCCAGCGACTGCGCCCCTCTCCATGAGCAAAGGTGGGGACGGTGCCCATGCTTCCCCAGCCCGATCATCCTCGCGAGGCCGGGTGGAGCATCCTCGTGAGGAGTTAGCCCCCGAAGCGCCGCTGACTCAGGAGGCGCCAGCGCCCGCCTCGGGTGCTGAGGTCCGAGAGGCTCAGGAGCCTCCTGCCTCCCAGGCCATGGTGATGACGCCGCCTCTTCCTCCTTCTTCTGCCATGTTGCTGACCCCAGGTTCCTCCGCTTCTCCTGACGTCCTGGAGTGGGCCCTTTCTGAGATGGCCCGGCTGCGAGAAGATCCCCAGAGCGCCGAACCCCTCTTGGCGGCTGGTCTCCGGTTGGCTCCATTCTGACGTGGCAGTCTGAGCGGCACTGAGCCAGGCCGTGACGACCTCCGAGAAGGAGAAGCGGGCCTTCTCCTAAGCTGCGGCCGATCGTGAGGCGGCGCTGAAGGACACCGAAGCCGCCCACGACCACTGCCGGGCGCTGGAGGACGAGCTGAAGAGTCTGCGCAATGAGTGCGCAGAAGAAGCTTGCGGGCGCCAGGCGAAGGAGGAGGAGATGAGGGCCCGGGAGGACGCCATCAAGAACTGCGACGCCGAGCTGGGGGAGTTGGCGAAGGCGCATGCCACTGATCGCAGCCGGCTGGAGGAGCTAGAGCGGAAGGTGGAGGCGGGAAAGGCCGAACTCGATGCCAAGGCGAAGGTTCGGGCCGAGGACCGCGCGGCCTTCGCGCTTCTGGAGAAGAGGTCTCGCGAGGCCCTGAAGTCGCTCTATGAGAAGGGCTTGGAGAAGCCATTGGCGACCAATGAGGATGGCCCCACCCAGTTGCTTCCCTACTTGGTCGAGATGCTTGAGGAAGTCGTGTGCGGCATCGGCCCCACGGCAGAGGCAAAGGCTCGCGTCCTTTCTTCAGCCGCGCTGCCGCGTGTCTTCAACCACCTCCATCTTTGTGATCCTGCTGCCCGCCTTGACGAGCTGCTAGAGCCCGTGGCTGATGAACACTGCTCAGCCACCGCCGCAACCGTGAAAGGTCAGGTGGAGAAGTTCGACGCCTTCGCCCCCGTGCCTTCGACCGGTGGTGCAGGTGAAAGCGATGCCACCCAGGAGGGGGCATCTCTTGCACGGCGGTGTCGAGGGATGACTGGCTTGCGGCTCCTTTCCTGTTGAAACTCCTGCAGCATGTAGTGTGCCTCGTGGAGGCGTTTAAACTTGTGCTTGACGTTTGAGAGAACAATATGTATTGTAATATTTGTTTTGGGATTTTGCGATTTTCTTCCTATTTGCTTTATGTTCTACGTCGACATAGCCCGGCCCTGCGCATACCTCAACCGCCGTTGGGCCGACCGGAGACCAGGACAGAACCAAGGAGTGAGGGGCTACATGACCAGTTAGGCTCATGAGTCACGATGCTCAGGAGTCCCCCTTGACGTGCAAACAACTTATAGGAAGGAGATGTGAGGATAGGATTAGTTTTCTACGTCGACAGGGCCCGACCCCGCGCATACCTTAACCGCCGTTGGACCGACGGGAGACCAGGACGGACCCAAGGAGTGAGGGGATACACAACCAGTTAGGCTCCTGAGTCGCGATGCTCAGGAGTCCCCCTTGACATGCAAACACCCTTCATACCTTCGCCCTCGCCGAGGCTTGGGAGGGGCGCGCGACGACCGGGTCCGAGGGACCCAGTGGGGTGGCGTACGCTTGGGCGTGACCCGAGGGACCTTTTCTCTTTTTTATGGCCTCTTTTCTTCCCCTTTTTTTATTTTTTTATTTTTCATCCGGAGTCTCATCCCGACTTGTGGGGGAATCATAGTCTCCATCATCCTTTCCTTACTAGGACAATGCTCTAATAATGATGATCATCACACTTTTATTTTTCTTACAACTCAACAATTACAACTCGATATGAGAAAAAAATATGATTCTATATGAATGCCTCCGGCGGTGTACCGGGATATGCAATGACTCATGAGTGA
Organism: Triticum dicoccoides; assembly: GCF_002162155.2. NCBI lineage: Eukaryota > Viridiplantae > Streptophyta > Magnoliopsida > Poales > Poaceae > Triticum > Triticum dicoccoides. The sequence goes on along the minus strand of NC_041380.1, from coordinate 500,111,102 downwards.
CATGTATGAAAGAATTAGGAATGGTGGCTTTGCCACAAATATGATGTCGACTACATGATCATGCTAAGCAATATGGCAATAATGGAGTGTGTCATAATAAATGGAACGATGGAAAGTTGCATGGCAATATATCTTGGAATGGCTATGGAAATGACATAATAGGTAGGTATGGTGGCTGTTTTGAGGAAGTTATATGGTGGGTGTATGATACCGGCGAGAGGTGCGCGATATTAGAGAGGCTAGCAAAGGTGGAAGGGTGAGAGTGCGTATAATCCATGGACTCAACATTAGTCATAAAGAACTCATATACTTATTGCAAAAAATCTACAAGTTATCAAAGCAAAGTATTACGCGCATGCTCCTAGGGGGATAGATTGGTAGGAAAAGACCATCGCTCGTCCCCAACCGCCACTCATAAGGAAGACAATCAATAAATAAATCATGCTCCGACTTCATCACATAACGGTTCACCATATGTGCATGCTACGGGAATCACAAGCTTCAACACAAGTATTTCTCAAATTCACAACTACTCAACTAGCATGACTTTAATATCACCATCTTCATATCTCAAAACAATTATCAAGTATCAAACTTATCATAGTATTCAGCACACTCATAAGAGATTTTCTTTATTCTTGAATACCTAGCATATTAGGATTTTAAGCAAATTACCATGCTATTAAGACTCTCAAAATAATCTAAGTGAAGCATGAGATATCAATAGTTTCTATAAAATAAATCCACCACCGTGCTCTAAAAGATATAAGTGAAGTACTAGAGCAAAACTATATAACTCAAAAGATATAAGCGAAGCACATAGAGTATTCTAACAAATTCTAAATCATGAATGGCTCTCTCAAAAGGTGTGTACAGAATGGATGATTGTGTTAAACTAAAAAGTAAAGACTCAAATAATACAAGACGCTCCAAGCAAAACACATATCATGTGGCGAATAAAAATATAGCTCCAAGTAAGTTACCGATAGAAGTAGACGAAAGAGGGGATGCCTTCCGGGGCATACCCAAGCTTTGGCTTTTAGGTGTTCTTAGATTATATTGGGGGTTCCATGGGCATCCCCAAGCTTAGGCTCTTGCCACTCCTTGTTCCATAGTCCATCAAATCTTTACCCAAAACTTGAAAACTTCACAACACAAAACTTAAAGTAGAAAATCTCATGAGCTCCGTTAGCGAAAGAAATAAAATACCACTTGAAGGTACTGTAATGAACTCATTATTTATTTATATTGGTGTTATACCTACTGTATTACAACTTATCTATGGTTTATAAACTATTTTACTAGACATAGATTCATCAAAATAAGCAAACAACACACGAAAAACAGAATCTGTCAAAAATAGAACAGTCTGTAGTAATCTGTAGCTAGCGCAAGATCTGGAACCCCAAAAATTCTAAAATAAATTTATGGACGTGAGTAATTTATCTATTAATCATCTTCAAAAATAATTAACTAAATATCACTTCCCAAATAAAAATGGGAGCAGTTCTCGTGAGCGCTAAAGTTTCTGTTTTTTACAGCAAGTTCAACAAGACTTTCCCCAAGTCTTCCCAACGGTTCTACTTGGCACAAACACTAATTAAACACAAAAAACACAATCAAAACAGAGGCTAGATAAATTATTTATTACTAAACAGGAGCAAAAATCAAGGAATAAAAATAAAATTGGGTTGCCTCCCAACAAGCGCTATCATTTAACGCCCCTAGCTAGGCATAGCAAGCAAGAATAGATCTAGGTATTGCCATCTTTGGTAGGCAATCCATAAGTGGATCTCATAATAGATTCATAAGGTAATTTGATTTTCTTTCTAGGAAAGTGTTCCATGCCTTTCCTTAATGGAAATTGGAATCTAATATTTCCTTCCTTCATATCAATAATTGCACCAATCGTTCTAAGGAAAGGTCTACCAAGAATAATAGGACATGAAGGATTGCAATCTATGTCAAGAACAATAAAATCTACAGGCACATAATTCCTATTTGCAACAATAAGAACATCATTAATTCTTCCCATAGGTTTCTTAATAGTGGAATCCGCAAGGTGCAAGTTTAGAGAGCAATCATCAAAATCACGGAAACCTAACAAATCACACAAAGTCTTTGGAATTGGAAACACTAGCACCCAAATCACATAAAGCATAGCATTCATAATCTTTAATTTTAATTTTAATAGTTGTTTCCCACTCATCATAAAGTTTTCTAGGGATAGAAACTTCCAATTCAAGTTTTTTCTTCATAAGATTACATTAAGGCATCAACGATATGTTTAGTAAACGCTTTATTTTGACTATAAGCATGAGGAGAATTTAGCACGGATTGCAACAAGGAAATACAATCAATCAAAGAGCAATTTTCATAGTTAAATTCCTTGAAATCCATAATAGTGGGTTTAGCAACATCTAGGGTTTTAATTTCTTCAATCCCACTTTAATCAAATTTAGCATCAAGATCAACAAATTCCGAATTTGGAACGCCTTCTAGGTAAAGGTGGATCATATTCAGTCCCATAATTATCAAGATTCATATTTCAAAACTAAGATTTAATAGGGGACACATCAATAACTTTTAGATCTTCATCTTTATTTTCATAGGAACTAGAAGAACACGCTCTTTTAAAGGCATCTTTCTTAGCACGCATCCTAGCGGTTCTTTCTTTGCACTCATCAATGGAAATTCTCATGGCTTTGAGAGACTCATTGATATGATGCTTAGGTGGAATAGATCTAAGTTTCAAAGAATCAACATCAAGAGAAATTATATCAACGTTCCTAGCCAAATCATCAATCTTAAGCAATTTTTCTTCAATCATAGCATTAAAATTCTTTTGCGAAGTAATAAATTCTTTAATATTAGATTCAAAATCAGAGGGCACCTTATTATAATTTCCATAAGAATTGTTGTAGGAATAACCATAATTATTAGAGGGATTACTAGGATAAGGCCTAGGATTAAAATTTCCTCTATACGCGTTGTTACCAAAATTGTTCCTACCAACAAAATTCACATCCATAGATTCATTATTATTCTCAATCAAAGTAGACAAGGGCATATCATTAGGATCAGAAGAAACACTCTTACTAGCAAATAATTTCATAAGTTCATCCATCTTTCCACTCAAAACATTAATTTCTTCTATCGCATGCACCTTTTTATTAGTAGATCTTTCAGTATGCCATTGAGAATAATTAACCATAATATCATCTAGGAGTTTAGTAGCTTCTCCTAAAGTGATTTCCATAAAAGTGCCTCCCGCGGCCGAATCAAAAAGATTTCTAGAAGCAAAATTTAATCCGGCATAAATTTTTTGAACAATCATCCACAAATTTAAACCATGAGTAGGGCAATTACTTATCATTAATTTCATTCTCTCCCAAGCTTGTGCAACATGTTCATGATCAAGTTGCTTAAAATTCATAATATCGTTTCTAAGAGAGATGATCTTAGCGGGAGGAAAATACTTAGAGATAAAAGCATCTTTGCACTTGTTCCATGAATCAATACTATTTTTAGGCAAAGACGAAAACCAAGCTTTAGCACGATCTCTAAGCGAAAAAGAAAATAGCTTCAATTTAACAATATCATTATCCACATCTTTCTTCTTTTGCATGTCACACAAATCAACGAAGCTATTTAGATGGGTAGCGGCATCTTCACTAGGAAGGCCGGAAAATGGATCTTTCATAACTATATTCAGCAAAGCAGTATTAATTTCACAAGATTCAGCATCGGTAAGAGGAGCAATCGGAGTGCTAATAAAATCATTGTTGTTGGTATTGGTTAAGTCACACAATTTAGTATTATCTTGAGCCATCGTGACAAGCAAGCAAACTAACACACAAGCAAACAAAAAGCAAGCGGGCAAAAAGAGGCAAATAGAGAAAGAGAGGGAGGATAGAGAGAGAGAGGGCGAATAAAACGGCAAGGGTGAAGTGGGGGAGAGGAAAACAAGAGGAAAATGGCAAATAATGTAATGCGGGAGATAAGGGTATGTGATGGGTACTTGGTATGTTGACTTTTGCGTAGACCTCCCCGGCAACGGCGCCAGAAATCCTTCTTGCTACCTCTTGAGCACTGCGTTGGTTTTCCCGAAGAGGAAGGGATGATGTAGCAAAGTAGCGTAAGTATTTCCCTCAGTTTTTGAGAACCAAGGTATCAATCTAGTAGGAGGCTACGCGCGAGTCCCTCGTACCTGCACAAAACAAATAAATCCTCGCAACCAACGCAAATAGGGGTTGTCAATCCCTATAAGGCCACTTACGAGAGTGAGATCTGATAGATATGATAATATAATATTTTTGGTATTTTTATGATAAAGATGCAAAGTAAAATAAAGGCAAAGTAAATTGTAAAGGAAATAACTAAGTAGTAGGAGATTAATATGATGAAGATAGACCCGGGGGCCATAGGTTTCACTAGTGGCTTCTCTCGAGAGCATAAGTATTCTATGGTGGGTGAATAAATTACTGTTGAGGAATTGACAGAATTGAGCATAGTTATGAGAATATCTAGGTATGATCATGTATATAGGCATCACGTCCGAGACAAGTAGACCGACTCCTGCCTGCATCTACTACTATTACTCCACTCATCGACCGCTATCCAGCATGCATCTAGAGTATTAAGTTAAAAACAGAGTAACACCTTAAGCAAGATGACATGATGTAGAGGGATAGACTCATGCAATATGAAGAAAACCCCATCTTGTTATCCTCGATGGCAACAATACAATATGTGCCTTGGTGCCCCTACTGTCACTGGGAAAGGACACCGCAAGATTGAACCCAAAGCTAAGCACTTCTCCCATTGCAAGAAAGATCAATCTAGTAGGCCACACCAAACTGATAATTCAAAGAGACTTGCAAAGATAACCAATCATACATAAAAGAATTCAGAGAAGATTCAAATATTATTCATAGATAGACTTGATCATAAACCCACAATTCATTGGTCTCAACAAACACACCGCAAAAAGAAGATTACATCGAATAGTTCTCCACAAGAGAGGGGGAGAACATTGTATTGAGATCCAAAAAGAGAGAAGAAGCCATCTAGCTACTAACTATGGACCCGTAGGTCTGAGGTAAACTACTCACACTTCATCGGAGGGGCTATGGTGTTGATGTAGAAGCCCTCCTTGATCGATGCCCCCTCCGGCGGAGCTCCGGAACAGGCCCCAAGATGGGATCTCGTGGATATAGAAAGTTGCGGTGGTGGAATTAGGTTTTTGTCTCCGTATCTGGTCGTTTGGGGGTACGTAGGTATATATAGGAGTAAGGAGTACGTCGGTGGAGCAACTGGGGTCCCACGAGGGTGGATGGCGCGCCCCCTACCTTGTGGCCTCCTCTTTTCTTTCTTGACGTAGGGTCCAAGTCTCCCGGGTCTTGTTCATTGAGAAAATCACGTTCCCGAAGGTTCCATTCCGTTTGGACTCAGTTTGATATTCCTTTTCTTCGAAACCCTAAAACAGGCAAAAAACAACAATTCTGGGCTGGGCCTCCTGTTAATAGGTTAGTCCCAAAAATAATACAAAAGGGGATAATAAAGCCCAATAATGTCCAAAACAGTATATAATATAGCATGGAGCAATCAAAAATTATAGATACGTTGGAGACGTATCACATGACAGCTGTGCTCTCAGGTTCTAGCGCTTGTTTTAGAAGGTGATGACACAACATAAAAGTAAATATATAGTCCCTTCGTAGAGGGAAGCAGTGATTTGCAGAGGTGCCAGAGCTCAAGTTTTAAAACAGAGATAAATGGTATTTTGAGACATGCACCCTTCTCATTTACTTCACGGCTATCAGTTATCAATATCTCCCATGCTAAACAAGCTAGTGGCAGTTCCCAAGTGATAAAAAGTAATAGTTTTGACTCCATTGGGAGTTTTTGTTTGATTATTCGAGCGATTAACTCTTTTTGTATTTTGCAATTTGGGACTGGGCATCCCTATTACCGCCCTTTTCTCGTGCGATGGCGAGTGAATAAACACTCCACCTGATAATAATCCGCTTAGCATGGAAGATACCGACTACCTCCTGTCGTTCCAAGAACGATCCAGGCACACAAAACGGATATATTTTTAGAAGTTTTTAGAGGTGTCACATGCAAATTTACTTAGTACGGTAGGGCAATACCGCATATAGGTAGGTATGGTGGACTCATCTGGAATAACTTTGGGTTCAGAGTTTTTGATGTACAAGCAGAATCCCCACTTAGTACAGGCGAAGGCTGGCAATTAGATTGAGAAGTGGCTAGCTAGAGAGCAATAATGATCATGATCATGCATTATGCGTAAGTAACATTGGACACTAGCATGAGTAGGATATGAATACCATGAACATAAATATCATAGAGGCTATGCTGGTTTTGATTCAACTACATGCATGAACATGTGCCAAGTCAAGCCACTCGAACATTCAGAGGAGGATACCATATCATCATACTACATCACAATCATTTTAACACAGTGTTGATATCCAAGATAAATAATTATTCACTCACAGCTACTTATGCATGGCATGAGAAACTATAATCTCTAATTGTCACTGCAAACATGTTTAATCATAATGGGCTGAATCATGGATACTAGGTTAAACATAGTTACACAAACAGAATAAGTCAAGTTCATACTAGTTTCTCTCTGCCATGTCCAGTTCATCGAATATCGTCATTATTGCCTTTCACTTGCACGACTGAACGATGTGAAAATGATAATAGTGCAAGAATGCCATGGACTAAGCTGGAATCTGCAAAACATTTTATTAGACGGGAGAAGACAAGGTAAAATGGGCCCTTTATTAGTTCAACAATTATTCATATGAGAGCCACTCAACATTTTCATCGTGGTGTTCTCCTTGGTACAACTCGAATAAAAGGAAAAGAAATTCAGACAAACACACTGAAATATTTTTGGTATTTTTGGTTTTCTTGAACAAGCAAATAAAAGGAAAAAGCAAAATCAAGAAAAACTATTTACACGGGAAAGCTCCCAGCAAGCAAAAGAAGAACAAGGAAATCTTTTTGGGTTTTTCTTTTTAATATTACTACTAAGCATGCATGGAAAGTAAACTAGCTACAACTAATTTTTTTTGTTTTTCTAAAGTTTTTCAAGCACACAAGAAGAAAGCAAGAAAAATAAAATCTAAACATGGATGATACAGTGAAAAAGTGTGAACACCGAGAAGATGAATAAGTGAACATGAATGTAATGTCAGTGGGAAACATGTACTCCCCCAAGCTTAGGCTTTTGGCCTAACTTTGTAGTCAATCAGTAATCTGGATGGTGGTAGGGGTACAGAGGAGCGGGCATCCACTGATCCCACATTCGGTGTCAAAACCGGCAAATATTGGGTAGGGGGTCCCGAACTGTGCGTCTAAGGATCGAGGGTAACAGGAGGCAAGGGACACGATGTTTACCCAGGTTCGGGCCCTCTTGATGGAGGTAAAACCCTACATCCTGCTTGATTGACTTTGATGAGTATATGGGTTACAAGAGTTGATCTACCGCGAGATCGCAATGGCTAAACCCTAGATGTCTAGCCTGTATGATTGTGACTCCCTCTACAGACTAAACCCTCCGGTTTATATAGGCACTAGAGGGGGCTAGGGTTGTACAGAGTTGGTTTACAGAGAAAGGAATATTCATATCCGCACACCAAGCTTGCCTTCCACGCAAAGGAGGGTCCCATCCGGACACAGGGGAAAGTCTTCTATCTTGTATCTTCGCAGCCCATTAGTCCGGCCCATGTTGCATAACCCGGACGCCCGAGGACCCCGTAATCCAGGACTCCCTTAGTAGCCCCCAAACCAGAATTCAATGATGACATGTCCCGCGTGCAAATTGTCTTCGGCATTGCAAGGCGGGTTCCTCCTCCGCAGATCTCCAAGCATCTGAACCAAAGGACTGTATTTGGTTTTACATCTCCGGTCTTCGGCTTTACATTAAATGATATATCCTTCGTTTGCGCCATCACCGCTCCATATCCCATGTGTTAGGCGAATACGAAGGGTCCAAGAATTTTTACACATAACACCCGGGCCGTGTAGGGAAGGCATCTACTTAAGGAGATTGAATCTCAGATGCCATTCCATACCAGGCGGAAAATCCTCAAAGCTTGCCACAAGAAACCACGCAAACATGGCCATCGCTCCCAATTCTTCCCACCCCCACGGTCCACAAAAAGGCGATTGGGAGAGTTGTTTTGTATCCCACGCCCAGCTGACTAAGCTCCAAATGCATGGATATCTCCCTCCTGCGGATCCAGTCCTCGTTCGGGCGGGATTAACCTCTTTTACTAGCGAAGCCTTGGCAGAAAATTTCCCTAATCCTTCAGAAAGGGAGTGGGTGTTCTTCGTTTCCTTTTTATTAAGAGGCGTTGGATTTCCAATCCATCCTTTCCTCCGAGGTCTCCTGGAGTACTATGGCCTCCAACTACACAACCTTACGGCAGACTCCATTTTGCACATCGCAGGCTACATCGCTCTTTGCAAGCTGTTCCTAGGCTATGGGGCCCATTTTAATTTATGGAGGAAGCTTTTCTGCCTCGTCCCTCGCTCTCAAAAGGGATCCATATTCGAGGTGGGCGGCGCCGAAGTGTGGCATATAGCCGGGATAGGATACCTATCCGACACTCCCATGAAGGCATACGAAGAGTGGCCCTCGGAGTGATTTTATATTGAAGATGTCGTTCTATCCGACCCAATCCGATGAGGCCTACCCGCATTTTCCAATGCTCCATTAAAGAAGCGCCACAACTGGTGCCCCCGAAGCCTCGAGGAGGAAGACAATACGGAGGTTCAGAGGCTAATGGACAAGATAAAGGCACTCGCCCAATCCGGATTGTCTATTATTGAGGTAATGGCAATTTCAATAATGCGGGGCGTTCAGCCACTCCAATCCAGAGGACCCCCCACGTGGCATTACAATGGAGAAGACGACGCATCACGATGCAGACGCAAGGGTCCGGACAACTTCGCCGCCTTGGCCGCCATGTTGGCTGATATTTTTAAGGGGGAGAAAGATGAACTCACTCGTCTTAAGTGCCGAGGTGGCTTTTCCATGTACAACCCTCCCAGCTGGGTAAGCCTTCGCTCAGTAATTCTACTTAATACTCCTCCTGAGCCGTACCCAGCTGAACTTAACCCCACCATTTCTTGATAGGAATGGAGGAAAGTTGTCACGGAGATCTATAGCCGCGCCCCGCAGCCGGAGGACCATAATCGGGACCTGGATCCCGGATTCAAAGAAGATCCGAATATATCCATAGAGCTCAAGGAGGGGATTTTCTATCATGCGAGTTATGATGGCATGGAAGTGGCCATTATAGCCGATTACCCCGGCCTTCTCCCTTCCTCTCACGTAAGTACCCTGAAGACGTCTCCTCAAAAAGAGTTTTCTCACTGTGCTTCACCCACTACACTATGTTGTGTTTTAAAGGGACAGCGCTCGTCTCGTCACTCCATACCAGAGGTATCCCTTAAAAGGGGGGAGCCCATGCGAGGTGGGTCTTCGAAGAGAAGGGCGGATGATGACATTGTCCAACATTCGTCAAAGAGGTATGGTTTTTAATGTGCCCCATGGCAATCGTACCGAATTGTAACGTTCCTTACTGCACCATATTTTAGGAAGAGCGTTTGCTGGACTGTATCCGAAGACGTCGCCGGACATACGTCCACTAATATGACCCCAGCACCCGCCTCCAGGGCTAGAGTTGATGCGGGTGCAATGCTGGATTGTCCTCTCTCGGATGATTCAGATAACATGTCCGTCACCAACTCCGAAGTGGAGAGTGCGATGAACCATCGGCGTCGAAGGGACGCTATGCGCGACCCCAAATTTACGGAAGAGGCATTCAATGCCTTCAACTCGACGGATGCATACATCCAAGCTTCTCGGAATGGGCTTGCTAGGGCCACTTACCAGCTTTCAAAGGACATGCGGGTAAGATCGTACTGCGTAGATTTAATAATCATGTACCAGTAGCCCCCGAGACTTGTAACAGTTGAAGCAACTGATTTTAGGGATCATTTGTGTAATCAGGTACTCACAGAGAAGAACAACATGCTGTCTCGGGAGCTGGAAAATTGTCGAAACCAGTTAACTACTATTACCGCCAAACTGGAGAAGTCCAAGGAGGCACCGACTGGTAATGTCCCCTCCTGCCCGAAAAATATGATCATGTGCCAGTAATGTTTTTTTCAAATAAACACCATTGTGTTTACGATGGTAGGATTGTCCGTTCAGCTGGAAGAGCGACTGAAGGCCGTGCAAGTGGCTAAAGAACATGCCGAAAGGCAAGAGGCCGCTAGTCAGCACATACTGACACGGACCAGGAATGAAAAGAACAAGCTACATGATGCCAACACCCAGCTGGGCGAAGAGCTGAAAGACGTGCGAGCCCAACTGGCGAACGCCTTGAAGGAGAACCGGAAGCTGAGAGGCGGCATATTCAATATGATGTTTGACTTACTTCCGCACAGCTCGCTAATGAGAATCCTAACAAGTTTATTGCTATAGGTGTGCTGACTGGGCGGCCCGAAGAAGAGGCATCCAGATTTCAAGGTGACCTGCTACAAGAGCTATCGAAGGTGCACGAACGAGTTTGGAAAGCAATGAGAAACATTGCTAAGTTTTTATGGCCAGCCGATTCTCCTCCAGGAAGTATGGAGTAACTTGTTAATTTGTTCAAGGGAGCTCGACACCGTTTTGGGCTATGGAAGATATCAGCCTATCGAGAAGGTGCGCGGGAAGCCGGGGCCATGGTGAAAACACGGTACACCGGACTTGATCTGAATCATATGGCGCGAGTCGGACCTCAAGGATTCGATGGACAGGAAATTCCATTCAGCCTGGTGTACGACCAAGTGAAGATGGCCGCCAAGTTTTCTCAGTAGGATTGTAAACTAGACGACCTGTTAGAGGGTCTAGAGGAAGAAGAAGTTTTTGAGTCCCAGTAGCAATGTACTTTTATTGACAAACTTGTCTCCAGCCAAATTTGTAAAATTATTGTCATGGCAGACTTTCTGCTTTAACCTCCGAAAACCTTAGGTTTGGAGTGTTTCCGAATACTATACTGCAGGTAAACACCAGAGTATGTTTGGAAACCAGTGTAGCGATCCGACCTCAAACGGCCAAATCTCTGTGCATAAGTGTCATCTCTGGATCAGTAATGCTGACACACACATAGTACTTGAGAATTTATAAAAGAGTGCAATCACACACTTATTACATCATATAACTCAAAGAGAGTACTTATTACAATAATATGGCTGAAGGTCATCTAAAATAAGATAATTGTGGAAGCTTCGAGGGTAAATGAGTCCATTAACTCCAACGGCATAGCTGAGTGCACGACAATGACCTAGCGCACCTTACTCTTTGTCTGAAAACTCTGGAACATAATACGTTGCAGCCTGTGTAGGTCAGTACATGGAATATGCTGGCAAGATAACACTACAGAGCAAAGAACAAATAAACAACTATAACTATATGCATATATGGCTGGTGGAGGCTCTATGGTTATCATTTGCATAAAGCTAGTTTTTTCCTACAACAAAGGAATATATTTTATTTAACTACAAAGTTTGTTGAAAACATTGAGAAGGTTCCTCCAACTCAATCCCATAATAATAATTATCAACCCGACAATTTAATTATGTAAAGTGATGAGATCAAATCAATGATTCAAGTACCAGATACTCAAGATGTCCATAACCGGGGACACGAGTAACCATGATTAGTTTGTACACTCTACAGAGGTTTGCGCACTTTTCCCCACAAGACTCGATATCCTCCGTTGGATTTCTCGCACTACATGATGTTTGAGAAACAGATGACTGAGACACAGTCTTTCCAAAGAGGTCCCCTTAACTGATAGATAGGCCGATACACCTACAATTCCCTACATCTGCTAGCCCATCATGGAAAGGATTCCCACAACTTACTCAACTATGCCAGAGCCCATAATGGCTTGTGGCTGCACACGGAAGTTTCTAGCATGAATAATCTTATGATCCCTTTGAGCCTGGGTGGCAAACCATAGGATGATCAAACGGGTACTCCGGGATATCCCAGGACAACACTGGATTACTCCAGGTGCCCAGATAACCACTGGGTGCTCTAGGGAGCCTCAACCAATCCACCCAGATGTATATTAAAATAGCCACCTTAAGTTAACCATTAATTAAAACTCTCCCATCTGTCATGGATCACTCAAACCAAACCACGTCTACAAGCATAGTATAGCAATATAAGCATAACGTAGAAGTAACTCTCGGGGTTTGAAATAAAGACAATAGGTTCCTACCTCATCAACTACTTCCCAATACCCACATGTTAAACAAGTCCTAACCATGCAGTGTATGAGGATTGAAACTAATGCATAAAAACTAGGTAATAAAGGGGTATGATCAAAGTGTTACTTGCCTTGCTGAGGATCTGAAAACCCTAGTGACTCATGGTAGCACGCTTCGCACTCCGGAAACTCTATCATAAACAAACAATAGCATACATAAGCACTCAAGCATAAGATGCAAGGGTAAAACTCAAGAGAAAAGATCCACACTAAAAGTTCAACTGAAGAGCTTCGGTTTGCAAAAAGAATCAATCAAATCAGAGCTACGAAACTCAAACTATGATCAAAAGAAGTTCGAAATCAAAACTGCTTGAAACCAAATTTTAAATTGTCGAAACCATGTTCAAGTTGACTATCTGGAAAGAGGGGAACAAGACGAAGATTTTGGCATTGGTTTCACTGGATTTGGATGAACGAGCTAAAAGTAACGAAGGTTTGAAGATCAGAGACTAATGTGTGATAAAAGTAATCGCGGATAGGTCCCTGGCCGAAAATAAAAATAAAAATAAAAACATAACGAACGAACGTTCACTAACAGAACTAAAACGATGAATACCGTTCGCTAAAGAAGCTAATCTCATGGACGCTCGCAAAAATAAACAGATCAGGAAAACCGAAAAAACCAAAAGAAAACTGGGACGGTTTTGTAACGGTTCGGGACAATTTTCCATAGAAAACCGAGGGCGGCGGTTAGCGAGTCTGGCGGCGGTGGCGGCGGGCGGCAGCGGCAGGGCGACGACGACGGCAGCAGCGGCGGCGCGGCTCGGTTGCGGCCGCGGCGGCGGTGGTGGTGCGGCGTAGGGTGAGGTGAGGAGGGGGCCGGGGCGGCTTTATAAAGGGGCCAGGGGGCTTCCTTGGAGGAGGGGGCGGCGGTGACCCGGAGTCCGGCTCGGACTTTTGCAGCGGGTGGCTGTGGGACTCCTCCCATGGAGGAAGGCGGCGGCGGCTGCGGGCCGTCTCGGCTGGGCCTTCGGCCCAATCGGGCGACGGGTTTTTCTTTATAAAAAATCGCCCAAAAGGAAAAATCCTAATAAATTATAAAAAAATTCTAAAAATACCAGAAATAATTTTCACTGTCCAAACCTAATATTTAGGACAAAGTGAACATTTTTATGACCTAAAAATGCAATTTTCAAAATTAGATATTTTTTAATTTCAAATAAAATAGCAAATAAAAATATTAATTTGATTTTAAAATTTCTCCTCGAGTATTCCTCTCTTTTGAAGAAGTCATTTTATCTTCTCTCATTTATTTTTATTATTGGAAAAAATTGGAGAGAAAAATATTAAAAATCAATTTCATCCTCTTTTCAAAATTGAGAAAAACAAATATGAAAATTTGTGAAATCCCCAACTCTCTCCTTGAGTCCTTGAGTTGCTTAAGATTTCTAGGATCTCAACCAAAATGCAAATAAAATATGATATGCATATGATGACCTATGTATAACATCCAAATTGAAAATTAGGATTTTACAACTAGGCAGTCCAATCATAGTTGCTTGAACATACAAGTTGTATTCGGGGAGTTATGTTATATTACAGTTGATTTGTAAGAAACATCTTCCAGAGAGAATAGTTCCGTTAAGGGTTCCTTTCCCTGGGCCAACATGCAGTTCTTTTTTGTGCATACTGAAGCTGTGATGCTAAAATCACAGTACATGTTATAGTCTGGGGGCTTTGTATTGCAACGGGGGGTAGCTTGACTTTTTCTCGCCGACCAATTATTCCTTCAAGAATGCTAGCTTTTGGCTTCACCCGTTTGAGGTACACGTCCGGATGACCCGGCTGTAACAATCACAGAGGTGCTCCCTTTATGCCCTAGCCGAACTAGCGGGAACGTAGGGCATAAGCACAGGAGCCAGGCAACCCAGCTTGGCAAAAACTTAAGTCATAAAGGTGCATATAATGGTGAAGAAAAGACATATATGAGTAGACAACACATATATATTGTGAGCTTGATGCTCGAAAAATAATAAGCTTCTTGTGAGAAGAAGACCCCAGGTATTATGGGGTATATACATTTAAGGATGTATACCCCTTAGGTGTGCGGTTGATCCAAACACGAGCCGGAAGGCATATAAAAACAAAAAGAAGAAAAAAGAAAAGACAAGAAAAAGGGGAACGAACAGTGAGTTCGGACTTAGGCGTAGAATCTTCGGAGTCTGGTCGCGTTCCATGGGTTCGGCTCTAAGCGATTGTTCGATGCATTACGAAGGCGATAGGCTCCTCCAGTGAGAACTTCATCTATAATGAAGGGACCCTCCCATTTGGGCTTGAGCTTGTCCTTTTTCTTCTCTGGTAAGCATAGAACGAGTTTACCAACATTGTAAGTCTTGGCCCGCACTTATCTGCTTCGGTATTTTCGAGCTTGTTGTTGGTAGAATGTTGAGCGAGCTTTTGCGACATCGCACTCCTCCTCCAGGCCATCTAAGTCATCTTGCCGATCGAGCTCGGCTTCTATCTCCTCATACATGCGGACTCGAGGTGAGTCATGGATAATATCGCAGGGCAGGACAGCCTTTGCGTCGTACACCATGAAGAACAGTGTGTATCTGGTCGTGCAATTGTGCGTGGTCCGCAGCCCCCAGAGTATGAAGTCGAGCTCCTCAACCCAGTGTTTATCTGACTCCTGTAAGGATCGCACTAGTCTGGGTTTAATGCCGCTCATTATCAGGCCATTAGCCCATTTGACTTGACCATTTGTTTGAGGGTGATAGACGAAGGCATAATCTAGCCTGATGCCCAGATTAGCGCACCACGTTTTTACTTCGTCGGTTGTGAAGTTGGAGCCGTTATCGGTGATGATACTGTGTGGGACACCATAACGGTGTATGACACCTGATATGAAATCTATCACTGGTCCGGCTTCAGCCGTTTTAACTGGCTTGGCCTCTATCCACTTGGTGAATTTATCCACCATGACCAACATATATTTTTTCTTATGGCTTCCCCCTTTAAGGGGTCCGACCATGTCAAGCCCCCAGACCGCAAAGCTCCAAGTAATGGGGATCGTTTGTAGGGCGGTAGGCGGCATATGGCTTTGATTGGCGAAAAGCTGGCATCCTACACAACGTTGGACGAGGTCTTGCGCATCTGCTCGGGCCGTAGGCCAGAAAAATCCAGTTTGGAAGGCTTTACTTATAAGGGCCCTGTCCGTGTCAAAACCGGCGGATCTCGGGTAGGGGGTCCCGAACTGTGCGTCTAAGGCGGATGGTAACATGAGTCAAGGGACACGATGTTTTACCCAGGTTCGGGCCCTATTGATGGAGGTAAAACCCTACGTCCTGCTTGATTGTTCTTGATAATATGAGTAGTACAAGAGTAGATCTACCACGAGATCGGAGAGGCTAAACCCTAGAAGCTAGCCTATGGTATGATTGTATGTTGTCCTACGGACTAAAACCCTCCGGTTTATATAGACACCGGAGGAGGCTAGGGTTACACAAGGTCGATTACAAAGGAGGAGATATGCATATCCGTATTGCCTAGCTTGCCTTCCATGCCAAGTAGAGTCCCATCCGGACACGGGACGAAGTCTTCAATCTCGTATCTTCATAGTCCAACAGCCCGGCCAAAGGATATAGTCCGGCTGTCCGGAGACCCCCTAATCCAGGACTCCCTCAGTAGCCCCTAAACCAGGCTTCAATGGCGATGAGTCCGGCACGCAGTGTTGTCTTCGGCATTGCAAGGCAGGTTCCTCCTCCGAATACACCACGAAAGAGTTTGAATACAAGGATAGTGTCCGACCCTGCAAAATAAGTTCCACATACCACCATAGAGAGAATAATATTTCCACAAATCTAATCTGCTGACACGTTTTGGCAGCATGACATCACGCCATAGCTCGGTAATTATTTGAACCGTTTTTCTTTAACCAGCCCTGCACATAATGCGAGGCGGTTTCTTGACACGTCTTGTCAAATAAGAGATCGTGTTCCCCTTATCACAGGATTCTCATCAATACAAACATGGGTAACCCAACCGTGCCTATTGGTATGACTCCTAGATCTTAGGTAAGTCTCGAACGGCCACGAGGAGGACGCCTGATATTCACCCCCTTTATAAAGGGACAATGCTTTTTCTTTTTTCCCTCCCGTGCTCAATCGAATCCTTCCCCCGCCTCGAGTTCTAACACCCAAAGCCTAGGTCAGGTGCTTCAGACCTTCAATCATGTCCAGGTCCAGCCTTCAAGGCCGGTGGATGCCTTCCTCCGTCATGGAGGAGGACATCAAGAAGTTGAGGGAGGCCAGATATCTGACCGCCGAAATTTCGCATAGGCTGCCCGCCCGAGGGCAGGTCGTCCCTACTCCCGAACCCAACAAGAGCATTGTGTTCGTCTCCCACTTCCTCTGAGGACTAGGCCTCGCTCTGAATCCCTTTGTTAGGGGTCTTATGTTCTATTACGGGCTGGATTTTCACGATCTGGCCCCGGATTCCCTTCTTCACATCTCGTCATTTATTGTCGTTTGTGAGGCCTTCCTCCGCATTACCCCTCACTTCGGCCTGTGGCTCAAGACCTTCGATGTGAAGCCGAAGATGGTCGAGGGGCAGTACGTAGCGTGCGGAGGTGCTCTAATAAGCAAAATTGGTGACGCTCCATGGCCAAAGGGTTCCTTTCCAGAGGTGTCCGGATTGTGGCAACGGGAGTGGTTTTACGTCACAGCTCCCCGAAGTGCCAAGTGGGTAGCCGCCCCCACCTTTCGCTCGGGCCCTCCACCACAACTGATGTCATGGATCAGTAGGGGGCTGAGCTGGGGTCCAGCCAAGGACGTGCCAATACTGCAGAGCCGTATCCGAGATATCTTCGAGGGAGATTTCAGTCTGGTTATGGTAATGCAAGTTATGCCGGTTCGTCGAGTCCAGCCTTGCAAACGTCGGCCCCTCCGCATGTGGGGATTCAACCCGGAAGGACCGCACACTATTTAGAATTTCCTCGGCATGACACAGAGGAGATGTACAAATCATTCTTCAGACCCTAAATAGAGTGTCCGGATAATATCGAGGACGTGGGCCTGAGCTGCAACCGCCCCGCTGCCCAAGTAAGTAATCCCACGGCCGAACACACTGTCCTTTTATTTATCATGACATCATTCTGAAGAGTCGCTCTTTGACCAGGACTGGATAACAAAGGAGAAGATGATCCGGTGTTCGGCCCCCCTTCCTGAAGGCTTGGACAATCCGGTGCAGGAAAAGATGCTCGAGCCAGCACCTTGTCTAGTGCCCTCAAAGGAAGATGAAGGGGGGAATAAAGAGGGCGAAAGCGGGCCTCCATCGCTACCTATTCCAATCGAGGGAATGAGCGCCTCCGCGAGGGAGGATAACCAAGGGGAAGAATCTGACATTCTCTCTCCCCGGGGAAGGAAGAGGACTACCTCTGAAGATCCGGAAACTAAGGTTTCCAAACGAGAGAAGAAATCTCTGCCAGAGGGTCCTGCCTCGGAGGGTATTCTTGCCGCACAATGTCCGCGCGGGGATCAGCCCTCTACCGAGCCGTAAGTAATCAAAAAGTACTTAATAGTGAAGATATCCTACCTTACTTCCGAAGACAATAACCGATGCATGTAAATTGTAGTCCGGATCGCATCCCTTCTCGACAGAGTTCATCTTTGGGGGATCTTCTTCCGGAGATGATGGAGAGCGAAACGCCTCCCCCGGACTCCCCAGCTCAAGAAGCGGGCGACCTTGAAGTGTCGTCGCAAAGGGTATCTCCGGATCCAATATCGCCAAAGGATAACCCTTTGGCTGCCCGGCATCCCCAGTATTCGGCTCCTGAGGAGAGAGACAGCAAGGGTCCGTACTGTGTGTGGTCGGACGCGCTGAAGGATCTTCTGGGGAAAGCTGCCGTCTCGGAAGCACATCGTACGCTAATGGGTATGGTAATTGAAAGGATTTCATCCGCCAAAAGCAGTTTGCACGAAGCTTTTATGAGTATGCTAAAAGGCTTAGAGGTACGTAAAATAATGTATGCCTTTAATAGTACCGCATACGTTAGGTATGCCCATGCAGATAGTAGCCCCTGAGACTCTGGTTGTCGTCAAGAATGGCGGCAAACAGAGGGATCATAGTCCCAGGTAATAACCAGACCGCCTTTATATGCAGGTGGTTGAAGCTCCGGTGGCTAGCCGGACTGATGGGTTTGCCAAACTAAAGCGGCAACTGGATGCGGCAGATGCCGACATTGTGCTTGTCAACAAGCGGCTTGACGAGGGACAGGGTGAGTGATTTTTCTGGTGATCGTCACATAATAAGAGCAGCATGATGCCAGTATCTTTAATATGTTGTGACTGCAGATGGAGCGGCCACCGTGGAGACCCTTCAGGTGGAGCTTGCCCGAGCCAAGGAGCAAGCAAGGAGTAGCAATGCGGCCGCTTTACAGGCGGCCGAAGAGTTAAGGGCCGAACAGGTCGCACATTGCGAGAGCAAAGAAAAAATTTCCAAGATGGTTGTGGAGTTAAAAGATGCTGCTGACCGTTACCGGCTTCTTGAAGAGGACAACTGGGCGAATGCGACTGAGGGAGTCCTGGATTAGGGGGTCTCTGGGCAGCCGGACTATATCCTTTGGCCGGACTATTGGGCTATGAAGATGCAAGATTGAAGACTTCGTCTCGTGTCCGGATGGGACTCTCCTTGGCGTGGAAGGCAAGCTAGGCAATACGGATATGTATATCTCCTCCTTTGTAACCGACCTTGTGTAACCCTAGCCTCCTCCGGTGTCTATATAAACCGGAGGGTTTTAGTCCATAGGACAACATACAATCATACCATAGGCTAGCTTCTAGGGTTTAGCCTCTCCAATCTCGTGGTAGATCAACTCTTGTACTACTCATATTGTCAAGAATAATCAAGCAGGACGTAGGGTTTTACCTCCATCAAGAGGGCCCGAACCTGGGTAAAACATCGTGTCCCCTGCCTCTTGTTACCATCCGCCTTAGACGCACAGTTCGGGACCCCCTACCCGAGATCCGCCGGTTTTGACACCGACATTGGTGCTTTCATTGAGAGTTCCTCTATGTCGCCGCCGTTAAGGTTGATGGCTCCTTCAATCATCGATAGCGATGCAGTCCAGGGTAAGACTTTTCTCCCCGGATAGATCTTTGTATTCGGCGGCTTCACACTGCGGGCCAACTCGCTTGGCCATCTGGAGCAAATTGAGAGTTACGCCCCTGGCCACCAGGTCAGGTTTGGAAGCTTAAACTACACGGCCGATATCCGTGGAGACTTGATCTTCGACGGATTCGAGCCCCTGCCTAGTGCGCCACACGGTCACGGTGAGCATGATTTAGCTCTGCCATCGGACAGTGTTCAGGAGATCGCGGCGGCAACCGCTCCGACCCTCAATTCGGAGCCAGTTGCGCCATCCATGGACGGGTGGATAGACCCCACCACGGAGGCCATATCCTCAGCGGCGATCGAGCCGAGTATCGACCTTACCCTTCACGAGAGCCGTGATGCCAAGCTGCCGGATCCTTCCCTGGCCACAGACTCCGAACCGCCTGCGCCCGTGCCTATCGACTCTGACTGGGCGCCAATCATGGAGTTTACCTCCGTGGATATCTTTCAGCACTCGCCCTTCGGCGACATACTGAACTCATTAAGGTCTCTCTCCTTGTCAGGAGAGTCCTGGCCGAACTATGTCCGGCAGGATTGGGATGCGGATGACGAAGAAATTCGCCGCCACCCACCACCCACTTAGTAGCCACTGTTGATGATTTGACCGACATGCTCGACTTCGACTTCGAAGACATCGACGGCATGGACGACGATGCAGGAGGCGAACAAGAACCACTGCCCATAGGGCACTGGACAGCCACCTCGTCATATGACATATATATGGTGGACACACCCAAAGAAGGCAATGGCGATGGGACAATGGAGGATGACCCCTCTAAGAAGCAACCCAAGCGCCAATGTCAGCGGCGCCGCTCTAAGTCTCGCCAAAGCAAAAGAGGTGACACCGACACAGGAGATAATAGCATTCCGGACAGTGCCGAAGACGACAACAATCCCCTCCAGCAAGATTTAGGGCAGGAGGATGGAGAAGCCAGCCCTCCCGGGAGAGCGGTAGATGGAGAAGCGGATGATGATAATTACATGCCTCCCTCCGAAGATGAGGCAAGCCTCGACGATGAAGAATTCGCCGTGCCTGAGGATCCTGTCGAACAAGAGCGCTTAAAGCGCCGGCTTATAGCCACGGCAAATAGCCTTAAGAAAAAGCAACATCAGCTTCAAGCTGATCAAGATTTGCTAGCTGACAGATGGACTAAAGTCCTTGCGGCCGAGGAATATAAACTCGAACGCCCCTCCAAGAGTTACCCAAAGCGCAGGTTGCTACCCTGACTGGAGGAGGAAGCACCAAAACCTACATCTCCTGCGTATGACGCGGCTGATCGGCCACCTCGTGGCCGCGACAGAGAGGCATTTCAACCAAAAGCTCAGCCCGCACCCCGATGCCACTCAAATAAAAATGTCAAGGCATGGGGAAATACGCCAGACCTGCGAGACGTATTGGAGGACAAAGCAAAACACACAAGATCGATCTACGGATCACGAGGGCGCGCCACTATGCGAGACGATAACCGTCACGTCGGATACAGTAAAAGTAAATCCGGCCGGGCCGAACACAGCGGACAAGACTCATTTGAGCTGCGTCGCGATATAGCCCAGTACAGAGGCGCTGCACAGCCCCTATGCTTCACAGACGAAATAATGGATCACCAAATCCCAGAGGGTTTCAAACCTGTAAATATCGAATCATACGACGGCACAACAGATCCTGAGGTATGGATCGAGGACTTCCTATTGCACATCCACATGGCCCGCGGTGATGATCTACATGCCATCAAATACTTCCCACTCAAGCTCAAAGGACCACCTCGGCATTGGCTCAACAGCCTGCCAGCAGAATCCATTGGCTGTTGGGAAGATCTGGAAGCTGCATTCCTCGACAACTTCCAGGGCACTTATGTACGACCACCAGATGCCGATGACTTGAGCCACATAATTCAGCATCCAGAGGAATCGGCCAAACAATTCTGGACACGGTTCTTGACAAAGAAAAATCCAATCATCGACTGTCCGGTTGCAGAGGCCCTAGCAGCTTTTAAGCACAACATCCACGACGAGTGGCTCGCCCGGCACCTCGGCCAGGAAAAACCGAAATCTATGGCAGCCCTCACGACACTCATGACCCGCTTTTGCGCGGGAGAAGACAGCTGGCTGGCTCGCAGCAATAACATATCAAAGAACCATGGTACTTTGGATACCAAGGATGGCGATGGCAGGTCACGTCGCAACAAACACAAGCGCCGCATTAACAGCGACAATAACGAGGATACGACAGTTAATGCCGGATTCAAAGGCTCTAAACCCGGTCAGCGGAAAAAGCCATTCAAAAGAAGCGCTCCGGGCCCGTCCAGTTTGGACCGTATACTCGATCGCTCGTGTCAAATACACGGCACCCCCTACAAGCCAGCCAACCACACTAACAGGGATTGTTTGGTGTTCAAGCAGGCCGGCAAGTTAAATGCCGAAAACAAAGATAAGGGGTCACATAGAGATGACGGGGAGGAGCCCCGGCAGCCGAAGACTGGAGGACAGAAGAGGTTCCCCCCACAAGTGCGGACGGTGAACATGATATACGCAACCCACATCCCCAAGAGGGAGCGGAAGCGTGCGCTAGGGGACGCATATGCGTTGGAGCCAATCGCCCCAAAGTTCAACCCATAGTCCTCTTGTCCGATCACCTTCGATCGCAGGGACCACCCCACTAGTTTCCGTCATGGCGGATTCGCCCCACTGGTCCTAGACCCAATCATTGACGGATTTCACCTCACTCGAGTCCTTATGGATGGCGGCAACAGCCTGAACCTGCTTTATCAGGACACAGTGCGCAAAATGGGTATAGACCCCTCAAGGATCAAACCCACAAAAATGACCTTCAAAGGTGTCATACCAGATGTAGAGGCCCGTTGCACAGGCTCAGTTACACTGGAAGTGGTCTTCGGATCCCCGGATAACTTCCGAAGCGAGGAGTTAATCTTCGATATAGTCCCGTTCCGTAGTGGCTATCATGCACTGCTCGGGCGAACCGCATTTGCGAGATTCAATGCGGTACCGCATTATGCATACCTCAAGCTCAAGATGCCAGGACCTCGGGGGGTCATCACAGTTAATGGAAACACAGAGCGCTCTCTCCGCACGGAGGAGCACACTGCGGCCCTCGCAACAGAAGCGCAAAGCAGCCTCTTAAGGCAATCCACCAATTTGGCGATTAAGGACCCGGACACCTTCAAGCGCGCCCAGAGTAATCAGCAACAAGACCGCCTGGCACGTTCTAAGCTCGCATAGCAATGCGGCCCCCACCCCAGTCCCAGCCAAACGGCTAAATCCGTGCCATGCGTACATAATTATGCATTGAAAATACCATGGGCATAGGTGGGGAGGGGGCACGACTACGGCACGCCCCAAGACGCGGCTCAATCGCACTAGGGGCTTCCGACTTTGTTATTTTTCTTTCTTTCAGGACTTTAATCTCTAGAAGCCCCGTCCGGCAGCACGATTGCCGAACACACGATACAACAACCAAGGAGGCAGAAAGCTACGTCATATCAAGGAATTCCCAGGTGGTCTCTGATAACGAGTGAAATACCTGCTTTAAATACCATTCCTCAGTGTGCCCTTGGAGGGGACATGTTAAATAGTCCTACTTTTTGCTTATCGCACTACTTGTATCATTCTGCTTCGACGCACCTTTTTGAATAAACAATGCATAGCACTAGACTATTATCGCATTCTCTA
Source organism: Triticum dicoccoides (assembly GCF_002162155.2). NCBI lineage: Eukaryota > Viridiplantae > Streptophyta > Magnoliopsida > Poales > Poaceae > Triticum > Triticum dicoccoides. The sequence goes on along the minus strand of NC_041380.1, from coordinate 500,087,931 downwards.
TTCTTCCTTATATATATTCATTCATAACATTCAGCACCCGTACACTCTGGTACGGCCAATATGCCAGGGGCTTAAGCATACCCCATAATATGGCATGAGAAGTCCGAACACTTTTGACAGTGCGGCACCCCAAACTTATAGCATTATATGCATCAGCTCTGAATCATGTCTTGGGTCAATAGTTGGGTTTGCCCGGCTCCCATGTTTTGGTACCTTACATTCCTCTATATCGGCTACTGTAGCACTGGGAGAACTACTACGATTGTGTCCCTGTTCAGCTGGGCTAAGCACCTCAGTAGAGAAAGCTAAAACTGATTGTCATGATAAGGCGAGAGCTGGTCGCTGTTCGAGAGGTCTCGAGTCCGTAAAGACTTATGCCGCTTAGAGCGAGGAGTCGGCTTTATCCGGCTTAAGGCGTGTATAGCGCCCCGAATTCGGCCTTCCGAATACTAGGGGCTTTGCCAAAATTTAAAATTGTATAATTCTATGGCTAAGTGAGAGTGATAAAGCATTATAGTCCGATTGCCTTGTTCGTTGTGCTGAGCACCTCCCTCGAAGGACCCAACAATGGGAAAAAGAGTGCTCAGATTTATCCCGAACACCCCAGCACTCGTGGCATGGGGGCAGAAGCCGACGACTGGCCATCTCTCAGATTTGATAAACAACCGCACAGAAGGTAATATTTTAAATTCAAACAAGCGTTGCATAGCGCATATGAACAAGTTTTCATAATATAGGATCACAAGAGCAAGTTCATTCAAACATTACATCCTTCGCACACTCGTCCGCCACAAGACGGGCACCCTTCAGGACACCCTCATAATACATCTCGGGGTGGCGATGCTGCTTGCCCTGAGGCAGCCCCTCCTTCACCAGCTTCTCGGCGTCCATCTTGGCCCAGTGCACCTTTGCACGGGCAAAAGCCCGGTGGGCACCTTCGATACAGACGGACCGCTTGATGACTTCCAGCCGTGGGCAGGCATCCACAAGCCTCCTCACCAGGCCGAAGTAGCTGTTGGGAAGGGAGTCACCAGGCCACATCCGGACTATAAAGCCCTTCATGGCCTGTTCGGCCGCCTTGTGTAGCTCGACCAGTTGCTTCAGTTGGTCGCTCATAGGCATCGGGTGTTCGGTCCCAGTATACTGATACCAGAACAACTTCTTCGTCGAGCTTCCCTCCTCGGCCTAGTAATATTTCGCGGCATCCGACACGCTGCGGGGCAAATCTGCGAATGCTCCTGGAGAGCTCTGGACTCGGGTAAGTAACAAGTAATTTACTTTCACATGCTTGCTTTGCATATTGAATACCTTACCCGCCGCTATCTTCCTCATTGCCTCAATCTCCTGGAGGGCCTTTTGGGCTTCAGCCTTGGCATTCTTTGTGCTCTCGAGGGCCATGGCAAGCTCGGACTCTCGCGTCTTCGAGTCAAGCTCCAAAGCCTCGTGCTTCTTCACGAGAGCCTGGAGCTCTTGCTGCACCTCGCCCACCCGTGCCTATTGCTTTTCCCGCTCGGTGCGCTCCTTGGCCGCTTTATTTTCGGCCTCGGACAACGCTTGCTTCAGGGTCGCCACTTCGGTTGTGGCCCCTGGCACATTCATGATGATCCTGTCATTTCGCAACCACATTTTCTTTTATATATAGTCAACGGTATTACTTACCTTTGTTCTCCTCGAGCTGCCTCTTGGCAAGGCCGAGCTCTTTCTCGGACCCCTCGAGGTCCTGCTTTAATGCGGTGACCTCCGCAGTTAGTGCGGCAGAGGTCAGCAGTGAAGCCTGCATACGCATACAGACATACTTATATTAGACTCCTGCAGATATTATTTGATCCTCTATTCGGCTTTTCTTTGTGAACACCAAATAGAGCATCAGGGGTGTAACGCCCACGATGCGGCTATATCTCCCACGTGTCGAAGCACGACTTAGAGGCGTAACCGCATTGTAAGCAATGTCGCAAGTGGGGTAATCTTCACACAACCCATGTAATGAATAAGAAAAGAGGTACATAGTTGGCTTACAATCGCCACGTCACACAATAGCATAAATATCATTACATTCATCCAGATACAAACAAGGTCCGACTACGGAACCAAAATAAAGATAACCCCAAATGCATAATGTCCCCGATCGCCCCAACTGGGCACCACTACTGATCGTCTGGAAAAGAAACGTAGTAGCGTCCTGAGTCCTCATCGAACTCCCACTTGAGCTCAGTTGAATCTCCTGGAGCGGTATCATCGGTCCCTGCATCTGGTTTTTAAGTAATCTGTGAGTCACGGGGACTCAGCAATCTCACACCCTCGCAATCAAGACTATTAAAGCTTATAGGCAGGGTAAAAGGTATGAGGTGGAGCTGCAGCAGCCACTAGCATATATGGTGGCTAACATACGCAAATGAGAGCGAGAAGAGAAGGCAAAGGCACGGTCGATAACTATGATCAAGAAGTGATCCTAGAACAACCTACGTTCAAGCATAACACGAGACCGTGTTCTCTTCCCGGACTCCACCGAAAAGAGACCATCACGGCCACACACTCGGTTGATTCATTTTAATTAAGTTAAGTTTCAGGTTTTCTATAACCGGACATTAACAAATTCCCATCTGCCCATAACCACGGGCACGGCTTTCGAAAGTTCAAATCCCTGCAGGGGAGTCCCAACTTAGCCCATCACAAGCTCTCACGGTCAACGAAGGATATTCCTTCTCCCAAGACAATCCGATCAGACTCGGAATCCCAGTTACAAGACATCTCAACAATGGTAAAACTAAACCAGCAAAGCCACCTGAATGTGCCGACAAATCCCGATAGGAGCTGCACATATCTCGTTCTCAGGGCACACCAGATTGTCCAAACTTCCGGTAGGCCAGCCCAGAGGAGCACTGGCCCGGGGGTTTAAAATAAAGATGACCCTTGAGTCCGCGAAACCCAAGGGAAAAAGGCTAGGTGGTGAATGGTAAAACCAAGGTTGGTCCTTGCTGGAGGAGTTTTATTCAAGGCGAACTGTCAAGGGGTTCCCATTATAACCCAACCGTGTAAGGAACGCAAAATCAAGGAACATAACACCGGTATGACGGAAACTAGGGCGGCAAGAGTGGAACAAAACACCAGGCATAAGGCCGAGCCTCCCACCCTTTACCAAGTATATAGGTGCATTAAGATAAACAAAATAATATGGTGATATCCCAACAAAGAACATGTTCCAACAAGGAACAACTCCAATCTTCACCTACAACTAACAACGCTATAAGAGGGGCTGAGCAAAGCAGTAACATAGCCAAACAATGGTTTGCTAGGACATGGTGGGTTAGAGGTTTGTCATGGCAATATGGGAGGCATGATAAGCAAATGGTAGGTATCGTAGAATAGGCATAGCAAAAGAGCGAGCATCTAGCAAGTAAAGATAGAAGTGATTTCGAGGGTATGGTCATCTTGCCTGCAAAGTTCTCAGAGTTGACTTGATCCTCGTAAGCGTACTCAACGGGCTCCTCGATCACGTACTCGTCTCCCGACTCTACCCAAAGCAAGAACAACAAGCAAAAGGAACACAATCAACCATGTGCAATGCTCAAACAACATGATGCATACATGGTATGATATGCGGGATGCGGTATGTGATGCATATGCATGATTCGGAACATAACACCGGTATGACGGAAACTAGAGCGGCAAGAGTGGAACAAAACACCAAGCATAAGGCCGAGCCTTCCACCCTTTACCAAGTATATAGGTGCATTAAAATAGACAAGATATAATAATTATATCCCAACAATAAACATGTTCAAACAAGGAACAAACTCCAATCTGCACCTGCAACTAGCAACGCTCTAAGAGGGGCTGAGCAAAGCGGTAACATAGCCAAACAACGGTTTGCTAGGACAAGGTGGGTTAGAGGTTTGACATGGCAATATGGGAGGCATGATAAGCAAGTGATAGGTATTGTAGCATAGGCATAGCAATAGAGCGACCATCTAGCAAGCAAAGATAGAAGTGATTTCGAGGGTATGGTCATCTTGCCTGCAAAGTTCTCCGAGTTGACGTAAGCTTGATCCTCGTAAATGTTCTCAACGGGTTCCTCGATCACGTACTCGTCTCCGGCTCTACCCACAGCAAGAACACAAGCAAAGGGAGACACAATCAACCACGTGCAATGCACAAGCAACATGATGCAAAACATGGTATGATATGCGGGATGTGATATGAAATGCATATGCATGTTTCAGAAAGGAAAGATTGAACCTGGCCTCAACTTGGAAAACCAAGAGTCCCGCTGGAAAGATGAGTTGATTTCGGTCGAAATCGACATAAAGATCACCGGAATCGGATGCACGGTTTGCAAATGACAAGCAAAACAATAATGGCACAAAGCTGCGATTAACAGCACGAGGCCATCTAAATGCATCAAGAACAACAAGCTGCTGCACTCTAACATAGCAACAAATCATATGGCAGTGATCCACTCAAGATGCTTGACAAAAGATGAACACTGAGCTACAGCTAATTCACTCAATAGAAGGTTCAACCAAGCATGGCAAAAGTGCTAAAGATATCAGGTTACAGACTTAGTGAAAATCACAACATGCCAGGAATTTAACATCAGGATGCAATGTTTAGAGCACGATAGCAACATGCTACAGGAACATATCATGGCAAAGCAAGGCATGGCATGAAGCTACTCAAAGCATACAACAAAAGTCCCTTACTGACCATGAGCCAAAAGGGATCAGAAAATACAATGGCAACCATGTGAACATAGCAAGTTTCGTTAACAGATTCAGACTTAGAAGAAAACTGGAACATGGCAAAACAGATTCACGTAGGCATGTTTACGAGCTCGATGCACTCACCACTAAGCATTGCATGACAAACTAAGCATACACCCAGCAAGTAGACATGACATACAAGCTAAACATGGCAAGAACAACTTCATAGCATGCACGGATCAACTACAACAACCTCGGCAAAATTGCTTAACATGTTAACAATCTGCCAGGAACATTTTATAGCAAAAGTAGAGCTCGATTGAGTCATGCTAGGGTGCTCCATAATTGTAAACAAATACATGGATGGATAGAGCATAACATTATCTCCAAAACATCCTTACTTGTTGGGGATATTACTACTGGAGGTAACCGGCCTTATGTAGCCGGGTTGACTCTTTGAAGATTAGAAGCCCATGAAGATGTAAATATGATGGCGCTTTACGGAGGGCCCAAAGGCGGGTTACAGCCTGTAAAATGTAAACCGGCTTAGTCATGTAACTTGTATAGTAAGATAGAGAGAGAGAGGCCGAACCAGATACGTTTATGATCCGGCTTTGGGACTCTCTAGCCCGGCAGGCGTCAACCTATGTATATAAGGGGACGACCCGGCCGCGGTTTAGAGAGAGACAACAACAACAACTCAAGAGCCAGACAAAGCGGATTCGCTCCCTGGCCTTCGAAACCCTAGCAATACCAATCACAACTAGACGTAGGCTTTTACCTTCATTGAAGGGGCCGAACTAGTATAAACTCCCGTGTCCCCTTGTCCGGTTTAACCCCTTTAAGCTAACCCGTTGCGATGGCTCCACTGACTAAGTCCTTTAATGAGGACATCTGTCGTGACAAACCCACGACAGTTGGCGCCCACCGTGGGGCTATCGCACGATGGTTTTGAGTTCTTGAAGGGCAGCTTCGATGGACTTAAGGGATACACTGTGGGTCGGATGACGAAGAGTCGTCGCGGCAAGCTCTACATCGACAATGCAGGATGGGGTCCCGAGGCCGATTCAATCGAATACGGGTACCGGGTCCCCTTTGGTGGGATTCACGTCTTCATCGGCAAGATCGGCGAACCGGCCCCCGAGCCGGACATCTGCACCGACATCATCGAAATGGCTTGGCGTGCAAGTTCTTCGCCGGTTCAGCCCGAGGCAAGGCGTGTTTTCGTAGGTGTCGTCCATGGATCGGGGTACGAGGATGGACCGGTGTCCGATGGAGAACTGTAATCTTCTCCGATGACGAGTCTTCTGGAGAGACCGAATCGCTTTACCAGTTGCAGGACAGCCGGTTTGAGGGAGGATCCGAGGGCAACAATATTCCGGATTCCCCCGGTCTGCCAAACCGGGCCACCATCTTCATGGCCGGCACACAATCGGCGCCTCATTCATCTACCGCCGCAACAATGCTCTCCGGTTCAACGACGGCCACACCAGCAGGGGCTGGAAGCTCGGCGCCACCTCCGGCCCAAGTCTTGTCTGATTTGTTCGACGCTCTGGCAACATTGATGTCCGCGGAGGTGGACGCAACAGCCAGGGATCAGCACAATGCGGAGATTGTAAAAGCAAAAGATCAGATAGCCCAGGCTAAAGCGGACCTGGCAGCAGAGAATGCCAGGATGGCTATGGACCGGGCCGAGTTGGAAGCACAGGCCTACCGGATTAGACTGGATCAGAATGCTTCAGAGGAAGTGATGAGAACAAGGTATCGATCACGTCTCTCGTCGGTTTATGAGCCGCAGAATCTTTTCAACACGCTAGGTGCAGGAGCTGGTAACCAACCCACGCTAAACCGGGCGGGGGCACCGGGAGCAGGAGCGCCGGTTCAGCCACGCACGACGGACCTGCCTCACCGGAACAACATTGTGCCATCAACGCCGCCCGAGCATTATTCCAACCTGTTGAACAACATTGTGGCCGCCGCTTCATGCCTGGCAGCCCTCCCAACCGACGGCGAGTCACCAGTTGCAGTAGAAGCGCGTCGGGCCAGGGATCTCCTTCAAACAACACTAAACCAACAGCAAGCATATTCACACAGCCGTGAGAGGATTCATTCTACTCCCCGTCCAAGCCGGTTATAGCAGACACGTGGAGGACGAACCGGCCGTGTCCAGTAGTGCACGTCACCGAAATTCGCCACAAGGGAACAACCCGGCCGGGGGAGGTGCTAATGTGCAAGATGTGGTGGACCATGGCCGTGCGCATCGAGAGGCCGAGTTGACAGCTCGACACGGAGCACGATAGCATACTCCGGTTCACCCCACGGCCTCCGTGGAGCCAGGGGCAATGTTTAGTTCCTTAGGGGTACCGTGTTTAACTCCCGCTTTGCGTAATGTGCGACTGCCCAAGGATTTCAAGGGACCTCGTAAGGTACCAAGTTACATTGCCGATTTGCAGCCAGAGGCGTGGGTGGAGAGCTATGAGATGGCAATGGAGATGTTAGATGTGGATGAGGCGGTGTGTGCTAAATATTTCACCATGATGTTGGAAGGAACAACTCGCACTTGGTTGAAGAGCCTGCCGACCAACTCTGTTGGATCATGGGCCAAACTGAAGCACCGGTTTGTCCAGAACTTCAAGGATACGTGTAAGCAGCCAATGTCAATTGTAGATCTGGCCGCTTGTGTCCAAGAGGAAGGGGAGTCCATGACCCATTGGGTCAAACGGGTCTCGGCGATTTTGCATTCATTAGATCGTATCAATGCAGACACCGCAGTGTTAACGTTAGAGGGAAATTGCCGTTTCAAACCGTTAAAACAGAAGTTGGGAAGGCTCAAACGTCACTGCAACAACATGTCAACACTCATGGCCGCTTTGGTTAAATATGCCGATTCAGATAATACCAAGGATCCGGATTCAGAGGAGGACAAACTGGAGAAAGGTAAGAAGAACGGCAATGCCAAAGGCCAACAGCATAATCCGGCAGGCAATGGAAACGCTGGTAAATACCAACACGCAGGAGAATGGCCAGCGCCGTAAAGGCAAACAGCCCCAGAGGGGTGGAGGTCCAGGCAACAATATGGAGCGTTTGTTAAATCAGCCCTGTCCAAAGCATGGATTGTCGCGTGGTAGGTGCGACATATGCCAACGGGTGGCTTATCATTGTGGGAGCCAGTAAGACATCGCCGGTGCCTGGAAACGGGATGAGGCGAAGACATGCACGCCGGCGAATCTTACCCAGCTTCGGGGCTCTCCGTGGAGATAACACCCCTACTGCTGCTCTACGGGGTCTCCGCATGATCACTAGATGAATAAGTAGCTACATGATGCTCCTTGAGCTGTTTGGTGAGAGGAGGAAGAAGGGCTCGGCTCGCTCTCTTCTCCTCCCTATGTGGTGTCTAAAACTAGCAGGGATCAACCCTTTGCATGGGTGTCCCGGGGGGTTTATATAGGCCTACCCCCCGGGAGTACAATGGTAATCCGGCTAGACGTGGGGCCCAGCCGTCTGTGTCTACACTCGCCGGCTTCTGCGCCGGCTGCTGGGGCCCGCCGGCTGCCGGCTCCTTGGTCGACAGCCAGGCCCCACTGTCCAGGGCCTGGCTGATTACTGTTGCTCATTCCTGGTGACGAGGGCTTCGTCGAGGTGGGTGTGGCTACAGTGCCGCCGTCCGGCGGGTGATCACTGTAGCCTCACCGCGTCTTATCTCCTTAATGGGGCGTCTCCTTCGAGGGAGGTCGCAAGCCGGCTATGGAGAGCCGGCTTTGTCTTGGGCCGACTGGGGGAGGCATGGCCGCCTTCGGGTGTCTCTCTGCCCGAAAGGGCCCACCGCCCGTGGACCGCGCTGGCGGCCCGTCGTGGATGACATCAAGGTCAACGTGGCAATAGTGCCATGCCGGACGGGCCATGGCCACCCGTACGGCGCACTGTGCCAGTCGTGCTCCGGGATTCGGGGGTGGCAGGCTTCACTGTAGCCACGCCCCGTCACATCGTCGTTATGTGGATGTAGACTTCTAGGGTACGGTCTTGACCGCTTTGTGGGAGCCGGCTTCTTGGAGTCGGCCTTCTCACGGCCGGCTTCTCGGAGCCAGACCTCCCGCGGCTTTCTTCATGAGGGTTGAAGTCGGGCCGCCTTCCGATAGCCGGCCTGGGAGACAGCCGGCAAGGGGAAGGCGGCCCCACGTCTTGGATTCTTAAGGGCCGGATCGGCTCGTAATTTTTTCAGAAGGGCCAGCGGGAGCCGTTTTGGCTACCCGTGGTCATCTACTCCGACAGTAGTCCCCGAAGCTGATCGAGCTTCGAGGCTGACAAAGGGACGAGAAGCTTGGTCAGCTTCCTACCCTGAGGGACCGGCTTTGCTTGTGCACGCCGTCTTTGGAAAGCCTCGTTTCTCGTAGGCGGGGACGCGGGCCACGTGGAAAGGAGATCCTGCCAACGCACGCGCGCGACGGGCCGCCGCCGCAGGCCCAGGCCCGCCACTCCTAGGCCTCGGTCTAAGCGCGGATCTTCTGCGGCCCACATGGACCGCTCGCCTTCCCGCGGCGGTTTTACCACGCCATCAGGGCGCAGTAATTGCGGGACGTGGGGGAGTGGGCGCAGGTGATCCCCATGTTCCCCCATGCCGCGCCTCCTCGGCTCCGCCGTGCGGGTCTATAAGTAGGGAGAGGAGGGGGAGCGGCAGAGGCTCGCACGCTCTCCCTCGCTCCGTCCCTTCCCGCACTCCTTCTTCTTCCTTCCACTGCCGCAGCACCCATCACCGCGCTGTTTCGCCGTCGGCCCTCTCGGTTCCCCGCCGCAGCAGGGTCATGCGCGTCTCCGCCGTCACTTCGTCTTGGTCCCCGCCGCATCGTTCCCATGGTGCTGTCGAGCTCGTGGGACGGCTCCAACGTCCACGAGGACCACGTCGAGTTCCTCCGCCGGACGCGGCGCTTGCCGGGCGAAAACTTCGTGCGGGTTTGTCGGGCGCCGGAGAAGGAGATCTCGCCGGCACCGGAGGGTGAGCGGGTGGTCTTCCGCTCGCACTGCCTGCGCGGCTTCGGCCTCCCGGGGAGCGGATTCCTTCGAGCTTTTTTCGAACACTACCACCTCCAGCCGCATCACCTCACGCCCAACGCGGTGATGCTGCTGTTGGCCTTCGTCACCCTGTGCGAGGGCTTTCTTGGGGTTCTCCCCACTCTCGAGCTCTGGGAGGAATTCTTCCAGAGCAAACTCGGCACCGTCGTCGTGGGCGTACCCGCCCCCTGCGGAGCCTTTATTGCCATGAGGCGGACGGGGGAGAACAATCCGTTCCGCCCATCCCGCTGATCTAGTCAGTGAAGCTTTGGCAGAAGTCCTACTTCTACGTGAAGAACGTCGCCCAGCAAGGCGACTACGTCAACCTGCCGGCTTACGTAGCCGGCCCGTCGGCTGGGAGGCAACCCTCGTGGAGCTACCGGGCCAGGTCGTTGTCTCAGGCCGGGAACGCAGCCGTCTCCCGGCTCCGGGTGATGATCCAGTCGGAAGGCCTGACGGGAGCCGACTTGGTGGCCGCCTTCGTGGAGCGCCGGGTACTTCCGCTCCAAGGCCGGCCTCACATGATCTGCCAGATGAGCGGCCGCTTGGACCCGTGCCGGCTGAGCACCAGGGAGATGCCTCATGCAGAGGTGTCTTACATGGTGAACTACATCTCCAACTGCAAGCTCACCCAAGTTTGGCGATACGGCAAGGGTCCGTATTCCTGCGCCAACCCTCCGCCGGCAGTAATTTTTTTCTCTTTTCTTTCTTTGGTAGCCGACCTTATGATAGCCGACCTCTGATTAGTTGGTTTGCCCTTGGTAGAACACTCTTCTTCTGCCGATGACCGGGGCCACAGGGGTAGAGCGCCAGCTCCTCCCCGACCGCACGATGGACGACGCCGACGACCGGGACCTGGGAGCGGCCGCCATGGAAGACGCCATCATGGGGGAAGGCGACGACGCAGGAAGCGCGAGGCCCGGAGATGGCTTCGAGGACTGGCCGGACAATGACGAGGTCGAAGCCGTCCTGCACCGCCAGTCGGCGCCTGATCATCAAGGCACAGGCTCGTCCGCCGCGCCGGCTGCCCGTGGCGGCGCGCAGAAGCGCCGAGCCGCGTCGACCTTCTTCGGCAGCCGGCCAAAGAAATCCAAGGCTTCCACGGTGGCGACCAAGCGGGACGAGGCGGCCGCGAAGGTGGCCCGCTTTCGCAAGGCAGTGAAACAGCCGCATGCGATCTCGGCGCAAGTCGTCGAATGTCTTGTATATTTCATATAAATTTTTTGTTGTCTTTTTCGATTGAAGCCCTTCTAAACCTTTCTTTGCTGGCCGGGCAGGGCACCGCTTTCCCTTGAGCGCGGTCATGGCGGCTCCATAGTCGGGCCGACTGGAGGGTCCTCCGGCTCCCGTCGCGTGGACCCCCGCGCCGACCTTAGGGAGGCCACGGAGCGGAGTGCACGTGAGGCGCGGGAGGAGCGGGAGGCAGCAGAGCGAAGGGCCGCCCAGGTGGCGAAGGAGCAGGCCGATGCGGCAGTCAAGGCCCGGGCGGAGGCGGTAGCCGTGGAGACGGAGGCGGAGGCTTCGTGCAACCAGCCTCCGCTGCTCGTCGTTCCCCTCCGCGCCGTGGCCCCCGACATCCCCGTGCCCCCGTCGGAGGAAGTCGACCAAGACCCGCCGGTGATGGAGAGGAGGGAGGTCCATGTGGCCTCCGTGGAAGGGACGCCGCAGATGGCGCCGACTGGAGCGGGCCAAAGCGGCCAATCCGCTGCGGCGCCAGAGCAGCCGGCCGGGGGTGAGCCGGAGGCAGGAGCCAGCCTCGAGATGCAGCCGGCAATGCGCCGGTGCGCAGGGGGAGGCACCGCCGCGCCGGAGCCGCACCGAGCTACTGGTGCCAGCCAGACGGCGGAGGTCCTGGAGGCGGCCAGCACCAGCATGTCCGAGTGGACTCCCAGCGGGGGGACGGGCGAGCTGAACGTGGCGGCCCAGGAGGTTCGAAGCCGGCTTCAAGCCCAAGCCGCCTCACTGCAGCAATACACCCAAGAGTTCCTTGCGACACGGGCCGTCATCCGGGTGAGTCTTCTGGCCTTAGTTGTTTTGCTTTTCTGATTTCTTCCGTGGGGGCACGTCAGCGCACCCACTGGGTGTAGTCCCCGAGTTCCGAGTCGGCTGCTGCGCAGGAGGCTCGGAACTTACTAGGTCCTGACAACCATCTTATACTCGCCTCCTGTCTATTCTTCCAGGAGTATCATAACCTCCGCGCTGCCGCCTTCAACTCCCAGGCTCAGGAGCTGGGTCGGAGAACCGAAGACCTGATCAGCAGCCGGAGTGCGTACTTGGTTTCATTCATCTCCTGTGGGGGCGCATCAGCGCACCCACTGGGTGTAGTCCCCGAGATTCGGGCCGACTGCTGAGCAGTCGGGTCGGATCTTCCCTGACGACTTCATCCTTATTGGTTTTTCTTTTGTCTTCATGCTTGCAGGAGCCAATGCCGACTTGAGGGGGCAGCTCAGCGGGGCGCAGGCCGCCCTTCGCGCCAAGGAAGCCGAGTATGACGCCTTGGTCCTGGAGCGTGACCGCCTAGACAAGAAGTTGGCTGACCAGGAGGAGAGCCACAAGGCGGCCCTGAAGAAGGCGCAGGATAATGAAGACGCCCTGAAGGCCAAGTTCGAGATTGAAGCGGCGGGCTGGGCTGAGACCAAGCAAGCGCTGAGCAACGACTTCGGCTGTATTGAGGATTTGATCGACGGTAAGCCGCCTTCCTCGCTCCTTGCTTGCCCCTTGCCGCCTGATTTGTGTTCTGACTTGTGCTGCTTTTTGTTCTCTGTGCAGACTACTTTCCCAGCTACTCCGTCTTCGCCACCCAAACCATCGAGGCCCATTGCGAAGCACGCCGTCAGGCGGGGGCCGACATTGCGCCGGACGCGAGCCGGACGCTTGAGGAGCAACTCTTGGCGGTCCAAGCACGGCTGCAGCCGGCTCACCGTATGCTCCGCCGCCTCCAGCGCGCTGGAGCGCAAGTGTTGGCCGCCCTCTGGCCAGGCGAGACGATTTCCCGCACCCCAAGCCGGACTGCCGACTGGCTGGAGGTCGCGGTTGGCCGCTTTGAGGCCTGGAAAGCATCGGCAGCCCGACTTGGAGCTGGGCGGGCGCTGGAGTTCGTCCGAGCTTGGTATCCGGGGCTGAGCCTGGACCAGCTGCGCACCTGGCGGCTGGAGGCCAATGAGGAGATAGAGGAGGTGCAGCCGGCCATCGCTCAGCGCATCGACGATCGCCGAGTGTACTGACATCAGCGTCTTTGCTCCTGAAATAAATGACGATGGTGTTGCCCAGCCAGAGGAGTGGTTCGGGCTGGACACAGCGGCGGGTGAAGACTCGGCAGAGGAGATCGCCTCCAGCGATGAAGGCGAAGACGACGAAGGAGAGGAAGGCGAAGACGTTGAGCCGGCCGGTGAAGCAGCCAGCCAGCCTCAGCCTGACCGTGCATCCAGCAACGAGGCACGAGCAAGCGCGCCTTCAGCGGGAGGCGGTGATCATGCCGAGGTTCGCCAGCCGGCTACTCCTCCAGCCGGCACTGCCGTCTCCACCGACCTGCCTGACACGCCAGTCGCTCCCCTGGCTTAATCTGCCATGCTTGCTTTTCCTGCTTGTTACCCTTTGAACAATTTTTATTAAACTTGCGCAGTTCCACCCACTGGGGTGTATTCGAACTATGTTGAATGCTGGCCTTGCGAAGGTCTTTTGTGTAAATATGATTGTGTGCATGTTTGGTTTCCATTCACGTATGCTTTTTATCCTTAGGCTGTTTCCTTTGCCGCCTTCCCCTTTTGGAAGGCAAGTACTTGAGCTTTCTTAGATTGAAGTGAAGTGAATGGAAACGGGCCGGCCGGCTACTCTGGTAGTCGGTCGGCGGTAGGAGACAAACCGGCTTTTGTTATATTAGTCCGTTAGTCCTTAGCCATTTTTCGTGTGGGCATCCTTTCCTGCCTTTAACTCTTGCCAGCCGGACAGCCAGTTCTTCGAACTGCGACTTTTGGCAAGAGAAAGCTTGGGTGGCGGCACACTACTTGTCTGACCGCGGGTAGGACTTCTAATATAACTCCAGGCGGCCAGTCCCCGGGCCGACTAGTCGAACCCGGTGCCGGACGAGAAAAGTGAATGAAATGACAAGGTCATAAGCATAGCATTCTTCATTTATGGATAAAAGATGGCAGTCCCCGAGCTCTCCTCGGGGGGGCCTATTGTCTCGTACTTAGTACAAAAGTTAGCGTAATAGATACTGCATTTCAACTGTAAAATCTTCGGAGGAGGTTGGCGTTCCATGGTCGTTCCGACTCCTTGCCGGAATCGTCTCTCTTGCGTGCCTTTGGCTTCTGTGCGTTGATTAGGTAGTAGGAGTCATTGCCTAAGGCTCTGCTGATGATGAAGGGGCCTTCCCAAGGGGTTGAGAGCTTGTGTTGGCCGGCTGTTCACTGGATCAGCTGGAGCACAAGATCGCCCTCTTGGAAGGATCTTGGCCTGACCTTCCGGCTGTGGTAGCGGCATAGGCCCTACTGATAGATGGCAGACCGGCTAAGGGCTAACAGCCGGCCTTCTTCCAGCAGGTCGACACCGTCTTCTCGTGCTTCCTTGGCCTCCGCCTCCGTGTACATGGTTACCCGAGGCGAGTCGAACTCGATGTCAGTTGGGATGACCACCTCGGCACCATATACGAGGAAAAAAGGAGTGAAGCCGGTTGACTTGTTTGGGGTAGTGCGCAGACTCCAGAGGACGGCCGGCAGCTCATCGAGCCAACAGCCGGCCGAACGCTCCAGTAGTACGACCAGTCGGGGCTTGATGCCGGAAAGGATGAGGCCGTTGGCTCGTTCGACCTGGCCGTTTGACTGTGGGTGGGCAACGGACGCTAGGTCCAACCGGATGCCCATGCGTCGCACAGAAACGTGCCAAGGCTCCCTTGGCAAAATTCGTGCCATTATCGGTGATGATGCTTTGTGGCACGCCGTACCGAGTTGTTATGTCTGCGATGAATGTGACAGCAGTCGGCCCATTCAGCTTCTTGATCGGCTTTGCCTCAATCCACTTGGTGAATTTGTCCACAGCGACTAGCAGATGTGTCATGCCGCCGCGCGCCGTCTTGAACGGGCCCACCCTGTCCAGTCCCCAAATGGTGAAGGGCCAAGTGAGGGGAATGGTCTTGAGTGCCGAAGCCGGCATGTGTTGCTTGGAGCTGAAGAATTGGCACCCCTTGCAGTGTTTAACTAACTCCTTGGCGTCATCCAAAGCAGTCGGCCAAAAGAAATCATGGCGGAAAGCTTTGGCGACGAGTGATCTTGAGGCCGCATGGTGGCCGCATTCTCCTTGGTGGATGTCTCTGAGGATTGCGATGCCCTTCTCTTGCTCGACACATTGCTGGAAGACTCCAGTGACACTGCGCTTGACGAGCTCTCTGTTGACGATTGTGTATGCTCCGGCTCGACGTTGGACTTGTCTTGCCTCTATTTCATCAGCCGGCAGATCTTGGTTTACTAGGAAGTTGAGGATGGGTTGAGCCCATGACGGGGCTGCGACTTCTTCTATTGCCAACACTGCTACTGCGACCAGGGCGGGCGGGCTGGGTGGTGAAATGCTGGAGTCGGCCGCCGCCTGTTGTGTTGGTGCGGTCCCCGGGCCGAGAACCGCAGTCCCCGAGCCGGGTGTAGCAGTCCCCGGGTCGGGCATAACTACGGAAGTCCCCGAGCCGCCTGCTGACGTCCCGGGGCCGACTATCGAAGTCCCCGGATCATCCGCTTGGTTCTTCGAGCCGGACCCGGCTGCATCGGGGTTAGGCGGCACAAAGATGGATTCGGACTCTGGAGACGGCTTGATAGATGGCTTGAGGAGGCGTTGTAGAGAGACGCCGGTTGGTATTGCTTGCCGAGTGGAGCCTATTCGAGCCAGGGCATCAGCTGGCTCGTTGTCGGCTTGCGGTACGTGGAGGAACTCGCATCCTTCAAAATACCCGCTGATTTGCTGAACAAGGAAGCGGTAGCTTGCCATATTTGCGTCCTTGGCATCCCAGTCGCCGGATGATTGCTGGACCACCAAGTCCGAGTCGCCATAACATAGGATCCGGCGAATGCCGAATTCTTTGGCAAGCCGGAGCCCGTGTATGAGCGGCTCGTACTCGGCCACGTTGTTGGAGGCGGCAAAGTGGATTTGCAGCGTGTATCTGAGCTTGTCGCCTTTGGGAGAGGTGAGGATGACGCTGGCTCCCAAGCCGGTGCGCATCTTGGAACCATCGAAGTGCATGCGCCAATGAGTGGAGTCGGGAGCCGGTGGTAGGTACTGGGTCTCGGCCCAGTCAACGAGGAAGTCGGCCAATGCTTGCGGCTTGATGGCGGTGCGAGGTTGGTAGAAGATCGTGTAGGGGGCCAGCTCGATGGCCCATTTCGCCACCCGGCCGGATGCATCCCGGCTGCCTATGATCTCGGCCAGTGGGGCGGTGCATACGACCGTGATGGGGTGCTCTTGGAAATAGATCTTCAGCTTCTTGGCAGCGAAGTACACGCCATAGCACATCTTCTGGTAGTGCGGGTAGTTCTGCTTTGAGGTAGATAGCACCTCGCTCAAGTAGCACACTGGCCTCTGGACCGGCTGGGCTCGGCCCTCTTCTGGGCGCTGGACTATGATGACGGTGCTGACCACCCGGCTGGTTGCAGCAATGTAGAGGAACATGGGCTCTTTCTTAGTCGGCGCCGCCAGGACAGGCGGCGTGGCCAGCATCTTCTTCAGCTCGTGAAAAGCTTGGTCGGCTTGGTCATTCCACTCGAAGTGAGTGGTCTTCTTCATGAGGCGGTAGAGGGGGGGAGCTTTCTCTCCGAGCCGGCAGATGAAGCGGTTCAGGGAGGCCAAGCATCCGGTGAACTTCTGGACGTCTCGAAGTTTGGTGGGAATCGCCATTCTCTCAATGGCCTTGATCTTTACCGGGTTGCATTCGATGCCGCGTTCGGAGACTAGGAAGCCTAGGAGTTGGCCGGCTGGCACTCCGAACACGCATTTCTCGGGGTTGAGATTTATTTGGAATCGGCGCAGGTTCTCAAATGTTTCCTTGAGGTCTTCCAGCAGGGTGCCGCGCTTCTCCGTCTTCACCACAATGTTGTCTACGTAGACGTGGGCATTTCTGTCGAGCTGCTTGAGGAGGCACTTCTGCATGCAACGCTGAAAAGTGGCACCGACATTTCTTAAGCCGAATGCCATAGTCAGGTAGCAGAAGGCTCCGAATGGCATGATGAAGGCGGTCTTCAGGCGGTCTGCCGGATCTAACTTTATTTGGTGGTATCCTGATAAGCATCCAAGAAACTCAACAGCTCGCATCCGGCCGTGGAGTCTATCACTTGATCAATCCTCGGCAGGGCGAAGGGATCTTTGGGGCAGGCCTTGTTGAGGCTTGTGTAGTCTATGCACATGCGCCACTTGTTGTTCTTCTTTAGTATGAGGACCGGGTTGGCGAGCCACTCTGGAAAGAAAACTTCCATAATGAAGCCGGCTGCCAGAAGCCGGGCTATTTCTTCTCCTACAATCCTTCTTTTTTCCTCTGACAGCCGGCGGAGGGGTTGTTTGAGTGGTTTTGCGTCTTCTCGGACGTGTAGCTTGTGCTCGGCGAATTCCTTCGGAACACCTGGCATGTCCTTGGGGGACCATGCGAAGATGTCCCAATTCTCATGGAGGAAATCGGCGAGCTCGCCTTCCTATTTGCTGTTTAGGTTTGCCCCGATGACGGCAAACCTCTCTGGGTGCTCGGGGTCAAGAGGTATCTTCTTCGTCTCCTTGGCCGGCTGGAAAGACCCTTGGGCATCATACTCCTTGGGTCGGGGGACAAGGCCGACTGCTTGCCGGCCATGGCCACGACTCGGTCCAATATCTTCTTTTCTTCGGCAATCACAAGGGACTCGGCCAGCCGACTGCTGGCTGCCGCGCACTTGGAGGACTTCTTGTAATCGCCGTCTATGGTGATGACGCCCTTGGTGCTTGGTATCTTCATCTTGAGGTAAGCATAGTGGGGAACTGCCATGAACCTGGCCAAGGCAGGTCGGCCAAGCAACGCATGGTAGGGGCTCTCCAGGTCCACCACTTCAAACCAGATCGCTTCCCGGCGGAAATGATCCTTGTCCCCAAAAAGCACATCAATCTCGATCTTGCCAATGGAGGGCAAGACAGGACGGGTACAATGCCATGGAACACAGTCCGAGTTGGCATGAGTTGCTTTGTCTTGATGTTCAGCTTCTCCAGGGTGTCACGGTACAGGATGTTGATGCTGCTCCCGTCGTCTATCAGCACGCGGGAGAAATGGGCGGCGCGTCTATCCGTTGCAAGGGTGTCATCCAAAACCAACGCATAAGAGCCGGGAGACGGCATCACCAATGGGTGGTCGGCCCGGCTCCAGCTGATAGGTTTTTCTAACCAGTGCATGTGCTCGGCGGGGTTGGTAGCGACCGCGTTGACTTCCTGGTGCTCTCGGTGTCTGCTGCGCCGGTCTTCGGGCTGGCTTGTAAAGACGACATAGGCTACATGCCCGTCGGGGAACTCATCGTGCACAGCTCCGACCACTGGCCGAGCGGCCGGCTGCTGCGGAGCCGGAGGCGGCGGACCAGCAGGCGGAGGCGGCGCGAGCCCTTCGCCTTTGGAGATTCGGGTGAGCCAGTGGCACTTCCGAGTTGTGTGGTTGGACGGCTTCCCGCCGCTATGGAACTTGCATGGGGCGTCGAGAGTTTGCTCGTAGGAGAAGGCGGGCTGCCAAGCCGGCTTGCCGCCCCTCTGCTTCTTGGGTGCGGGCCGCCCTTCGGGCTGCTCGTCTTCAACTGTGGCCACCTGCCGACTGGTGGAAGGCGGCACAGGGCCCTTGCGCTTGTGGTCGTTCTAGTGTGGGCATCGGCCGGAGTCCCCAGCCGGCGTCTTGGGCGCCTGGTTGAGTACTTTCTCGGACGCATCTACCCGGAGCTCGGTCTTCATCGAGGAGTCGGCGGTGGCGTACTTGTCCGCTATGACCAGCAGCTCATCAAGGGTAGTCGGCTCGTCGCAGAGGAGCTTGTGCTTGAGGAGGGTGCCTTCTCGGCACCCAGCAGTGAAGTATTCTATGGCTTGCACCTCGTGTACCCCTTCGCAAGAGTTGCGGAGCTCGGCCCAGGGCGTGAGGTAGTCACGGGTGGACTCGGCGGGGCCTTGCACACACAAGGAGAGCTGTCTGGGCTTGGAAGCCCGCTTGTAGGTGCTGGTGAAGTTGCGGACGAAGGCTTCTGTGAAGTCTAGCCAACTGTTGATGCTGTATGGCTTGAGGCTGTTGAGCCAAGTCCGCGCCGTGCCTTGCAGCATGAGGGGCACGTACTTCACGGCAACGCGCCTGTTGCCGTTTGCTATGTTAACCGCCGTAGAGTAGTCGATCAACCAATCTTCCGGCTTCACAGAGCCGTTGTACTTGGGCGTGTCTCTCGGGAGCGAGAACCCTTTGGGGAAAGGCTCGTCGCGGATGCGGGGGCCGAAACAAGGCGGGCCGACATCGTCTTCTTCTTCCAACGCCAGGGATCGCGCTAGGCGGTCGATCCGATGGCGGGCGTCGTTCTCGCCGACTCCCTCGCGGCGACCTAGCCGGCCGCTGAGAGTCGGATGCGCAATAGGCGGTGGGGTGGGATATCTCTCCCCACGGGGCCGAGGCGGAGGCGGGTTGCCCCGCCACTCCACGGCCCGGGGATGGCCTTCTGCGTCTCGCTCGATGGAGATTCGGGTTTGGCTTCGGCTGGCAGCCGGCTCTTTCTCGCGCCGCGCGCGGGTTTTGCCCGCGATCGGCGTCCGGGACGTCGTGCCATGATCTCGGCGCGGGAGGAGGCTTTCCGCGCGGGCGTCGGCTTCGTGCCGCTGTGCGGCCGCATCGATTAGCTGCTGGATGCGTCTGGTCATGTGGGGGAGTTCTTCGGCCCCCAATCCGTCTAGCTCGTCTACGGCTGCCTGGGCGGCACGCAGGTTCTCGGGTGGAGTGGCATAGACTGGGCGGTCGACTCCCAGCGTGTCGGCGATGACAGCGCCGCGCTGTCTGACAACGCCAGCCCGGCTTGGCCCGCCTGGGGGCGGCGTGCCAAAGGCGGCGCGGTCGGCTTCGCGCTCGTGGTCCTCAGTGAGGCGTCTCATGGAGGCCAGCCTCTGGCCCTCCGCGAGGAGGGCGAGGCGGCGAGCCTCTAGTGCTTCGTCGTTGGCATCAGCCGGGAGGGGGATGGACAGGTCGTGGACCGCCGCATGCGGGGCGTCGTGGGCGCTTTCATCGGGAGCGTCGCCGTGGCCGATGACCATCACCTCGGTGGTGACAGCGTCGCAGCCATCGGCCCGGGGAAGCGGGTCGTTGTAGATCGTGACGTCGGTGGGGAAAGTGTCGAGCAAGGTCGTGTCGGAGTCGACAGGCATCGGATCGGTGGAACCAACCGACTCCAAGTCCATGGCAGGCTTGTCGGAGACGTGGAGCTGGCCGAGGAGGTTGACGAGGTGGTCGGTGCCCGCGTTAGAGGCGAGCTCGTCGGAGATGAAGGTCTTGTCGAAGAGATCGGCAAGGCTGCTCGCCGCGCAGACGTTGGCGATGCCTTGCAGCGCATCGTGGCAAGCGCCATCGGGCGTGCCGGGCTGGCTACGCTCGCTGGGGAGGAAGAGGGTTCCCGTCCAGAACAGGTCTCCGGACGACGGTGCACCTGGCCCCACGGTGGGTGCCAAATGTCGGGTGGTAGCTGCGACATATGCCAACGGGTGGCTTATCATTGTGGGAGCCAGTAAGACATCGCCGGTGCCTGGAAACGGGATGAGGCGAAGACATGCACGCTGGCGAATCTTACCCAGCTTCGGGATTCTCCGTGGAGATAACACCCCTACTGCTGCTCTGCGGGGTCTCCGCATGATCACTAGATGAATAAGTAGCTACATGATGCTCCTTGAGATGTTTGGTGAGAGGAGGAAGATGGGCTCGGCTCGCTCTCTTCTCCTCCCTATGTGGTGTCTAAAACTAGCAGGGATCAACCCTTTGCATGGGTGTCCCGGGGGGTTTATATAGGCCTACCCCCCGGGGGTACAATGGTAATCCGGCTGGGCATGGGGCCCAGCCGTCTGTGTCTACGCTCGCCGGCTTCTGCGCCGGCTGTTAGGGCCCGCCGGCTGGTGGGTCCCGCCGGCTGCCGGCTCCTTGGTCGACAGCCAGGCCCCACTGTCTAGGGCCTGGTCGGGGGCTGATTACTGTTGCTCATTCCTGGTGACGAGGGCTTCGTCAAGGTGGGTGTGGCTACAGTGCTGCCGTCCGGCGGGTGATCACTGTAGCCTCACCGCGTCTTGTCTCCTTAATGGGGCGTCTCCTTCGAGGGAGGTGGCAAGCTGGCTATGGAGAGCCGGCTTTGTCTTGGGCCGACTGGGGGAGGCATGGCCGCCTTTGGGTGTCTCTCTGCCCGAAAGGGCCCACCGCCTGTGGAGCACGCTGGCGGCCCGTTGTGGATGACATCAGGGTCAACGTGGCAATAGTGCCGCGCCGGACGGGCCATGGCCACCCGTACGGCGCACTATGCCAGTCGTGCTCCGGGATTCGGGGGTGGCAGGCTTCACTGTAGCCACGCCCCATCACATCATCGTTATGTGGATGCAGACTTCTAGGGTACGGTCTTGACCACTTTGTGGGAGTCGGCTTCTTGGAGTCGGCCTTCTCGCGACCGGCTTCTCGGAGCCAGCCCTCCCACGGCTTTCTTCATGAGGGTTGAAGTCGGGCCGCCTTCCGATAGCCGGCCTGGGAGACAGCCGACAAGGGGAAGGCGGCCCCACGTCTTGGATTCTTAAGGGCCGGATCGGCTCGTAATTTTTTCGGAAGGGCCAGGGGGAGCCGGCTTGGATACCCGTGGTCATCTACTCCGACATGGATCGAAGGAGAAACCGACATCACATCTCTGGAAAGATTGTTATATCATGCGGGATTTCAAGAATTCTAATATGTTCCAATATGACAACGGCCCGCCCGGCGGTTCAGGAGGAGGTTTCCACGGGCTGGCTTACGGAGGTGGTGGTTCCGGTTCAGGGTTTCCAGGCAACCAAACCGGACACGTCAATCAAGGACACCAAGGCAAAAAGGGAGGCTACAACCATCAGGGGAGTCAGCAGCAGTAGCAGCAGTCGGGTTATCAAAGTAATCCCAAACAGCTGAACATCGGGCAATATCATGTCTTCACTACTAGTTTGTGCAAACATGATCAGAAGCTTCACAAAAGGGCAGTCAACTCTGTTGAGCCGGCAGTACCTTAGTATTTACTCTGGTCTGAGCAACCTATTTTGTGGAGTAGAGATGATCACCCGCCCCCGGTTGATAATCCAGGTCATTTGGTCTTGGTGGTAGCCCCTCAAGTCTGGGGATACAAGTTCACTAAAGTGCTCATGGATGGGGGAAGTACTATCAATATTTTGTAGTATGATACATTCCGCCATATGGGGTTAACAGATAAGGATCTTAAACCGTCAAATACGGTCTTTCATGGTGTGGTGCCTGGTAAGTCTGCATATCCTGTTGGTAAGATAGCTTTGGAGGTAGCTTTTGGAGATGACTACGATTCAAGGTCAGAAACTTTGACATTTGAGGTGGTAAAGATCAAAAGTCCGTACAACGCCTTGTTTGGGCGGCCCGTTTATGCTAAGTTTATGGCAAGGCCATGTTATGTTTATCTACAGCTTAAAATGCCAGGTCATAAAGGGACTATCACAGTACATGGAAGTAGAAAGATTGCTTTGGAGTGTGAAGAAGGCGATGCGGCTTATGCGGAGTCAGTTTGTGCCACGAAGGAGTTAAAATTCTATAAGGAGCAAGTTGATCCGGCAAACATGACCTCTTTAAAAAAGCCAACTACGGAGCATGACCCAGCATTGAAGTTCAAATTGGCTATAGACACTAAGATGGTTGATTTTGTCCCTGGCGATTCATCCAAACAGTTCAGCATCAGCGCTAACCTGGATCCCAAATAGGAAAGCACGCTCATCGAGTTCATCCATGAGAATCGGGACATCTTTGCATGGAAACCTTCTGACATGCCAGGTGTACCGAGGGAACTCGCTGAGTACACACTCAACATTGATCCTAAGTTCAAACCAGTCCGGCAGTTCCTCCGCCATTTCAACAAAGAGAGACGCAGGGCTATAGGTGAAGAGGTAGCCCGTCTGTTGGCTGCTGGGTTTATTGTCGAAGTTTTTCATCCAGAGTGGTTAGCCAATCCGGTGCTGGTTCTTAAGAAAAACGGCACTTGGCGCATGTGTGTGGACTACATGGATTTAAACAAAGCTTGCCCTGCAGACCCCTTTGCTCTCCCTCGCATTGATCAGATAATGGATGCTACGGCTGGTTGTGACCATTTGTGTTTTCTGGATGCTTACTCTGGTTATCATTAGATCAAAATAGCGGTTAAGGACCAGGAGAAGATAGCCTTCATAACTCCCTTTGGAGCCTTCTGCTATGTTTCCATGCCCTTTGGACTCAAGAGTGCCCAGGCAACTTACCAGCGATGTGTTCAGAATTTCCTTCATAAGCAAATTGGGCGCAATGTTCATGCATATGTGGATGATATTGTGGTCAAATCTCGAAAGGAGGGGACTTTGATAGATGATCTATGGGAAACCTTTGACAATCTCCGGGTTTACAAGATGATGCTCAATCCGGAGAAGTGTGTTTTCGGTGTCCCAGCAGGCAAGCTCTTAGGCTTTCTGGTTTCAAACAGAGGCATTGATGCTAATCCGGAAAAGATTGCAGCAATTACATCCTTGGCTAAACCGGCGTGTATTAACGATGTTCAACGTCTGGCCGGCCGGATTACAGCCTTAAGCCGGTTTATCAGCCGCCTTCGAGAGAAGGCCATTCCCTTATATCAGATGCTCAAGAAAACAGATAACTTTGTCTGGAGTGAGGCAGCTGATAAGGCATTCGAGGATCTAAAGAGGCAGCTCGCTGAACCACCCGTGCTTGCAGCACCAATCGATAAGGAGCCATTATTATTATATGTGGCTGCTAATTCCCGGGTTGTTAGCGTAGCCATTGTGGTAGAGCGCAAGGAGCCTGGCAAGGAGTATCCGGTTCAACGGCCAGTTTATTATATCAGTGAGGTGCTCATTGAGTCAAAGCAGAGGTATCCACATTGGCAGAAACTAGTGTATGGGGTGTTTATGGCAAGCCGGAAGCTTAAACACTATTTTTAGGGCCATCCTATCACAGTGGTCAGTTCAGCTCCTCTGGGCGACATCATTCAAAACAGAGAGGCGACTGGCCGGGTTGCCAAGTGGGCTATTGAGCTTGGACCTCATGGGCTCAAATATATACCCCGCACGGCGATCAAGTCCCAAGCACTCGTGGATTTCATCAACGATTGGACGGAGTTACAGGCACCTGAAGAGAAACTGGATAATACATATTGGACTATTCATTTTGATGGGTCCAGACAGTTGGAGGGCTCGGGGGCTGGAGTCGTATTAACTTCCCCACGAGGTGACAAGTTTTGTTATGTCCTCCGTTTAATGTTCCCTTGTACTAACAATGCAGCTGAATATGAGGCTTTACTCCACGGTCTTCGGATGGCTAAAGAGATGAATTTGAGCTGGGTTAAGTGCTTCGGCGATTCAGATCTAGTGGCCCAGCAAGTGTCTGGCACTTTGGATTCTAAAGACCCACTCATGGCTGCATATCAGCGAGAGGTAGACGTAGTGGCTGGTCACTTTAAAGGTTATCAGGTGGACCATATAGACCGGCGGAAGAATGAAGCGGCGGATGCTTTAAGTCGTCTTGGTTCCCAATGTAAACCGGTTCCACCCAATGTCTTTCTTGATGTGTTGCACAATCCGTCAGTCAAAATACCAACTGAAGAAGATTTGGCTATTCCTGATCCGGAGGCTTAGTTGGTGGCAGCTCTGCATGCCATACCGGATTGGACGATCCCATATCTGGATTACATGAACCGAGGCGAGTTACCAGATGAGGAAACATTGGCCCGACAGATAATCCGGTGTTCCGAGTCCATGACCATACTCAACGGGGAGTTACATCGTTGCAGTGTTTCTGGAGCAATTCAGCGTTGTGTTTCTCCTCAAGAAGGTCGTGAGATTTTGCGAGAAATCCATGAAGGGGATTGTGGTCACCACGCCGGTTCAAAGTCGTTGGTTGCCAAAGCTTTTCGCCACGGTTTTTATTGGTTGACGGCGCATGCTGATGCGGAGGATTTAGTCAAGAGATGTGATGGATGTCAAAATTTTGCCCACCGTGCGCACGTTCCGGCTCAAGAGTTGCGAATGATTCCAATTACGTGGCCGTTTGCAACTTGGGGGGCTTGATATGGTTGGACCCTTCAAGCGCTCTAAGGACAAGAAGACCCACCTGTTAGTAGCAGTTGATAAATTCACTAAATGGGTGGAGGCAGAGCCAGTCAGCAAGTGTGATGCAGCCACGGCGGTTCAATTCATCAAAAAGGTGAAAGTGAAACTATCCCTAGGTGGTTTTGGTAATTCATAACAACATATAGCTCATTGAGCTAATGCTATTCCAAGATGATTATTTCAGGAAAGCTCAATGATTGGCATGGCATGGATGTGAAAGTGGAACCCTCAAGATGCTAAGGACAAAGGATTGGCTCAAGCTCAAAAGCTCAAGACTCTTCATTTTATATTTTAGTGATCCAAGATCACATTGAGTCTTTAGGAAAAGCCAATACTATCAAGGAGGGATGAGGTGTTGCTTAATGAGCCTCTTGCTTCATGTGCTTAGTGATATGCTCCAAAACCCTCAACTACTTTCCCATATCCACATATGACCTAAACCCTAAGCCAAACTCGGTCCTACCGATTCTTCCTATCCGGCGCCACCGAGTTTCACTTGTCATAAGCCACTGCCAAACCCTAGCAATTCGGTTCTACCGATAGGGATCTCGGTCTCACCGAGATGGGATTGCAAACTCTCTGTTTCCCTTTCGTAACTTTTCGGTCTCACCAAAAGAGCGAATCGGTCCCACCGAGATTGCAATGTAAATTCAGTGTTTCCCCTTTGTAACTTTTCGGTCTCACTGAAAGAGCAAATCGGTCCCACCGAGTTTGCCTGACCAACTCTCTGGTTAGCTAATTACCAAATTCGGTCTCACCGAGTTTGTGTAATCGGTCTCACCGAGATTAAGTTATGCCCAAACCCTAACCATATCGGTCCTACCGAGTTGCATGTCAGTCCCACCGAAAATCTCTAACGGTCACTAGGTTTACATTTTCGGTCTGACCGAGTTTGTTGATTCGGTCCCACCAAGATTGGAAAAACTGTGTGTAACGGTTGGATTTTGTGTGGAGGCTATATATACCCCTCCACCTCCTCTTCATTCAAAGAGAGAGCCATCAGAACACATACACCATTCCAACTCATATGTTCTGAGAGAGAACCACCTACTCATGTGTTGAGACTAAGATATTCAATTCCTACCATATGAATCTTGATTTCTAGCCTTTCCAAGTTGCTTTCCACTCAAATCTTCTTTCCACAAAATCCAAATCCTATGAGAGAGAGTTGAGTGTTGGGGAGACTATCATTTGAAGCACAAGAGCAAGTAGTTCATTACCTACACACCATTTGTTACTTCTTGGAGAGTGGTGTCTCCTAGATTGGCTAGGTGTCACTTGGGAGCCTCCGACAAGATTGTGGAGTTGAACCAAGGAGTTTGTAAGGGCAAGGAGATCGCCTACTTCGTGAAGATCTACCGCTAGTGAGGCAAGTCCTGTGTGGGCGATGGCCATGGTGGGATAGACAAGGTTGCTTCTTCGTGGACCCTTTGTGGGTGGTTGCTTCTTCGTGGACCCTTCGTGGGTGGAGCCCTGTGTGGACTCGCGCAACCGTTACCCTTTGTGGGTGGAGCCCTGTGTGGACTCGCGCAACCATTACCCTTTGTGGGTTAAAGTCTCCATCAACGTGGATGTAGGATAGCACCACCTATCCGAACCACGGGAAAAACATCCGTGTCTCCAATTGCGTTTGAATTCTCCAAACCCTTCCCTTTACATTCTTGCAAGTTGCATGCTTTACTTTCCGCTGCCAATATACTCTTTGCATGCTTGCTTGAATTGTGTGATGATTGCTTGACTTGTCCTAAAATAGCTAAAATCTGCCAAGAACTAAAATTGGGAAAAGGTTAAGTTTTTATTTGGTCAAGTAGTCTAATCACCCCCCTCTAGACATACTTTCGATCCTACAAGTGGTATTAGAGCTTCGGTCTCCATTTGCTTTGATATCCATAGCTTTTGGTGATCATAGCCTTGGTTTCACAACCTTGGAGAGTATGGCATCTAGCGAGGGAAATTATCACCGTAGAGGTCCCTACTTTGATGGTACTAATTTTTCTAGTTGGAAGCATAAAATGAAAATGCATATTCTTGGACATAACCCCGCCGTTTGGGATATTGTGTGTGTTGGTTTGCAAGGTGACTTCTTTGATGGGAAAGAACCAAACCGTGAAGCTACCGCGGATGAGTTGAAGATGTTGCAATACAATGCTCAAGCTTGTGATATTCTCTTCAACGGATTGTGCCCTGAAGAATTCAACAAAATTAGCCATCTTGAGAATGCGAAGGAAATTTGGGACACTTTGATTGATATGCACGAAGGTACCGACTCCGTCAAGGAATCCAAGTTGGATGTGCTTCAAAGTCAACTTGACAAGTTCAAGATGAAGGATGGTGAAGGTGTCGCTAAAATGTACTCTAGGCTTGCTCTCATCACAAATGAGATTGCCGGCTTAGGAAGTGAAGAGTTGACCGATAGATTCATCATCAAGAAGATTCTAAGAGCCTTGGATGGAAAATATGATACCATGTGCACATTGATCCAAATGATGCCAAATTACAAAGATCTCAAGCCAACGGAGGTGATTGGAAGAATTGTTGCTCATGAGATGTCACTTAAGGATAAAGAGGAACTTCACAACAAATCAAGTGGTGCCTATAAAGCCTCATGTGAAGCCCCTACATCATCAAGTGAGAAACAAGACTTCAATGAATAATTGAGCTTAATGGTAAAGAACTTCAACAAGTTCTACAAGAGTAGAAGCAAAGATAGAAGCTTCAAGTCAAGGTCCTACAATGACAAAAGATCTTCTAGTTGAGAGCAAAACTGCTACAGTTGTGGAAGACCCGGACACTATTCCAATGAGTGTACGACTCCCTACAAGAGAAGAGAAGATTCTCCAAAAATAAGAAGCAAAGAATCACCACCAAGAGAGAGAAGGAGTAGAGATGATCGTTATGAACGAAGATACTCACGGAGAAGCAAGGATTTGGAAAGGAAGGAAAAATCATCAAGGAGCTACACAAGACGAAGACATCAAGCTCATGTTGGTGAATGGGTATCTGGCTCCGACTCCGACAGCCACTCTGAGAGAAGTTATCACTCTGACTCCAAAGATACTCAAGATGAAGGTGTTGCCGGTCTAGCACTTGTGTCAACCAACTCCTACGACATATTTGACTCACCAAATGAAGGAATTGGAAGATGCTTCATGGCCAAAGGTCCTAAGGTAACACACCCCGAGTATGTTGATTTCAATAGTGATGAAGATGACTTGTTAGGTGATGACTTGCTTGTTGACAACTCTAGTGATGAATACTATGATGAAGCGTCAATTAATCATGCTAATCAAGATAAAATGAATCACAATGATAAGGAAAAGATTGATGCTCTAACTAAAGAACTAAACACTCTTAAGTTAGCTCATGAAACTATCTTCGAAGATCATCGAGAACTTTTAAGAGCTCATGAGAAATTACGCTTTGAAATGCTCAATCTTGAGCAAGAGCATGAGTTCTTAAAATCAATCAATGATGATCTCCGCAAGAAAAGTTCTTATTACATTGCCAAGCGTTTACTCTTATCCACTTACATGCCTCAAGTCAAGTCTAGTAACAAGAACAAGAAAGATTCTTCCTCTAGCAGTAACAGTGATCATGCTAAATCCAATATTGTTGCTTCTAGTAGTTCTCTTGATTCCACTAATGATTCTCTTAGCCAAGTTACACTTGAGCAAGAAAATAGCTTATTGAAGGGAATTATAGAGAAAGGAGTGTACAAAAGCCTTGCCGGGAGCAAGCAATTCGAGGAAATTGTGCGCAAGCAAGGAATGCACCGGAAGAATCAAGGTGTTGGTTTTGAATGAAAGTTCAATGCCAATGGAGTTGAGTGGGAAGAAGATCAATACCCCAAGACAAAGTTTGTTCCTCAACAAGAGAAGTATGATACTTCTTTCAAGGGGACACAAGCTCAAGATGATCTTCCACCACAAGACTACAAGCAAAAAGGCAAGGACAAGCTTCAAGAGGAAATTGACGCATTTGAAGAAGCTCCTAAGACCTTAGTCAAGTGGATTCCTAAGACTACTTCAAGTTCCACTTCATCAAGTACGACTACAACTCCAAGGATTCCCATCAAGATGATGTGGATCCAAAAGAAGAAGAACTAGAGAGTTCTTGAGGGTGACTCCGCCAACATACTTCACTCTTATCATTTTGGCAAGAACAAGTGCAATCAACTTCCACATCCTGCACTAGTTCAAGGAGTCATAAACCCTCTTGTTGGTAAGACAAGGGACAAGGTAACCTAAAAGTTTTCATGGACATCATCTTGTGTGTGCATCACTCTATGTCTATGGATATCCTTGTTTGTTCCTTGTGGGACTAACCCATGTAGGTACTGAAAGTGCAATTCACTCAAATGGATAGCTACAAGTGATCTACATCAACATTGAGCATCCACATCTTCAACATCTACATGAAGTCATCATCGACAAAACCCAAGGTTAGTTCATCCCTCTTA
>NC_041380.1:500006547-500058374 GCF_002162155.2 Triticum dicoccoides | reverse complement strand
TAAAAGTGGTAACCCCACTTGAGCTTAAACGATGAGTATGACCTATGATCAAGTGTTCTCACTTGACTCCTAAGTCAATATACTCATATATAGATGACCTAGTCATCGCAAATTGCTTGATAGTTGCTAGAATTGGTTGTGCATGCCTTGTCACATATTTCATTTGCCATCTTATTGTGTGAGCATGCTGGTTGCATATTTTACTCATTCGAGGACATCCACTTGTTGTTTTGATTGTTTGGTTTTATTTTCTTTTGCCAAGTGGATGGACAAGAATGCCTAAGAACCTCCTCTAGCTATCTATGCTTTTCTCGTCTCAAACTCTATTCATGCTGCATCACAAAATTTGATCAAGTCAGATTCGAACCACTCTGTGTGAGGAGCGCTCGGAGTCCCCAATTCGTCATAGACTTAAACTTCCAAAACCTCTTTATGATTCTCGGTCTGACCGATACCCCACTTTCGGTCCTACTGAGATCATTAAGTTGATCTAGGTTTTCGATCTCGGTGCAACCGATTTGAACCTTTCGGTCACACCAAGTTTCAGTAACTGCCTGCAGTTATGAATCTCGGTGCCACCGAGTTGTTCCACTCGGTCACACCGACAGGGTCAGGCTATATATAGTCACGGGCAAAATTTTGGAAATTTCTCCGAACCCCTTCGCCCGCGCGATAGCCTGCTCTGCCAACGTGGTCTCCGGATCGTCTCCTCGCCGCCAGCCGCCTCCAGTCGCTGGTCTCCATCGCTGTCAACGGGAATTCTACCCCGCCGTTGCCGCCATAGCGAGTCTCCGCCGAACTAGGGTATGGACTCGATCTTTGTGCTATTCTCCAATCCGATTCTTAGCACATTGTGATCATCATGATTCTTGCCACGATTGAAACACTCCTATCCAGTCAATGCGCTCGTAGATTAGGTTTGATACGAAAATTTTAGGGTTAGGTTTCCGCCGAAACCATCTCGGACCCACCGAGTTGAAAAACTCGGTCCCACCAGTTTGGCTTATGCCATTGCACAAGTGAGACTCGGTCTGACCGAGAATTACTTATCGGTGTGACCGATTTTGGAACTCTGTGAAACCCTAGCAGTCTCGGTGCCACCGAACAGTTACTCGGTCTGACCGAGTTCACTAGTTTAGGTGCCAAAACTGCTTCGGTATCACTGAGTTTAAAAATCGGTAGATCCGAGATGACTTCAGTGGGAAACTAAAACTAAGTTTTTGGATCATTCTTGTGCAAAAATCTCTGCATTTTGTGATGCTCATCTATTCTACCTCATCTATAAACCGTTCACAGGGTCAGCAGTCAGCTTGTTCAACATGTCAGATCAGAGTGACAGCCAGAATGTGTCAGAACAGCAAGTGGTGATGAGTGAGGGCACTAGTCCCTCCAGCTCTTCAGATGATGGCAGCAGAAGTACCCCAAGCAATCTGCCAAAAGCTGCCACTAGACAAAGGAAGAAGAGAACTTCTGATTCTGAAGATGAAGATTATATGGCAGAGGAAGAGGCCACATCAAAGAGAGTTGAGCTAGCTCAAGGCACAAAGCCAGGACTAAAGATCAAAAGGCCAGCAGGCAGGCAACCTATGTCAAAGGCTAGAGCTTCAACTGAAAAGCCTGCACCCAAAGAGCCAGTTGTTGCTGAAGGCAAGAAGAGGAAGGAAAGGGTCAAGAAGACTGTATCCAGAGTGCTTGGAAAGGCTTCCATTATGGAAGAGGAAGAGGAAGAGGAAGAAGAGGTTGCTGCACCAGCACCTAAGGCACCCAAGCTAATGGGTGATGCTATCAAATCAGGGGCTACTGCATCTAAGCCCAAGGCTGCATCAAAGGTCAAGACAGCACCAAAGAGAAATACAAGGAGCATACCTGCTGCTGAAAAGAACAAGGCCCCAGTGCCTGAAGCTGCTGAAGAAGAGGATGAAGAGCAAGTTCTCAGAAAACTCAAGCCCAAGATCCCAGACCACAATGATGCTCATCCTGTGGCTGAGGACATGAAGCTCAGGAGAGACTCAGGGCTGAGGAAGTGGAGAGAAGCAGATCCATATGCTTCAAGGAGAAGGACTGTTGTGGATTACAGATTTCACACCACGGAGCAGCAAGATTTCTATGAGATAGTACTGCTTGACAAGAAGCCCATTGTTTGTGACATGAGATGGGTCGACTGGACCTACATGAAGGAAAATGAGGAACACTACCCTGGAGTGTATGACAGCTTTAGTGCGTGTGGAGTTGCAGACTTTGTTGGGCAGAAGCTCACAAAGTGGAACGAGGAGCTTATCATGCAATTCTACTCCACAGCACACTTCTACCCAGATGGAAGGATCACATGGATGTCTGAAGGTACGAGCTACCAATCAACTGTTGAGGAATGGGCAAAGTTGATCAATGCCCCAGAGGAGCAAGCAGATGACTTGGACATTTATGCCAAGAAGAAGATGGACCACAACTCAATGTCCAACATGTACAAGGAGATTCCCAATGAAGCTCTTGATACTTTCAAGTTTGGGTCTGTGCACTATCTTCTGTCAGGGCTGCCAACAATCAATTGGATATTGAGGCACACTCTCTTGCCCAAGTCAGGTGATCACAAGATGATCAGAGGCCATGCAATCAACTTGCTACATGTATTTGATGTGCCACAGAAATTCAAGGTCATGAGCCTCATAGTAGAGACTATCAAGAGGACTGCAGCAGATCAGAAGAGGAGCTGTGGTTATGCCCCTCAAATTTAGGAGCTCATTAACTCCAAGATGGGCACGGGCATATACTTGTTGTACAAGGAACACTTGCCCATCCATCCAGATTTTGAGGACAATCAAGTAGTCATGACTGAGAATGAGCCATCATCTGCCCAAGCACAAGCCAAGAAGGAGAAGGCAAGGAAGGAGAAAGCTGCCAAGATGCCAACCCAAGAGGAGGCATCTGAGTATTTCTTGAAAACTAAACAAGAGCAGCTTGGTTACCTGATTGCATCCACCCTGCGGATTGAGAAAGGACTAGCCACCCTAACTCAGAACCAGGCAAGCTTAGAGAGGATCATGGAACAAAAGTTCTATGACTTGGATGTCAAGGTGACAGAGATTCAGACTGCAGTGGAGCTGCTCCAGGATGACATGCAGGAGAGGAGAGGCAGGACTACCACTGATGCCTTTGCCAAAGTGCCACGAGGTCCGAGGTCGTCTGCCGTGCCAGTTGCTGCCACCAGAGCCACCACCTCAGCACCAGCTACAGCCTCAGTTCCACCAGCTCCAGCATCTACTTCAGCTCCAACTCCAGCGTCTACTTCAGCGTCTACAGAAGCCTTCGTCCTTGGAGTGATCCGGACTCCACCACCACCTGAAGATCAAGCCTGAGCGTCGACTTAGCACTATGCATTTTTCTAGGAACTTTTTGGTAAATTGTTGCCAAAGGGGGAGAAAAATGTATAGATCATAGGATTCGAGAGAGAGAGTGTTGCTTTTCTCTCTTGCTTTATTTGGTGGTTTTTCGAACTTGTTTGCTTTTGAGTGCTTGAGATACTATGTCATTGCTTGTGAGACATTGATGATCATGTGTTTGATCATAAGCTACACTTAATGCTTGCTTAATGCTATTATCTTATCTATCTTATGTGATCATTCACTATTCTTGGTGATGAGTGTATGTATTTCATTCTTATCATTTTAAGCGCTCCACCAAGATGTATGTGACATGGAAGAGTAACCCATGACTCTAACTCCTTGTGCATTTGCAGTCCAAAGCAAATTTTAAATATGCACAAACTTAGGGGGAGCTCTTACTTATCACATACTTCTCAAAGCGACAATATATTTCATGCTTATTATCATTTGTCGAAGCTTTGATCTATATGTTGTCATCAATTACCAAAAAGGGGGAGATTGAAAGTGCAACTATCCCTAGGTGGTTTTGGTAATTCATAACAACATATAGCTCATTGAGCTAATGCTATTCCAAGATGATTATTTCAGGAAAGCTCAATGATTGGCATGGCATGGATGTGAAAGTGGAACCCTCAAGATGCTAAGGACAAAGGATTGGCTCAAGCTCAAAAGCTCAAGACTCTTCATTTTATATTTTAGTGATCCAAGATCACATTGAGTCTTTAGGAAAAGCCAATACTATCAAGGCGGGATGAGGTGTTGCTTAATGAGCCTCTTGCTTCATGTGCTTAGTGATATGCTCCAAAACCCTCAAATACTTTCCCATATCCACATATGACCTAAACCCTAAGCCAACCTCGGTCCTACCGATTCTTCCTATCCGGCGCCACCGAGTTTCACTTGTCATAAGCCACTGCCAAACCCTAGCAATTCGGTTCTACCGATAGGGATCTCGGTCTCACTGAGATGGGATTGCAAACTCTCTGTTTCCCTTTCGTAACTTTTCGGTCTCACCGAAAGAGCGAATCGGTCCCACCGAGGTTGCAATGTAAATTCAGTGTTTCCCCATTGTAACTTTTCGGTCTCACCGAAAGAGCAAATCGGTCCCACCGAGTTTGCCTGACCAACTCTCTGGTTAGCTAATTACCAAATTCGGTCTCACCGAGTTTGTGTAATCGGTCTCACCGAGATTACGTTATGCCTAAACCCTAACCATATCGGTCCTACCGAGTTGCATGTCAGTCCCACCGAAAATCTCTAACGGTCACTAGGTTTACATTTTCGGTCCGACCGAGTTTGTTGATTCGGTCTCACCGAGATTGGAAAAACTGTGTGTAATGGTTGGATTTTGTGTGGAGGCTATATATACCCCTCCACCTCCTCTTCATTCGAAGAGAGAGCCATCAGAACACATACACCATTCCAACTCATATGTTCTGAGAGAGAACCACCTACTCATGTGTTGAGACCAAGATATTCCATTCCTACCATATGAATCTTGATCTCTAGCCTTTCCAAGTTGCTTTGCACTCAAATCTTCTTTCCACAAAATCCAAATCCTATGAGAGAGAGTTGAGTGTTGGGGAGACTATCATTTGAAGCACAAGAGCAAGGAGTTCATTACCTACACACCATTTGTTACTTCTTGGAGAGTGGTGTCTCCTAGATTGGCTAGGTGTCACTTGGGAGCCTCCGACAAGATTGTGGAATTGAACCAAGGAGTTTGTAAGGGCAAGGATATCGCCTACTTCGTGAAGATCTACCGCTAGTGAGGCAAGTCCTGTGTGGGCGATGGCCATGGTGGGATAGACAAGGTTGCTTCTTTGTGGACCCTTTGTGGGTGGTTGCTTCTTCATGGACCCTTCGTGGGTGGAGCCCTGTGTGGACTCGCGCAACCGTTACCCTTCGTGGGTGGAGCCCTGTGTGGACTCACGCAACCATTACCCTTTGTGGGTGGAGCCCTGTGTGGACTCGCGCAACCGTTACCCTTCGTGGGTTGAAGTCTCCATCAACGTGGATGTAGGATAGCACCACCTATCCGAACCACGGGAAAAACATCCGTGTCTCCAATTGCGTTTGAATTCTCCAAACCCTTCCCTTTACATTCTTGCAAGTTGCATGCTTTACTTTCCGCTGCCAATATACTCTTTGCATGCTTGCTTGAATTGTGTGATGATTGCTTGACTTGTCCTAAAATAGCTAAAATCTGCCAAGAACTAAAATTGGGAAAAAGTTAAGTTTTTATTTGGTCAAGTAGTCTAATCACCCCCCTCTAGACATACTTTCGATCCTACAAAAGGTGATATTCCGGTTTGGTTTTCCACACAGTATTATAACAGATAATGGCACTAATCTATCAAAAGGGGAGATGGAAGAATTCTGTCAACGTGAGCACATCCGGCTTGATCTAGCATCAGTGGCTCACCCCCAATCTAATGGTCAAGCGGAAAGGGCAAATCAAGAGATTCTAAGGGGTATCAAACCAAGGCTTATGGTTCCCTTAAAGCGGACGCCGGGTTGTTGGGTTGAGGAGTTACCTTCTATGTTATGGAGCATCAACACCACACCCAATAGGTCTACGGGTTACACACCTTTCTTCATGGTGTATGGAGCAGAGACAGTTCTTCCTAGTGACATCCGTCACGATTCGCCCCGTGTTGCCGCTTATGTTGAGGTTGATAATGAGAAGGCACATCAGGATTCTCTGGACCTGTTGGATGAAGAGCGTGATCTTGCAGCAGCACGTTCGGCGATTTATCAACAAGATCTTCGACGGTATCACAGCCGCCGGGTTAAAACTAGAACCTTTCAAGAAGGTGATTTGGTGCTTCGGCTCATCCAGGATCAGACTGATATGCACAAGTTATCCCCCCCTTGGGAAGGACTTTTTGTGGTCAGCAAAAACCTGCACAACGGATCTTACTACCTCATTGATGTTCGGGAGCACGAAGAATCACGTTAATCGGAGGAGGAGACAAAGCGGCCATGGAACATAGCTCTCCTTCGGCCTTATTATACTTGAAGCCATAGGCTCTTCATCTGTACATATTTATGAGAGTGTATATATCATATAATAAATCGGAGCCTCCGTTATAAGTGGGGTATTTGTTCTTTCTTACATCATGTGTGTGCTTTTACACGATAACTAACAAAGCGGAGTCTTTGTTAAACCGGCTTTAGCAGCTGCATAGAGATAAAGAAAATCACTAGGGGGCTTGGTCATGTTTGAACCTCAGCTACACCTCTTGATAGGCATTTCAAGCCATACAAGGAAAATTTGTGGAGCCAAAGAGAGTGTTGTACATAGTACAGACTCAAACATAGGCACACACTGAGCATCGCTCACAAAGTTACTTGGCGGCTCTTTTTTGCAAAGCAACAAAGAGTTTGAAAGGACCCTCGTAATTGGCTATCAAGCCATGGCTTGGAAGCCTGGTGTATTCACCTAAAACCCCAGGTTAGCCTGCCTTCATCAAGTAAGCCACTCCTATCCAGGTAATCCTGGTATGACCCATCGAACGTTTGACAAGTCAATCTTTTACAGACCCTGAACTTGTCACAGTTAAAACGATGATTGGTTAATTGGAGGCCCATCTTAAAAGGCTTTGATAAATGGTTTAACTCAGAGGCATGGTAGCCCATGAAAAGCCTCGATTTGGAGCCTAGCAGCTCATAAAAAGCCTCACATATTTTCCTATTTGAATTTTATTTATTGAAAATCATAAGTATTTTTTGATAAATCGACGTCCTTGACCCAACTTGCTTTCCAACTACCAGTTGTTGGCACATGATCAATTATAAACCGGTGGTCATTGACCCGGTCTGGTTTGACTAAATCACCAGTGTTATAAATAAAATCCGGTAGTTATACTAGTCCGGTTTGATATATAGACCAGCATTATGAAGATAATATTATCAAACGTATCGGGTTGGTGTTAAACACCTTTGCTGTATACACGTTTGGTCAATCAATAAGGTATGTTCTATACATTATTTTTTGTACAAACACTTGATTATTCAGCTAAAGTACTATATACTTCTTGGATATCATGACATGTCTAGCGGTAAACCGCTAGACACTTTTAAGTTTTTTTGGACCCAGGAAGGCAAGTCATCATAGGCTATGCATAAAATATATCCTGAAGGGCGGCACAGATTGTCACAAAGCATTATGAAACATGCTCGATGGCATGGCAGTTAAACAAAGTTTCAGCTATCCTATTACATGAAGTTTCAAAGTGGCTCAAACAGTGCCATTGTTTTTCATAGTAGCCATATGAACCGGCAACCGGATTAGGACTCTTCATCACGACGGATTGACAGTTGTGGATCAGTTGGTGTAGGCACTTCTTCATCCCTCCCCAGCCGCTGGAAATTAGCCATTGACCAATCGATTCCGGTTAAAGCTTGGAACACTGCTTCCTCATGGATAAGATCAGAAGGGTTAATATCAGGGGCGTAAGTGTGCTTACGAATCGGAGGCACAAGTTCTTCGACTTCATGGATATCGGTCGTCTGTCTTTTCCCTTCTGCATCATAAAACGGTTGAAAATGGGACAAATCGGTGTCCTCAGCCAATTTGCTGGCCGCTGGCCGCATCTGTTTGGTCAGCCGCCGAAGATCATCATTGTCAAAGTTTGAACCGTCTTCTTTAATGCCTGGATATCCTTTAATGATATCCTCCGCTTCAAGGTCCGGAATCCAGGCCTTGGCTCGAATAAGGGCGGTTAATGCTCCTGCTCTCGCAGCGGCTCTCTTCAACTCGACAATACGCGCTGGTAACATGCCCAGCTTCTCAAGGGTCTCCTTAATCAAAGTTGGCGCCGGTTTGTTATAAGCCGCCGTACTAATGGCTCGCTGAGACCCAGAGTATAGCTGCTCAACCAATGTATATGCCGCTTTGAGCTTCCTCCGCTTATCTGCACCAAGATGAGTGATCCGAGTTCCTGCCAAAGATTTTATCAACATTTTGGTCAGTTTTAAGATTCACTGACTGGCGCAACATACATAAGCAGACACTTACCTAAGATAGCAGAGGTCATAGCATTGATTTGGCGCTTCAAACCGGCTAGTTCTTCAACCACCGGTTTCAGGGCTTCCTCGGCGTCTACAGCTCTTTTGGTTAAACCGGCTTTTTTGGTTTCCCATTCAGCACGATCTTGGTTGAGGGATTCTTTCAGCTTTTCCATTCCGGCCGGGGCCTGGGTTAGCTCCTCTTTAGCTTTTGCAGCTTCGGCTTGTGGAGACTTCACATTTTCTTGCAAATCATAGTTTTGGGCATCTTTGCTTCTCAGTTCAGCCTGCAACATTGAAGGTATATTAAAAAAACATATTTATGCACTAAGTATAAAGCATATAACAAGTTATCCACTTCATACTTGGGGGCTAATGCCTATTTTCTCTCAAATACTACACTCTATACAAGTCTCCAGAACAATGCAAGCATTATCCTTGACACTTGGGGGCTAATGTACGTTTGTTCTAAACCGGCAGTGTGGATTAAAAACCGGATTAACTTGCCAAGTTAAACCGGCCTTTGGGGGCTATGCTGCAGAAAGTTATCTAATTTTTTCAAACATGAGTCTTATCTATAATTGAGGACACGCCTTTGAAAGGATCAATGATGGGATGCTTGAAGTGTTACAAAGACCCGGTTTATGATTAACAATCATAAAACGGCTCTTGGGGGCTACTTGGAATAGTATTTCAGCTATAAATCAATGTACAAGGGAGAAGAATTTACCTCTTATCGCTCTTTCATCAAATTCACCAAACCGGCTTCATAATCCCGGTTTGAGTGCACACGGTTCAAGAAGCCAGAATGAAGCTCATCAGCGTTAAGATGAGCATAGTTTGATAAGTCGCTGCTCCATTTACCTTTATCCCTGGCAATTTGCTCTTCTTTGGCACTATGTTGAGCCAAAATGACGGGATGACCAGGAGAGCTGTGGCCTATTCCAGTAATAATAACGTCATCACCTTGGCCTTCAGGATTTTTGGTGGATGATGATGGAATTTCAGTGTCTTTCATTGGACTAGCCCAGTTTGGTCCTACCGGTTCAGTATCAGGGGCGGCAGGCTCAGCATCTGTTGGTTTGTCGGTATGTTGGCCGTCAAGGGGCGGATCATCAAAAGTTGTTTTAGGATGGAGGCCTTCCGGTTCACCAGTTTGCTCCGGTTCACCTCTTGGTTCTTCTTCTTTGGCAACAGGGTCTTCTGGCGGATTGGTGACCCGAGCTTTCTTGCTGGGTCTGGCTTTGGCCCTACAAACAGAATAAAAAGGGTTAACATCCTGTTCAAAAGATGTAGGGCACATTGAAAGGAAAGGTTTTTCATAACTCACTCGGCCACAATTTTCAAAGGGGGGAGTTGAGTTGCTGTCGATTCACCAGAAGAGGAAGGACATGTCACCTGATAATTTGAATCGGATGGATTAAGAGGCTGTCTGAAATAACTTGCCTTGGGGTAAGAATGGTCAGAAGTAGGAGAGACCTCAGACCAGCGCTTCCGAACCGGAGTATCAGGTAAACCGGCAGAGGTGACCTGTTGGCCACTATGCCGGGTTGTCCGGCGAGCTTCATGCTGTTGAGTCTTCAAAATAAATGTTGGATCCAAGTGAGCAAGAGGATGAGAAAAGCTTACTTTCCGGATTGCTTGGCGATTTTTTGTGTTGGCATAGAGTCTGAACCGGAGGAAAGGGTAATTACCTCTATGTCATCAGCCTGACTAGATTCTGCCTCCTCCTGAGGAAGATCATTGTTAACAAGATGCATAAAAAGAGAGCCAAGTGAGTCAAGTTCTACCTCAACTTCTGGGTCATCAGTATCATCATCAAGCTCCATATTAATCCGGTCAGCCGTTTTCCACTTTGATGTCCGTTTTACGGCTTTGGTCTTCGGGCGGGTTGGCTTGACCACTTTGTCTCCAGTTGGCTTTGCCGCTTTCTCTATGGATTTCCGTTTCCAGAAGGGGTCATCACCCTATATATATATATAAAGAAGAAGGGTTACAGCTTGTATAAGTTAAAGATATTAGAGATGAAGAGGAAGTGTAATGCTTACAGCAGGCGGTTTGTTCTTGGTATAGAAGGGACTCAGACCGGTTTGACTACACACCAGTTCCGATTCATTCAGAATTTTCTTTATACCCTCAGTAACTTCTTCCTCAGATAATTGGATATTGAAGTGGCGTTGAGGACCATCAACTTCACCGGTATATTCGCACATTAAACCGGGACGCCGGCTTAGCGGCAAGATACTCCAGGATATCCAACAACGCACAAAATCCACGCCTGTTAAACTATTTTCCCTTTCTGATGAGCTCAGGCATTGTGGCATTGGGTGAGTGTTGGATAATCTATGATCACGGAAGCCAGGGAGGGGATTTTCATCCTCAGGCGAAGTGTCTCTGCAATAAAACCATGTTTGGTTCCCTTCCTTTGGGTGGCTATGATGTTTGGCATGAGGAAATTCCACTTCTTTCCGCTTTTGAATCGAGACACCACCAAGCTCTGTGTTCGGGCCATTCACAAACTCTGTGTGCCGGTTTAAGTGAAAGAAATCCCGGAACAGTTCTGCAGTTGGTTCTTCTTGTAAATAGACTTCACAGAAGACTTGGAAATTGCATAAGTTGGAGACTGAGTTGGGACCAATATCTTGTGGATGCAGTTGGAAGCTGGCAAGCACATCTCGATAAAATTTTGACCCTGGTGGTTTAAAACCACGGCCTATATGGTCAACGAAGACTACCACCTCGCCTTGTCTTGGGGTTGGAGGATTCTCTGTTCCTGGAACTCGCCATTTGATCTCAGTTTTCTTAGGCAGAGAGCCGATGCTAACCATCTCATTCAATTGAGCCTCAGTAACCCGGGAACGAGCCCAGTTGCAGGCAGTGAATTGTTTGGCCATTGCAAAGCGAACAAACT
The DNA here is from genome assembly GCF_002162155.2 of Triticum dicoccoides. Lineage (NCBI taxonomy): Eukaryota > Viridiplantae > Streptophyta > Magnoliopsida > Poales > Poaceae > Triticum > Triticum dicoccoides. The sequence goes on along the minus strand of NC_041380.1, from coordinate 500,047,070 downwards.
AAAAATGAAAGGCCAGTTTATAAATTACGCATGATTATACACAAGAGACAAGGGAGTAAGAAACATACTGATATGATAAATGGTACAATCCGGAGACTAGTGTAATGAGAGAAAAAGGTATTGCTAGCACAGGATTGATCAGACACTGTTAAACCGGAGTATAATTATGAAGGTAACATGCTCTTCCGGTTTATCAGAGGGCTAATGGCATAGACTATTTATAAATGTTAAACCGCTTATATTGGTGCGAGGAGAAACGGATTTCACAGGAACATAGAAACATATCTCACAGTGATGTATAAAACTTTCAGATCTAAAGCCAAGACAGAAAAGCAAAAATAATTGGATCTTGAAGGGGTGCAGAACTGAAGCAATTTTTGACAGACTAGATCAGATCTTTGCACATAAGGATTTGTGATGACCATGGTAGGTAAGCTACGGCAAGAGATGCGTCAAGCATGAAGTGTCCATCTATATATTAAAGGAAGAACAGGGAAGAACAGCACTGATGAACTTCAGAAGAACTGCGAGGAATGTCGAAACCCTAGAACAGATCTATGGTGAAAAAAGCAGAGAACTTACCGGAGCTGGTGAAGAAGCGGAAGGGCGCCGCAGTATTCTGGTGCGTTAAGGGTGATGCAGCGGCCAAGGTCGGAGCAGAGGCGACGGTCGATGGTGGCGGCGGAGCTCCAGAGGCTGAGCGGCGCGAGGAAGACGACGAGAAAAGGCACGGGGGGAAACGGTGAAAATGACCCCTCGGTCCTATTTATAAGGCGAAGTGATAAAATGGCAAGTACGGGAATCGAGGAGCCCAAAAAATGGATAAGTTAATAAAGGTGTCTCCTTGATGACTGGATATATATTAAATGAAGGAAATCTCCGACATCAACGGATGGATGACGTTAGGGTGGTTTATCGTAATTTTGAAGTATGATGTCACGGCGGTTTACAAGATCAAAAATGAAGATAAGAGAGAAGATTTTTTCTAAGTGTGGAAGATTGACATGAACAAGTTCAAACCAATCTAGGGCCTAATGTTGGGGATATTACTACTGGAGGTAAGCCGGCCTTATGTAGCCGGGTTGACTCTTTGAAGATTAGAAGCCCATGAAGATGTAAAGATGATGGCGCTTTACGGAGGGCCTAAAGGCGGGTTACAGCCTATAAAATGTAAACCGGCTTAGTCATGTAACTTGTATAGTAAGATAGAGAGAGAGAGGTTGAACCGGATACGTTTATGATCCGGCTTCGGGACTCTGTAGCCCGGCGGGCGTCAACCTATGTATATAAAGGGACGACCTGGCCGCGGTTTAGAGAGAGACAACAACAACAACTCGAGAGCCAGACAAAGCGGATTCGCTCCCTGGCCTTTGAAACCCTAGCAATACCAATCACAACTAGACGTAGGCTTTTACCTTCATCGAAGGGGCCAAACTAGTATAAACTCCCGTGTCCCCTTGTCCGGTTTAACCCCTTTAAGCTAACCCGTTGCGATGGCTCCACGACTAAGTCCTTTAATGAGGACACCTGCCGTGACAAACCCACGACATTACTGATCATGCTCAAAAGAGGCATGGATCACTCTGTAGCAACAAGAATACATGGCATAAAAATATTATCAGGGAAAAGACTTAGAAGATTTCTAAGTCCCTGAAATTAGCAACATCACGAGAGCTACTTTGCATGCTTGTGCTAGTCACCATAGAGATCACAAAAATACATGGCATACACCCCTGTAAAGATGGCATGGCATACTTAAAAACACATGTAGGGCTCAAGTTCATAGGAGGCATACATTAATCATGGCAAAGATGACAAATGTCCAATTACTGATAAGAAACTGAAACTAACATTACATAGCACTCTTGCAACAGTATTTAGGGCATCAAGATGAACTCAAATGAACATTGTGCAATGGGATGAAATGAAGCACTCATCGAGATGAACAATTTGATATGCTACACGCCCAAAACGGAGTCACGGATGCAAAGTTATGATGCGATGAAGAAAGCTAAAAAATTACTGGGACTTAGGAGAGAAACGAGGTCAACCTCTCCAGATCTAGGGTTTACTATAGCAGCGCGCGAACCGAGGAACTCCGGCGAGGTGGTGGCTGCTTCGGCGAGGGGAAGGCGAGGTGGTGGCCGGAGAAGGGCGGATCTAGCGACAGGGCGGCGAGCATCGACCCGGTACGGCGGCGGACGGCGATGGCGGCGGCAGCACCGAGCGGTGAGGGGCGCGGCGGCCTCGGGGCGGCGCGGAAGCCGAGGCGACGGGGCGGCGAGGTCAAATGCATGCGGTGGCGGCCGGAGCGAGGGGTCTCCGGTGCGGAGGAGGAAGGCGGGGCGCAAGCTTCGGGCGGTGGGGACGAGGAAGCCGGGCGACGGAGCAGTTTCGGGCCGCGGGGGCCGGCTCTGGGCCCTGCGGGCCTCGGCACCAGCGGGTCGGTGGTGGTGACGTGGCGGCGCGGGAGAGGCTGAGGCGGCAGGGCAGACGCGTCCGGTCCAATCCGGACGTGTCCGGCGGCGCGGGGAAGAAGAGGCTAGGGTGAGGGATCCGGAAATTTCGGAGGGGGTCTATATTTATAGGTAGAGGGAGCTAGGAGGCTCCAAATTGAGCACGGTTTGCAGCCATGCAATCGTGATCGAACGACCTAGAAGATGGAGGAGGTTTAGGCGGGTTTTGGGCCACTTTGAAGGGGTGTTGGGCTGCAACACACATGAGGCCTTGTCGGTTCCTCGGTTAACCGTTGGAGTATCAAACGAAGTCCAAATGGCACGAAACTTGACAGGCGGTCTAACGGTAGTAAACCAAGGCCGCTTGGCAAGTCTCAGTCCAATCCGAGAACGTTTAACACCCGCACACGAAAAGAGGTAAAAGGGGACACCGGAGGACATAGGAGCGCCGGAAAGCAAAACAGACAACGGGGAAAATGCTCGGATGCATGAGATGAACACGTATGCAAATGCGATGCGCATGATGACATGATATGAGATGCATGACAAAGACAGAAGCAACACGAAGACAAAAACCCGACAATGAGGAAATCTCATATCTTAGTGCCGGAAACGGCAAGAGTTGGAATACAAATATGGCAGGTTACATATGGGGCGTTACAAGGGGCTACTGTCTATGCGGTAATATTTTTCCTATATTTTAAATACTTACCTCAAAGCCTGTTAGAAGGCTGGCACAGGCTTCAGTCAGTCCGCTCTTGGTGGACTGAACCTTCTTGATCACCGCACTCATAATAGTGTGGTGCTCTTCGTCGATGGAAGCGCCACGAAGCGCTCCCAGCGGGTTGTCCGGTGCCTCTGGATGGACAGAGATCACCGGCACGGGCATATTGCCCCTTTTGGAAGGGGGCCGCCTGCCCAAGTATGGAACCAATGGAGGTTCTGGCGCGGTGTTCAGCTGAGAGCCGAACTTGGAGCCCCCGGGAGCCTTGCTCCCTTTGCTCCTGGAGTCCGGAAGGTCGCCTTGAGGCGCCTCCGGGATTGTCTCCCCCCGGCTTAGTGCCCCTTGAGACAATACCTCGGTATTGTCCGTAGGGCAAGGACAGCAGGCGGTTGGAAGTGTATCACTATTCATGTCCGACGAGTCCAAGGAATCGTCCGACAATGATACATCGATACGGACTTGGGGCGGACTGCATAATCATATTCGGCGTTAGGAGAAGCAGTGCGATAAAGGTATGCTACGAGTTACTCTGGTGTCCGAATACTTACGACTTCGCCAGGGGATTGGCCTTGAGTAGCCACTCGTCTTCACCGTCGGTGGCGGTGGTGGAGCAGTCCGAAAGGAGAGTCCTTCCCTTCTTGGACCCTTCAGCCTCCCCGGTTGGGGCGGCCTTCCTTTTCTTGTCTCCCCCGGCTGGAGGGGGAGAATCTTCATCTTCCTTCTCCTTGTTTTCACGGGAGGAGGGTGTCTCGATGTTATCGGACGATGAGTCTGATACCACCTAGCGCCGGGAACTCTTTCGGGTTCCCTTGGCCTTCTTCTTGGTCTTCTCCGACACCTCATAAGGAGCCGGAGTCCGCATCTCCATCAGGAGAGCGTCCACAGTGTCTTCGGGCAGAGGGGCCGGACAGTTAATCTGCTCCAATGTCTCCACCCAGTCCTGTCAAAGGCATGGGAGCTCAGACCCTGCACATGGTTAAGCTATGGGAAATAAATACCCTACCAGATGTACAGAACTTACCGGATTCGCAAAACGCTTCGCGCTTAGCCCACGGTCCTCGGTCAGAGAAGGAGGGACCTCGGCGCCCTTGAACAGCACCCTCCAGACGTCTTTATGCGTCGTGTCGAAGAGCTCGCTTAGAGTCTGGTGCTGGGCCGGGTCGAACTACCATAAGTTGAAATCCCGTTGTTGACACGGGAGGATCCGACGGAAGAGCATGACCTGGACTATGTTGACAAGCTTAAGTTTCTTTCTTGTCATGTTCCGGATACACTTCTAGAGTCCGTCCAGCTCCACCGATGAACCCCAGGACATGCCCTTCTCCTTCCAGGAAGTGAGCCGCGCGGGGATTCCGGATCGAAACTCGGGGGCCACCACCCAGTTGGTGTCACGCGGCTCGGTGATGTAGAACCACCCCGATTGCCACCCCTTTATGGTCTCCATGAAGGAGCCCTCGAGCCATATAACATTGGGCATTTTTCCCACCATGGCTCCGCCGCATTCCGCTTGTTGGCCGCCCACCACCTTCGGCTTGATACTGAAGGTCTTCAGCCACAGGCCAAAGTGGGGCCGGATGCAGAGGAAAGCCTCGCACACGACGATGAACGCTGAGATGTTGAGGATGAAATTTGGGGCCAGATCATGAAAGTCCAGCCCATAATAGAACATGAGGCCGCGGACGAATGGATGGAGGGGAAACCCCAGTACGCAGATGAAGTGGGGAAGGAAAACCACCCTTTCGTGAGGTTCCGGGGTAGAGACGACCTGCCCCGAGGCTGGCAGCCGGTGCGCGATATCCGTGGCTAAGTATCCGGCTCCACATAGCTTTTTGATGTGTCCCTCCGTGACGGAGGAGGCCATCCACTTGCCTCCCGCTCCGGACATATTTGGAGAGAGTTGAGGAGAAGGATGTGGACTTGGGTGTTGGAGCTCGAGTGCGCGAGAATGGATGAGCAAGGAGGAAGAAGGCGTCGGTAGGAAAAGGTGAGACCTTATCCCTTTATAAGGGCGGATGAAACTATGCGCCCCCCACTAGCCTGGTAAAACTCGCTTATCCCCCAAGCGCCGTAATTGGTGGCGCGGTTGGGTTACCCATGCCCGTATTGATGAGAATCCCGTAATAAGGGGAACACGATCTCTGCTTTGACAAGACGTGTCAAGAAACCGCCTCGCGTTATGTGCGGGGACTGGTTAAAAAACGGTTCAAATAATTACCGGGCCACGGTGTGATGTCATGTTGCCAAAACGTGTCAGCAGATTAGATTTGTGGAAATATTATTCTCTCTACGGTGGTATGTGGAACTTATTTTGCAGGGTCGGACACTATCGTTGTATTCAAACTCTTCTGTGGTGTATTCGGAGGAGGAACCCGCCTTGCAATGCCAAAGACAACACCGCGCGCCGGACTCATCGTCATTGAAGCCTGGTTCAGGGGCTACTGAGGGAGTCCTGGATTGTCACAGCCCTAGAATTGGTTGTAACTAGTTGCACAAGCATTCATGCATCATGTATATATTTATGAAAGTTGAATTAGGGAAAGTGGGAAGCCTCAGAAGTCTTTTACAAAAATGATCAACATTAAAAAATTGTTTCAAATAAACCCAAGAAAATGTTCCCGTCAAGCTATAAAAATATTTGCAAGAGGTAAAACTCAAACCAATATTTTTGGAGTCTCAGAAATATTTATTTTGGGCCTTTGAATTAATTCAATAACTATTTGCATTGGACATATATTCTTTATATAATTAATATATGTCCAATAATTCTGGAACATTTTATGTGGTTTTGTATATTTTAGTTCTAGCCACATAATTATTTTCAGGATTTTATAAAATGGTTTGGTGTTAAAACTAAAACCAAAACAAATTGCAGAAAAGAAAATAGAAAACAGAAAAGAGAGAGGAGAAAGGAATCTACCTGGCCCACTTACCTGTAGCCGGCCCAGCTTGACCAGCCCAGCCCACCTACCTCGTCGCTCGTCGTCTTCCTCAGCCAGTAGGCAGAGGCGAAGACACACACGCGCGCTGGGAGGCCTCCACCTCCTGCTTCGCGCTGGAAGTGTCCCTTCAAGTCCATCTGCTTGCCTGGAGACGCCACACTGCCCCCCGACTCTCTCTCGCTCTCTCTCGTCCCCATCCCCTCCCCTGGCTCTCTCACTCGCATGCACCGAATGCAGCCGCCGCCGCCGCTCGTCGTTGCTGCGCCCACTACCACCCCCTCGCCCCCTCGACGCATCCAGAAGCTTCACTGCAACGCCCGACGTCTCCAAGCTGACGCGCTCGAGCCCGTACGTGCTGCATCGCCGGCATCAGCTTCGTCTTCTTCCTCGGGCTCCGACGAACGCCATCACCGCTCCGCCGTTTGCAGGCCTTCCCCGAGCCCCTCGAGCCTTCCGTCCGAAGCGTTGTGAGCTCCTGTGTCTAACCCCCTTCTTCCCAAGCTCGATTATGCCCCATAGCCGTCGCCCCCTTGCCGACCGAATCACGCTGCCGCCTGGCCTCGTTGCCGATGTGGCTCCGGTGACCAATTGGTCCTGTGCGTGTGCTGTTGCGCTCGTAGCAACGCCTAGTGCCTCTCTAGCCTGCTACTTTTCTCGAACGCAAACCGTAGCGCCAAACCCTCCACCACCCGAACTCCGTCCGCCGCCCAAGTGGTCGCCGTCGTCGACCCCGGCCTCCCTGCGCCCAGCTGCGAGCACCCCTGGATGCGGGCGAGCGAGGGCTTCCTCGTGGAGCCCGCAGCACGTCCAACCGCCGCCCGTAGCGCGTTCCCGAGCATCGCCGACGCGTTCGCGTGCTCGCCGATGTTCAACTCCAGCGTGCTGACATGGCACTGTCGTTAGGGACTAATTATCCCGCTAATTAACCCCCTCTCTCACTGACATATGGGCCCCACTTCCAAATTAACCCTGGGTTTATTCCCTATTTATTTTAGATTAATCCAGTGGCCCCACGCGTCATCTTTGACCCGGCTGACGTGGCCGTTGACCAGGCCCACATGTCAGCCACACTAGCCAGCTCTGTGACACTGACCAGTGGGTCCCACGCATCAGGTTTGACCTAGACCGTGCCCCGTTGACTTGCTGACGTCATGATGATATCAGGCTGATGCAGTAATCCTTTTCTGGAATTTAAATAAATCTTACATGATTTGTTTAATTCAGAAAATATCCAAACTTTGAAAAATCATATAAAATCAACCGTAACTCCAAATGAAACAAATTATATATGAAAAATGATCAGAAAAATCCAAAGAATCTGTTTATGGCATTTTCATGCATGTTAGAGCAACTTATATCCTCTGTTTAGGACAATTCAGTTAAATGGCATTTAAGAAAGCACATATGGAGTTTGAATTTGAACCTAGTGTTCAAACCAACTCCATTTAACTTGTTGCTAGTTGCATTAGGCCAATCAACAGCATATTGCCATGTCACATTCATGCATCATATTGTTGCATTGCATTGATTGTGTCCTTCTCTGTTTGCCGGTAACCGTCCCCTCTTAGTCAACGATGTTTCCGACGACGTGATCGATGACATCGATGAAGAACTATATTATCTTCAGAAGTGCCAGGCAAGCAAAACCCCCTTGTTCATTCCGATATAATCCCACTCTCTCGCTCCTGCTCTCTTTTACTGCATTAGGACAACAACGATCCATCTGTTACTTCTTGCGGTAGTTGAACCCCTTATCCTCTGCATGACCTGTCATTGCCACAGTAAATAGATGAAACCCACTAGCATGAGTAGGAGTTGTTTGAGCCCTGATGTGCCTACTCATTCATGCTTGTTGTCATGCCTGCTATTGCATAGAGTTGTGTCGGGTCTGATTCATCGGGAATGAATTGGAATGGTGATGAACATGTCCTACTATGTGTGAGCTAAGTGTGTGAACACGATTTGGTAAAGGTAGCAGTGAGAGGCCATGTAGGAGTACATGGTGGGTTGTCTAATTGAAACCGTTCTTAGGAACTGAGTTTTGTGTCTGTGATCCATGAACAACTACTACCACTCATTGGGATCCTTAATTGACCCTCTCGGCTTCTTAATCACCCTAGTACTATGTCCAGGAGTTGCAACCAGTTTCTGGTGTTTGTAGGTTATGTGTTGGCGGCCGTGCATAGCGCTGACCCTAGGGGTGGGCTATGATGCGGTAGATACACCGTGGCACGGTGTACCGGGTGCCCGTTTGGTGTCTCGAGAACATTGTTCACATCGTTCGGGGCCGTATGTGGAAACCTCGGCCGGACTCCCTGCGGATGGAACCTGGTTAGGCGATAAACCTGGACTAGAGACTTGAGTGTTTAGGTAGGCTGTGGCCGACACCCTCGTTGGGCTTCCGCTTGAAGGTTGCCGAGTACATGTCATGTAAACGACGGTAAGTGGTGGGAGCGTGTGTGAAGAAGTACACCCCTACAGGGTTATCATTATCTATTCGAATAGCCGGATTCCTCGGATATGGAAACTTGGACCCTGAGGGAGTCCTGGATTAGGGGGTGTTCGGGTAGCCGGACTATACCTTCAGCCGGACTCCAGGACTATGAAGATATAAGATTGAAGACATCGTCCCGTGTCTGGATGGGACTTTCCTTGGCGTGGAAGGCAAGCTTGGCGATGCGGATATTCAAGATCTCCTACCATTGTAACCGACTTTGTGTAACCCTAACCCTCTCCAGTGTCTATATAAACCGGAGGGTTTTAGTCCGTAGGAGAACATCATCATACAACAATCATACCATAGGCTAGCTTATAGGGTTTAGCCTCCTTGATCTCGTGGTAGATCTACTCTTGTACTACCCATATCATTAATATCAATCAAGCAGGACATAGGGTTTTACCTCCATCAAGAGGGCCCGAACCTGGGTAAAACATCGTGTTCCTTGCCTCCTGTTACCATCCGGCCTAGACGCACAGTTCGGGACCCCCTACCCGAGATCCGCCGGTTTTGACACCGACATTGGTGCTTTCATTGAGAGTTCCTCCGTGTCATTGCTTTTAGGCCCGATGGCTCCTTCGATCATCAACAACGATGCAGTCCAGGGTGAGACTTTTCTCCCCGGATAGATCTTTGTCTTCGGCCGCTTCGCACTGCGGGCCAATTCGCTTGGCCACCTTGAGCAGATCGAAAGCTATGCCCCTGGCCATCAGGTCAGGTTTGGAAGCCTAAACTACACGGCTGACATCCGCGGGGACTTGATCTTCGACGGATTCGAGCCACAGCCAAGCGCGCCGCACTGTCTCGATGGGCATGATATAGCTCTGCCGCCGAACAGTGCCTGGGAGGCCGCACCCGCATCGGTTCTGACCATTGATTTGGAGCCTACTGCGCCGATCGAGGATCAACGGTTGGACGCTGCCTCAGGGGCTGCGATCTCAGAGGCGATCGAGCCGAACTCCAGCCCCGCACTCCGCATGGCCCGTGACTCCGAGGAGCCGGATTCCTTTCCAAACTCCGAGCCCCTCGCGCCCCTGCCGATCGAATCCGATTGGGCGCCGATAATGGAGTTCACCGCCGCAGACATCTTTCAGCACTCGCCCTTCAGCGACATCCTGAATTCGCTAAAGTCTCTCTCTTTATCAGGAGAGCCCTGGCCGGACCACGGTCAGCAAGGATGGGATTCGGATGATGAAGAAATTCAAAACCCACCCACCACCCACTTCGTAGCCACTGTCGACGACTTAACCGACATGCTCGACTTCGACTCCGAAGACATCGACGATATGGACGACAATGCAGGAGATAACCAAGAACCAACGCCTATAGGGCATCGGACAACCACCTCATCTCACGATGTGTACATGGTGGATACCCCTAAAGGAAGCAACAACGAGGAAAATGGGGACGGAAAGAGGTATCGATCTCTTGAAAATCAATCAAAGCGTCGGCGTAAACGCCGACCCAAGCCCCGCCTCGATAAAGACCCAGCCATAGAGTAGGATGAGCCGGTAGACGACGAGCATGCCTTAGAGAAACCGTCCCAACAGGACAACCCGGATAGATAAACCGAACATCCCTCCCCCGGCGAAAATGGCATTCCGGACGACCCTACGCCGGACAAGCCCACGAAGCAGAAGAACCTCCACAAACGGCTCATTGCAACCGCACGCAGCCTGAAAAAGCAGAAGCGGAAGCTAAAAACTGCGGAAGATGCACTCAGGATCAGACGGAGTAAAGTAATCAATACCGCAGACAAATACGGCGACAGTCGCCGCACTAAAAGCTATTCGAAGAGAAAGCTACTGCTTGAATTCGACGAGGAGGCCTTAGAGCCCTCGCATTCCAAAAGTGAGAAAGCCACACGGTCGGATAGAAGACCCCATGGCCAGCATAAAGCAGCAAGCAGCGCCGCACCTAAGCCGGCATGTGACCCACTTAAGGATTCGCATCATGGCCCAGCCAGGTCCATTTACAGGCCAAGAAAGCAAGCTCTAGTAAGCAATGCAATAAAGCCATTATCAGAATCCGGCACACCCAAATACAGGGGTGCCGCAAACCCCCTATGTTTCACCGATGAGGTCCTAGATTATGAATTTCCAGCGGGATTCAAACCCATAAACATAGAGGCATATGTTGGAACAACAGACCCTGGAGTCTGGATCGAGGATTACATCCTCCACATACATATGGCTAGAGAAGATGACCTCCACTCCATAAAATACTTACCCCTCAAGCTTAAAGGGCCAACCCGGCATTGGCTCAAAAGCCTTCCTAAAAACACAATTGGAAGTTGGGAAGAGTTTGAGGACGCTTTCCGAGCAAATTTTCAAGGGACCTATGTCCGCCCTCCGGATGCAGACGATCTTAGTCACATAACTCAACAGCCCGGAGAGTCAGCTCGGCAGTTCTGGAATAGATTCCTTACTAAAAAGAATCAGATAGTCGACTGTCCGGACGCGGAAGCCTTAGCGGCTTTCAGGCATAATGTCCGAGACGAATGGCTCGCCAGACACCTCGGCCAAGAAAAGCCAAGAACAATGGTCGCACTAACAAGCCTCATGACCCGCTTTTGCGCAGGAGAGGACAACTGGTTGGCAAGATGCAGCACCAGTGACCCAAGTACATCTAAAACTAGGGATGGAAACGGAGAATCGCGACGCAATAAGGACCGTCACCGGACTAAGGAAAAAAGTCCGAAGAGCACGGTAGTCAACGCCGGATTCAAAAGCTCACGACAGAATCAGAAAAAGCCGCCCCTCCAAGATGACAGGGACGACCTATCCAACCTAAACAAAATCTTGGATAGGGTATGTCAAATACACAGCACTCCTGGAAAGCCTGCTAACCATACCCACAGAGATTGTTGGGTTTTCAAACAATCCGGCAGACTCAACGCCGAACACAAGGGGCTCGACACACCAAGCGAAGACAAGGACGAACCCCAAAGCAGGGTACCAGGAAACAAAAGAATTTCCCACAAGAAGTAAAAATAGTAAACTTACTCCACATAACAAAACGTGCGGCGCCCATAAAGGTACGCTCCCCACGGCCTATCCCAAAGGAATCCCACCACTGGTTGTCAAAACCAATCATCTTCGATCATTTGGATTATTCTAGAAGCATCAGGAACCCGGGCTGGACTGCCCTGGTACTCGATCCAATAATTGGCGGACTCCAGTTTTCAAATGTCCTTATGGACGGTGGCAGCGGACTCAACCTGATATATCAGGACTCAATCCGCCACATGGGGATCGACCCAAAAAGAATTTGCCACAGCAAAACCTCCTTTCAAGGAGTAACGCCAGGCCCGGACACCCATTGCATGGGTTTTCTCTGGCTCAAGGTTATTTTCGGCTCTGCCGATAACTTCCGTCGCGAAAAGCTGACTTTCCACATTGTCCCATTCTCAAGTCGCTACCAAGCACTACTGGGACGCGAAGCTTTCGCCCGCTTTAACGCAATACCGCATTATGCATCTCTTACGCTAAAGATGCCCGGTCCACGTGGCATCATCTCCTTAAAGGGGAAGCAGTGAGAACACCTTCCCCAAGCGGAGGATTGTGCGGCCGCTTTAACAGCCCCACAATACAATGGCTTCAGTAGCCAGAACATCGGAACAGGTCATTAAGACCACGGACACGGATAGACGAGTCCGGCACAAAAGTATCATTGATAAAGGCTTAGTGGCCATATACCCCTGCACTAGGGGCTTCATGCGCATAAAATAAGAGACAATAAAGCTCAACTTTTCATATTTCACTTTACACTTTGTTTATTTCATATAACTTTTGTTCGGCATGCCCCTTTTTCAACTTAGTTGCTCTCTTTTTACAGATGAACGTCGTGCTGCGCCCGTCCAGGATACGACACAACAGAGACACAGGTGCAGACATGCAGTAGGGACCCGTTCCAAGGATTCTTTTCAGATTAAGACCCTGCATAAACCTTTTTTACAGTCTCTTGTTGATACACATCCCCTGGTTCTATGACCAAGGAGGAGGCTGGCGTCTTGGCATGTGGCCACGTCAGAATTCTTGCGCGTACCTGGACACTAGGGGCTTATACCTCAGAGCGTTACCTCTCACGCTCTCATAAAGACCGAATACCTTAGGGAGTGTTCGGCGTTGCGAGTTTGGCCTTATATGCATCAGCTCCGAGTCATGATTTTGGTCAAATGTTGGGTTGCCCGGCTCCTGTGTTCGACCGCCTTACGTTCCGCTCTATCGGCTAAGGCGGCACCAGGAGAACTACTGCGATTGTGCCCTGGTTCGGCCAGGCGAGCACCTTAGTAGAGAAAGCCGAAAACCGACTGTCATGATATGGCGTGAGACTGGTCAACCACTCGATGACTCTCCGGAATCTGTAGGATTCCTCCGCATTAACGAAGGGTCGTTTCCCGGCTAGGCACATACGCGCCCCGAATTCAGGCGAGCGCAGTCGCCACTAGGGGCTACCTAAATAGTCCCATTGTCAAGCTCCTATGGCTAAGTGAAAGTGTTAAAGCATTATAGTCCGGTTGCCTAGCTCGCTGCGTTATCACCTCCTTTGTAGGACCAAGACGTTGGATTATGTGTGAAAATGCGCCTTCTGCGAGCACCCCCGCACTATGTGCGTGGGGGCTGAAGCCAACGACCGCAATCTTTCAGATTTTGTATATATATCTTAAAACGGCCGCACATGAGGTGTTCCAAATACTTGAAGGCACAAGTATAAAAGGCTACTACAATTCATCAAAATATTGCTTTATAATTACATATGCTATCAGAACATAGCATCCTTCGAGCACTGCACCTCTATTACACGAGCGCCTTCAAGGACTTCCTGAAAATAGTGCTCGGAGGGTACTCGGCTTTTGTCCGAATCTCGGGATGCAACAACGGTGGTCTCCATTTCTGCCCAGTATGTCTTGACACGGGCAAGAGCCATCCGTGCGCCCTCTATGCATGCTGACCTCTTCATTGCATTAATACGTGGCACTGTGTCAAGGAATTGCTGCACCAAGCTGAAATAACTTTTCGGCTCCGATCTCCCGGGACGCAGATGACCCATGACGTACTTCATGGCGAGTCCGGATAATCTATTCAGTTCGGCCCATTGAGCCAGACGATCGTCCACTGCCAGTGGATGCTCTGGATTCTGGAACTGTGACCAGAAAAGCCTTTCCACTTCACGATCTTCTTGATCTCGAAAGTATTCGGTTGCATCAGCAGCACTCGCTACCAAATCCAGATAGGTGTCCTTCGCACTCCACATCCGGTCCAACGAAGCAAACTTCGGATCGTAAAACTTCCTCCGCAGCATAAAGGGCTTTCCAGCCGCAATCTGTCCGGCCTGACGCAGCTCCTCCTTCACAACTCTCATCGCAGAGCGAGCGTCCTTGGCATCAGCAACGGCCTTCTCTAAGTCCGTCTGTCTCTCCGGGTCTTCTTTCTCAAGAAACTTGCAACGGTCAGCAGCACTTTTTAATTTCACGGCTATCTCGGCCATCTCCTTCTTGCTTCGGCAGTGAGCAGCCTGTTTGGCTCTCAGCTCTTCAAGGGCCTTCTCGGCAACCACATCACTTTTCCTGGCTTGTTCCTTAGCTCGGGCAAGTTCCGCCCGAAGACTCTCCATGGCGGCCGCACCATCTGCGTCAAGCACACACATTGTAAGATACTGGCATAAAGCTCCTCTTATCAGATGCCGCCCGGGGAATTGCATACCTTGAGCCTCATCAAGCCGCTCGTTGACAAGCGTGATGTCGGCATCTGCCACGTCAAGTTGCCGCTTTAGTTCGGCAAAATCATCAGTTCGGCTCGATTCCGAACGCTTCGCCACCTGTATACAAAGGCGACATTTTAGACCTGGGATTATGATCCTCTGCGCGCCGTCAATTTTGACAACGCTCAAAGTCTCAGGGGCTACTATCTACACAGGGCGCATCTTGTTTATGCGCAACTGACAAAGAAGTACATTATCAAACGTACCTCAAAACCCGTCAGCAAACTTCTGACGGCCTCATGCAATCCGCTTTCCGCGGACGAAATCCTTCCAATCACCGTACCCATCAACGCACAGTGCTCCTCTGAGATAGAAGCTCGCCCCAGCAGAATCATCAGCTCCTCCGAACGCGCATCGGACGGTGTCGGACTCGTCCTATGACCTCCATCGAAGGCCGGACACAGAGAACCTCGGGGGGACATATGGCTACCTTCCACCCCTGCCGGATTCAGAGAAACCCTCTGCGACGACACCTCAGGGTCGCCCGCCTCGCCAGGCGGTACGGCAGGGGGAGGCGTTCCACTCTCCATCATCTCCGGAAGAAGATCCCCCGAAGACGAGCTCTGCTGAGAAGGGCTGAGGTCCGAGCTACAAAGTAAAATTTTGGTTAATCTTCTCAGATAAAAAGCAAGGATTTCTCTCATCCCTCTAAAGGAAAATCTTTCTCTACTTATGGCTCGCTGGAGGGCTGATCCCTTTGAGGGTGTAGTTCGGCCGAGCATCTCCCCGGCGTCGGACCCTCTGACGAGGACTTTTCCCCCCGCTTTGAGGCCATGGTCTCCGGGTCGTCAGAGGCGGCCCTCTTCTTCCCCTTAGGAGAGGAATTGTTGGTTCCTCCCTTCGGAGCAGCCTCCTTCGAGGAGGCCATGGTTTCCTTGTCCTCCCCCTCACTTCCCTCCAAAGGCACGATCTTCAACATCCTGACTAGCACGGGATCCGGTCTGGTCTCAGGAAGGGGAGCCGGACACCTGATTAGCTTTGCCTTCGCTATCCACTCCTGTTTAAAAGGACAGCTCTTTTAGGGGCGAATTTATGACAATTTTACGGATGGCGAGTCCGGGCAGAAGGTTACTTACTTGAGTATCCAGGAGATTGCAGCTTAAACCTGCGTCCTCGGTCAAATCCGGACACATTGCTTGTGATCCGAAGAACATTTTATACATCTCCACGGTCGTTGCATCCATAAAATGCTGGAGAGCTCGTGGTCCCTCCGTATTAAACTCCCACAGACGAAGGGAGCGACGTTTGCCGGGCAGTGTTCGGCGAATCAGCATGACCTGTGTCACCTTGACCAGGTTGAGGTCTCTTTCTAAGAGATCCCTAATGCGGCCCTGCAACAGGGGCACGTCTTTGGATAACCCCCAATCTAATCCTTTGTTGACCCATGACGCTAGCCGTGGTGGGGGACCCGAGCAAAAGGCAGGTGGCGCCGCCCACTTGGTGCTCCTGGGAGCGGTGATATAGAACCACTCTCATTGCCACAAGCTGAGATCCTCTTGGAAGGAGCTCCCGGGCCATGGAGCATCAGCATTCTTACTTATGACAGCGCCTCCGCACTCTGCGTGCCGTCCCTTGATCATCTTCGGCTCCACTCCAAAAGTCTTGAGCCATAATCCAAAGTGAGGAGTAACACGGAGGAACGCTTCGCACACAACGATGAATAAGGAAATGTGGAGGATGGACTCCGGAGCTAAGTCATGAAATTCCAGCCCGTAATAGAACATCAGCCCCCTCACGAAGGGATCCATCGGGAAGCCGAACCCCCGAAGGAAGTGAGACATGAACACTACGCTCTCACCGGGCTGGGGACTGGGAATAACCTGCCTTTGAGCAGGCAACCTATGCGAAATTTCGGCGGTCAAGAGCTTAGCCTCTCTCAACTTTGGCACGTCCTCCTCCGTCATCCATCGGCCTTGAAGGTCGGAACCGGACATTGTTGAAGGTCCGAAGCTCCCGGAATCTGGAGCCTAGGGTGTTGGAACTCGAGGCGACGGGCGAACTTGTTTTGAGATTGGAGAAAAGGAGTAAGGCCCTGGTCTCTTTATAAGAGGTTGAATACCAGGAGCCCTCCCCATAACCATTTAGGACTCGCCTTTAATCGAGAAGACATGCTGACGGGCACGATTGGGTTTCCCACGTCCGTATTGATTGGAATCCCGTAAATAAAGGGGACACGATCTCTGCTTTGACAAGACGTGCCAAGGAAACCGCCTCCCAAAACACGCTGAGGTGGAAAAGTGAAAATGATTCGAATAAAGGCTTGGCCGTAGTGTGATGTCACGCTGCGGAATACGTCAGCGGATTAGATTTGTGTTAATATTATTCTCTCTATGGCAATATGTGGAAACTTATTTTGCAGATCCGGACACTACTCTTGGTGTTTACAAACTTTTATGAAGAATTTGGAGGAGGAACCCGCCTTGCAATGCCGAAGACAATCTACGTGCCGGACTCGTCGTCATTGAAGCCTGGTTCAGGGGCTACTGAGGGAGTCCTGGATTAGGGGGTGTTCGGGTAGCCGGACTATACCTTCAGCCGGACTCCAGGACTATGAAGATACAAGATTGAAGACTTCGTCCCGTGTCCGGATGGGACTTTCCTTGGCATGGAAGGCAAGCTTGGCTATGCGGATATTCAAGATCTCCTACCATTGTAACCGACTTTGTATAACCCTAACCCTCTCCGGTGTTTATATAAATTAGAGGGTTTTAGTCCGTAGGAGAACATCATCATACAACAATCATACCATAGGCTAGCTTCTAGGGTTTAGCCTCCTTGATCTCGTGGTAGATCTACTCTTGTACTACCCATATCATTAATATTAATCAAGCAGGACGTAGGGTTTTACCTCCATCAAGAGGGCCCGAACCTGGGTAAAACATCGTGTTCCTTGCCTCATGTTACCATCCGGCCTAGACGCACAGTTTGGGACCCCCTACCCGAGATCCGCCGGTTTTGACACCGACAGGCCCCTTGCATAGTTCATAGACAAGTGAAAGTGGATACTCTAAAACTCACAAGATAAGCGTGAGTGCTATGGATGTCCTTCTCATAGGGAGACAGGAGCGGATCCATAGTGGTGTATTGATATGGTGAATATGTGGACTCGTGTGCGCCACCTCAAAAGAGTTGCTTGCAGCCGTAGTTCAGGTTAGCCACTGAGTCAACGCTGGCTTGCTGCAGTTAAAATCCACCACCCCCCTTGTTGATACCGATGCATATGTAGTTAGTTCTGATGTAAGTCTTGCTGGGTACATTTGTACTCATGTTTGCTTAATTTATGTTTTGCAGAGAGACTTCAGTCTCACTAGTAGTTTCGCGTGGACCACGACATTTAGCTTGATACCTCAGCTACGATCTTGTGCCCTCGGCAGGATCTGGTAGATAGTCAGGCTTCTTAGCCTTTTTCATTTGTAGATGTCTGTACTCAGACATGTTAAGCTTCTGCATGTGCTTGATTTGTATGCTATGATTGTTGGGTCATGAGACCCATGTTTGTAATATCTCGCTCCTCGGAGCCTAATGAATAAATACTTGAGTCGTAGAGTTATGTTGTGATGCCATGTTGTATTTACACATATCAAGCATATTGTGTGTATGATTGAAATGCTTGGTATGTGTGGGATCCGACAATCTAGTTGTTTATCCTTGGCAGCCTCTCTTATGGGGAAATGTAGTCTAGTGCTTCCATGAGCCATAGTAGTCCGCTACAGCCCGGTTTACCGGAGTCCTGCTAGCCCAGCACTACTGCTCAGGACACTTGACTGGCCGGCATGTGTTTCACTTTGTTCCTGTGTCTGTCCCTTCAGGGAAATGTCACGCGGAGACATCCAGAGTCCTGCCTAGCCTGCTACAGCCCGGGTCCTCCCGGAGTCCTGTTAGCCCAGTGCTACAGCCCGGATTCACACACTGCTGACCGACATGCTCGATGTGATTCATGTATGCATGTCCCCATAGGTTGGTGCCGCTTTGGGTTCACGACTAGCCATGTCGGCCCGGGTTCTCTATCATATGGATGCTAGCGACACTATCATATACGTGAGCCAAAAGGCACAAACGGTCCCGGGCCATGGTAAGGCGACACCCGTGGGAATACCGTGCGTGAGGCCGCAAAGTGATATGAGGTGTTACTGGCTAGATCGATGTGACTTGGAATCGGGGTGCTGACATGGATTAAGGGGTCTCCGGACAACCGGACTATATCCTTTGGCCGGACTGTTGGGCTATGAAGATGTAAGATTGAAGACTTCGTCTCGTGTCCGGTTGGGACTCTCCTTGGTGTGGAAGGCAAGCTAGGCAATACAGATATGTATATCTCCTCCTTTGTAACCGACCTTGTGTAACCCTAGCCTCCTCCGGTGTCTATATAAACCGGAGGGTTTTAGTCCGTAGGACAACATACAATCATACCATAGGCTAGCTTCTAGGGTTTAGCCTCTCCGGTCTCGTGGTAGATCAACTCTTGTACTACTTATATTGTCAAGAATAATCAAGCAGGACGTAGGGTTTTACCTCCATCAAGAGGGCCCGAACCTGGGTAAAACATCGTGTCCCTGCCTCCTATTACCATCGGCCTTAGACGCACAGTTCGGGACCCCCTACCCGAGATCCGCTGGTTTTGACACCGACAGCGATGGACCTGGAGAAGGCCCGGCTGGCTGCCAAGGAAGCCCGCTCCAAAATTAGAGCGATGAAGGAGGAGCTAAATCAAGCTGCAAATATCGTGTTTGGGAAGCCCTTCTTGTTGCGGACTAAGTTCGGAGATCCGAAGTATGCTCCTCTGGACCGGCTATGGAGTTCTGCGGACGCGTACATGGATTTGGCTGCAAGTGCTGCTGATGCAGCCGAGTACTTCAAGGATCAAAAAGGTCCCGAAGTGGAAAACCTGTTCTGGTCACAGTTTCACGCTCCAGTCCGTCCGCTGCTGCTGAATGAGCGATTGACCGGTTGGGACGAGCTCCATAGGTTGTCCGGACTTGCCATGAGGTCCATTGTGGATCACCTCTGGCCGGGAGGGCCAAGGCCGAGTAGCTACTTTAGCTTAGTGCAACCATTCCTCGAAGCTATGCCACGCATCGATGCTGTAAAGAGATCAGCGTGCATAGAAGGTGCGCGGATGGCCCTTGCCCGTGTCAAAACATACTGGGCGGAGATGGAGGCCACCACTGTTGCGGCACAGGGTTCGGCCATAGGCCGAGTGGCTGCCGAGCACTACTTTGAAGAAGTCCTTGAAGGAGCTCGTTCGATAGAGGCTCAGTGCTCAAAGAATATTATTTTCCAGTGACATGTAGTCCCATTGTACAAATAATGTTTTATTGAATTTATCAAGGCTGTATTTATACTTTTACCCGAAAGTGCTATGCTGCCTCCTGTGCGGCCGTTTATGTATATATGTATATAACCTGAAAGATGGCAGTCGCCGGCTTCAGCCCCCACGCAGATAATGCGAGGGTGTTCGCAGAAGACGCATGTTCACACTTGATCCAATGTCTTGGTCCATTAAGGAGGTGATAGCACAGTCAACTAGGCAAGCAGACTATAATGCTTTAACACTTTCACTTAGCCAGAGGAGTTTGACAGTGGGGCTACTATATAGCCCCTGGTGGCTCCGCGCTCATCCGGATTCGGGGCGCGTACATGCCTGGCCGGGAAACAGCCCTTCGTTAAGGTGGAGGAATCCCGAAGATTCCGCTAGGTCATCGAGTGGTTGACCAATCTCACGCTATATCATGACAGTTAGTTTTCGGCTTTCTCTACTAAGGTGCTCGTCCGGATGAACCAGGGCACAATCATAGTAGTTCTCCTGGTGCCGCTTTAGCCGATAGAGCGGAATGTAAAGCAGCAAAACACAGGAGCCGGGAAAACCCAAAATTTGACCAAAGAAATGATTCGGAGTTGATGCATATAAGGCCAAACTCGCGACGCCGAACACTCCCTAGGGTATTCGGTCTTTATGTTGTAAACCGGGTCGAAACAGTGCCCTTTGTAATAAGCCCCTGTTGTCCAGGTACGTGCAGTATTCTGACATGGCCACATGCCAATACGTCAGCATCCTTCTCAATTGTACTGAGAATCCGAGGGATGTGTATCAACAAGAGACAGTAAAAAAGGTTTATGCAGGGTCTTAATCTAAAAAGAATCCTTGGAACGGGTCCCTGCTGCACGTCTGCGCCTGTGTCTCCGTTATGCCGTATTCTGGACGGGTGTAGCACGATGGTCATCTGAAAAATAAAGGAACTTAATTGAAAAGTTGTCGTGCAAAAGGTAGGTTATACTAAATAAACCATGTACTGTTCAAAATGAGTAAATTTGAGCCTAATTGTCACTTGTTTGTGCGCGTTGAGCCCCTTGTATTGTAATAGGGGTATAGCCATCAAACCTGTATCAATTACATATAGCTGCGCCGGACTCATCCAACCGCGTCCGTGGTCTTAACGACCTATCAGATGCTTTAGTTGGTGAGCCGTTTAGTGTGCGGCTGCCAAGGCAGCCGCACGGTCTTCCGCGCGCAAGGAGCACTCAATATTTCCATTTACTGTAATGATGCCACGTGGACCGGGCATCTTAAGCATGAGAGAAGCGTAATGCGGTATTGCATTAAAGCGAGCGAAAGCTTCGTGTCCGAGTAGTGCTTGATAGCCACTTTGGAATGGAGCGATGTGGAACGTTAAATTTTCGCTGCGGAAGTTATCGAGAAAGCCGAATATAACCTCTAGTAGCAGGGAGCCCGTGCAATGGGCCTCTGGGCCTGGCATTACTCCTTTAAAGGTAGTATTGCTGCGGCTAATTTTTGTTGGGTCTATCCCCATTTTGCAGACTGTGTCCTGATATATCAGGTTTAAACTGCACCACCGTCCATTAGGACTCGTGTGAAGTGGTATCTGTCAATTATTGGCTCTAATACCAAGGCAGCCCATCCTGCATGCCGGATACTTGCCGAGTAATCCCGATGATCAAAGGTGATTGGTTGGGACGACCAGTGGCAGAACTCCGCGGTGATAGGCCCTGGGGCATGTGTCACTAGGAGTGCTGCTTTGTTTCTCCCCTTTGTTACGTGTAACACGTTTACTGTTTTGACTTCTGGTGGGAATTTCTTCTGTTCCCCAGTGCTTGTCTTGCGAGGCTCGTCCTCGTCTTCACTTGGTGTATCCTGCCCCTTATGTTCGGCGTTGAGCTTGCCGGACTGCTTGAAAACCCAACATTCTCTATGGGTATGATTTGCAGGCTTATCTGGGGTGCTGTGGATCTGACATATTTTATCCAGAATCTTGTTTAGGCTGGACAGTTCGTCTCTGTTGCCTTTGGAGGGCAGCTTTTGTTGACCTAGCCGAGGGCTTCTAAATCTGGCGTTTACCGCCGTTCTCTTTGGGCTGTCTTCTTTATTCCAGCGCTTGTTTTTGCTGCATCGTGGTTTTCGTTTTCCGTTCCTGACTTCGGATGTACTTGGGTCGCTGGTGCTGCATCGGGCTAACCAGCTATCCTCGCCCGCGCAAATGTAGGTCATGAGGCTTGTCAATGCTGCCATTGTTCTCGGCTTTTCTTGGCCGAGGTGTCTGGCAAGCCATTCATCTCGAACGTTGTGCTTAAAAGCTACAAAGGCTTCGGCATTCGGGCAGTCGACTATTTGGTTATTTTTAGTGAGGAACCTGTTCCAAAGCTGTCTGGCTGACTCTCCAGGTTGTTGAGTTATATGACTCAAATCGTCTGCATCCGGTGGTCGGACATAGGTCCCTTGAAAATTTGCCCGAAAAGCGTCTTCGAGCTCTTCCCAGCTTCCAATGGAGTTTTTGGGGAGGCTTTTAAGCCAGTGCCGAGCTGGCCCTTTGAGCTTGAGGGGTAAGTACTTGATGGCGTGGAGATCGTCTCCTCGAGCCATATGGATATGGAGGATGTAGTCCTCAATCCAGACCCCAGGGTCTATCGTTGCGTCGTACGCCTCTATGTTTACGGGTTTGAATCCCTCTGGAAATTCGTGGTCCAGCACCTCATCGGTGAAACATAGGGGGTGTGCGGCACCCCTGTATTTGGGTGTACTGTGGTGTTGGGATGTTTGTTATGTTGCATTGCATGCTGGAGCGCGCTTGCGTGGCCCGTAGATGGATCTAGTTGTACCGTCCTTTTGATGCGAGCCCTCACGCGGATCGCGTACTGGCTTATGTGCGGCGTCGTTTGCCGCTCTATGTTGGCCACGAGTTCGTCTATCCGACCGGATGGCCGTTTTGTTTTTTGATTGCGGGGGATCTAAGGCCTCCTCATCGAATTCAGGTAGCAACTTTCGCTTCGGGTAGCTCTTGGTGTGGCGATTACCGCCGTACTTCGCTTCAGTGTTGAGTACTTCACTCCATCTGATTCTGAGTGTGCCTTGTGCAGCCCTGAGCCTTTGCTTCTGCTTTTTCAGACTCCTCGTAGGGGCAACAAGCCTTTTATGGGTATTCTGTTGCTCCGGGTGCCTGTCCGGTGTGATGTTATCCGGACTGTTATCTTCGACGGAGTCGGGTTGTTTGGTTTGATTCTCTGTGTTGCCGTGGTCGGATGATGGTTCAATGCCGTGTTTGTCGTCCGCTGGCTCGCCTTGTTCTATCGCTGGGTTTATATGATCGCTGCTTCTACCGAGGCGGGATTTGAGCGGCACTTACGCCACCGCTTTGACTGCTTCTTGAGGGAACAACCCTTCGCTGCGTCCTTCCGTTCTTCGTCGTCGCTTTCTTTGGGTGTGTCCACCATGTATACATCATATGATGAAGTGGGCGTCCAGTGCCCTGTGGGCAGTGGTTCCTGTTCGTCTCCTGCATCGTCGTCCATACCGCGATGCCTTCAGAGTCGAAGTCGAGCATGTCGGTCAAATTGTCGACAGTGGCTACTAAGTGGGTGGTGGGTGGGCGGCGAATTTCTTCGTCATCCGCATCCCAATTCTGCCAGACATGGTTCAGCCAGGGCTCTCCTGACAGAGAGAGAGACCTTAATGAGTTCAGTATGTTGCCGAAGGGCGTGTGCTGAAAGATATCCGCGGAGGTGAACTCCATGATCGGCGCCCAGTTGGATTCGAAAGGCACGGGCACAGGCGGTTCGGAGTCCGTGACCGAGGAAGAATCCGGCAGTTTAGCGTCACGGCTCTCGTGAAGGGTAAGGTCGATACTCGGCTCGATCGCCGATGAGAGTGCGGCCTCCGCGGCGGGGTCTATCCACCCGTCACTGGATGGCGCAATTGGCTCTGATTTGAGGGTCAGAGCGGTCGCCGGTGCAATCTCCCAAAAACTGTCCGATGGTGGAGCTAAGTCGCGCTCATCGTGACCGTGCGGTGCACTCGGCAAGGGCTCGAATCCGTCGAAGATCAAGTCTCCGTCGATGTCGGCTGTGTAGTTTCCAAATCTGACCTGATAGCCAGGGGCGTAGCTCTCGATCTGCTCTAGATGGCCAAGCGAGTTGGCCCGCAGTGCGGAGATGCCGAATACAAAGATCTGTCTGGGGAGAAAAGTCTCACCCTGGACTGCATCGCTATCAATGATCAAAGGAGCCATCAAGCCTAATGATGACGACACAGAGGAACTCTCAATGAAAGCACCAATGCTGGTGTCAAAACCGGCGGATCTCGGGTAGGGGGTCCTGAACTGTGCGTCTAAGGCCGATGGTAACAGGAGGCAGGGGACACGATGTTTTACCCAGGTTCGGACCCTCTTGATGGAGGTAAAACCCTACGTCCTGCTTGATTGTTCTTGATAATATGAGTAGTACAAGAGTAGATCTACCATGAGATCGGAGAGGCTAAACCCTAGAAGCTAGCCTATGGTATGATTGTATGTTGTCCTACAGACTAAAACCCTCCGGTTTATATAGACACCGGAGGAGGCTAGGGTTACACAAGGTCGGTTACAAAGGACGAGATATGCATATCCGTATTGCCTAGCTTGCCTTCCACGCCAAGTAGAGTCCCATCCGGACATGGGACGAAGTCTTCAATCTCGTATCTTCATAGTCCAACAGTCCGGCTGTCCGGAGACCCCCTAATCCAGGACTCCCTCAGGCCCGAGCTGCGACATGATGATCGGCAAGACCGGCATGGATTTCAGCCAAGAGCTACCGCTCCTCTTCTTTGGAGATACACCTTTGAAGGACTATGGTAGTACTTTTCTTGTAGAGTTATCCTTCATGAACCTTTTCGGCTTTCGAGCATCGGACGATGCATCGGGCCTCATTCTGGTCCTTGGGGAGCTCTCTCGCCTACTGAGGTAGGCCGGGAAGGGTTCGGTCCATGGGGCGATTACCGCCATGATTACATGAGCCGATGGCGTTGGTTCGGTGGCCGAGCCCCCGATGATATTGGGATTGTATTCAGAATCCGGATGTGTGATCGGATCTGGAATGATGTTGCTGCTCTCGTCCTGCCATACCACGTATGGCTTGAAGAGCTTTTCCACAAATGTGTTAGGTGGGACGGGATCATGCTTAGCCCCCATACGATCAAGGATGCCCGCTGCCTGATTGCTCTCTCGGGCCACGTGATGAAACTCAAGCCCCTCGAACCAAGATGATATTTTAAGTACGGCGTTACGGTAAGCCGACATCTTTGGATCTTTGGCATCAAAATCTCCATTTTTGGGATATTGCAAGGTTTGAATCCCCATGCACCTCGAGGCATTGTATGTGCATAGAGACAGCCATCCGAAGACCATGCAATAAGGCCTCGTATTCGGCTGCGTTATTAGAGTCTGTATATAGTATTTGGAGCACGTAACAGACTGTATCTCCTGTGGGGGATGTTAGGACAACGCCGGCCCCAAGTCCAGCTAGCATTTTAGAGCCATCGAAGTGCATCACCCAATTGGAATACGTGTCATACTCTTTAGGGAGTTCAGCCTCTGCCCGTTCAGCGATGAAGTCAGCCAACACATGAGACTTAATGGCTCGGCATGGTTTGTACGTTATTTCAAATGGTAAGAGCTCAATGGCCCATTTGGCAATCCGGCTGGTGGCATCTCAGTTGTTTATAATATCATTGAGTGGTACTTCTGAAGCCACCGTGATCGAGCACTCTTGAAAGTAGTGTCGTAGCTTGTGAGATGCCATAAAGACCACATATGCTATCTTCTGATAATGTGGGTATCGAGATTTGCATGGTGTAAGGACCGTCGATACGTAGTATACTAGTTTTTGAAGTGGGAATTTATGCCCCTCTTCTTCTCATTCGACGACGAGCACCGCACTCACCACCTGGTGGGTTGCGAATATGTAAAGCAACATCGGTTCACCGACGTTTGGTGCGGCCAGGATTGGGTTGCTAGCCAGCAAAGTTTTTGTTTCCTCCAGCCCGGCCGCTGCAGCGTCCGTCCATGCGAAGTGGTCGGTGTGTTAGAGCAGGCGATACAATGGCAATGCATTTTCTCCTAATCTGGAGATAAAACGGCTCAAAGCTGCCACGCACCCGGCTAGTTTTGGACCTGCTTGAGGTCAGTTGGTTTTGCCAATTGTGACAGGGCTCAGATTTTGGCTGGGTTTGCTTCAATTCCTCTATTGGAGACAATAAACCCGAGCAGTTTGCTGGCGGGAACACCGAAAATGCACTTTTCCGGATTGAGCCTGATGTCATATGTTCGGAGGTTGTCGAATGTAAGGCGTAAGTCATCCACCAACAATTCCACGTGCTTGGTTTTGGTGACTATTCATCTACACATGCCTCCACAGTCTTGCCGATTTGATTTTCCAGGCACGTTTGAATCATGCGTTGGTATGTGGTGCCAGGGTTCTTGAGCCCAAAAGGCATATTGTTGAAGCAGAAAGGCCCATACGGGGTGATAAATGCCGTTGCAGCCTGGTTGGATTCCTTCATCTTAATTTGATGGTGTCCGGAGTATGCGTCGAGGAAACACAGTGAATCGTGTCCCGCGGTTGCATCAATAATCTGGTCAATGCGAGGTACTGGGAAGGGGTCCTTAGGGCAGGCCTTATTAAGGTATTTGAAATCGACACACAGGCACCAGGATTTATCCTTCTTCGGTACCGTAACCAAGTTTGCTAGCCAGTCCGGATGTTTGATTTCTCTCATAAACCCGGCTTCGAGTAACTTGGCTAGCTTGTCCCCCATGGCCTATCGTTTGGGTTCAGAAAATCGCCGCAGTGTTTGCTTTACTGCCTTCAGTATATTGAGATTGTGTTCGGCCAGTCCGCGCGGGATTCCTGGCATATCAGAAGGGTGGAAGGTGAAGATGTCCCAATTTTCGCGCAGGAACGCACGTAATGCGGCGTCGACCATCGGATCCAGCTGTGCCCCGATGGAAGCTGTCTTCTTGGAGTCCGTCGGGTGAACTTGAAATTTGACTATTTCGTCTACTGGTTTGAAGGAAGTTGACTTAGGTCTCTTATCGAGTATTACATCGTCCCTATCCACTATGGAACGTAAGGTGGTTAATTCTTCGGTTGTGAGGGCCTCCGGTAGTACCTCAAGGGTCAAGGAGGCGGTTTTGTTTTCGGCGCGGAGTGCTATGTCCGGATCACTGGTAACAGTGATAACTCCATTGGGCCCGGGCATTTTGAGCTTCATATACCCGTAATGTGGTATAGCTTGAAAGCGTGTGAATGCGTCTTGCCCCAGCAGGGCATGATACCTGCTATTGAAAGGTGCCACATGGAAGAGTAACTCTTCGGACCTGTAGTTCTCCGGTGTGCCGAATACCACGTCGAGCTTGATTTTCCCCGAGCATCTTGCTTCCCGACTGGTATAATGCCTCAAAAAGTTGTATTACTCTACTCAATGTGACTCAGGTCCATTTGCATTTTATTGAACATTTCCTTGTAGATGAGGTTCAGTCCGCTGCCACCGTCCATCAGCACTTTAGTGAGTCGAAAGCCGTCCACGATTGGGTTTAGGACCAAAGCGGCAGGTGCCTGGACTGAGTGGGATGTTGGTTCGTCATTGGTATTAAAGGTAATCGCCGTATCATTCCAAGGGTTTATTGCTGCTACTTGGCAGACTTTGGCAAGGTCGCGGAGCGCCCATTGCGCCGATTATTTGATGAGAAGGTCTCGAAGACTGTGAATACTTCGGGATCATCGTCCTCCGAAGAGTACTTCTCTGGGGTAGTGTTGGTGAGGATACCTTCACCGCTCTTGGCCACTTGCCGAAGTATCCAACATGCCCGTAGGTTGTGGGTTGGTTCGGTATTCGGCATCATGTGTATTTGACATGGCCTATCAAGCCATCCCTCGAGCACAGTTCTATGCCCCATAAAGGGCTTAATTTTCTTGTCCACGGGATGGTGATCAGGTGCCCCGCGAGGGTGCATCCTTTTTGCCCGTCCGGGAGGTGGCTTAAAGGCCTGTGGTTCCCAGTGGGTTGTCTGAGTTTTCCAATCGCTTTCCGTTGCATAGTACTTTTGCACTATGTGTGCCAAATCTGCAAAGTGCAGTATGCGGCGGCGGTTGAGGGCATTAAGGATTCCCTCACCCGTACAGTTGTTGCGAAATACTGAGATCGCCTAGTCGTCGCAGAAATCTTTAATCTTGTTTTTAACAAGTAGGAATCTAGCCCAAAAGTGATGGACTGTTTCCTGAGGTTGCTGACGTATATACATTAGATGACATATGTCCGAGGGACCGGAATTGCTTGGAGAGTATTGCTTGTGGTGGGAGGGTGGGATTAAATCTGACCCGTGGCCCGTTCTGGAATCCGGGTTTTGAAGAATTTCTGAGCTTAATGGCCCCGGATCCGGAGTGTCCTAAGAGTTTTTAGGCTCGAAGCCAGATTCTATGTTCAGGGGACGGATAGTTTCTCAAAGATGGGCGTCCGGCTCACGGAGCTCGGAGATCCAAACATAGCTTGTTTTTAGCATAGGAGGAGTGGTATCCTCACCTTGCTCTTCCACGACGGTCACCAGGTGGGTGACCGGCGGGGATATGATTTCTCTCTTGTCCGGTTTAAGCCCGATCAGATCATAATCTGTTGAGAGCCCCAGGGCGACGATGCGATCTAGTAGTTCATTTAAAGACGAAACCTCTGCTGGATCCATCTTATCGACGCTTTCGAGGTTGATGTGGAGGTGATTTTGGGCAATCTGGGGAGCTGCCTCAGGCTCTATGGCCGGGTAGGCGCCCATGGTGAAATTGCCAATCTGGAGGATCTGCCCAGGAACTAGGGCTTTTCGAGAGGTGATTTTGTCATTGATGACGAGGCCAGCCATCGATCCTTCCGCGACAACACGGAGGAACTCTCAATGAAAGCACCAATGTCGGTGTCAAAACCGGCAGATCTCGGGTAGGGGGTCCCGAACTATGCGTCTAAGGATCGAGGGTAACAGGACGCAGGGGACACGATGTTCACCCAGGTTCGGCCCTCTTGAAGGAGGTAAAACCCTACGTCCTGCTTGATTGACTTTGATGGGTATAGGGGTTACAAGAGTTGATCTACAGCGAGATCGTAATGGCTAAACCCTAGATGTCTAGCCTGTATGATTGTGACTCCCTCTACGGACTAAACCCTCTGGTTTATATAGCCATCGGAGGGGGGCTAGGGTTGTACAGAGTCGGTTTCTAGATAAAGGAATATTCATATCCGCACGCCAAGCTCGCCTTCCATGCAAAGGAGAGTCCCATCCGGACACGGGGAAAGTCTTCTATCTTGTATATTCGCGGCCCATTAGTCCGGCCCATGTTGCATAGCCCGGACGCCCGAGGACCCCGTAATCCAGGACTCCCTTACCCACTGCGGAGGCTCCTCCTCTGCCTCTGCAGCAGCCTGAGCATTCCAGTAGGCAATGATGTCCGCAGGCATGATCTTATATCCACCCCTGGCAACAGAATCAAACAAAGTAGGAGGAGGAAATGGAATAATATCATGAGTTTCAATGCTAAAAACCAGGTTATAAGGAATAGGAATGTCAGGAGATTTATCATCAGTCAAATGGTGGTGATCCATGGCAGCACGGTCTAGGTATACATTGGTCAGTGGATAATCATGAGGGCGTATCTCAACCTTGAAGTGAGCCGCCAAACGAGTAGCATCCCACCATGAACTTAACCCTTGGATTTATTAAGGTGGAGGCGACGAGCCACAATAGCTCCCAAGCTATAAGTGTTGTCGCCCTCTAATGCATGATGCAAAATAGCAAGGTCTGGTGAGCTAAGTGCACCCACCTTCTCCCTAGCAAGCAAGCATTTTGTAATGAAAAGAGCAAAGTAATGAACAGCAGGAAAATGCAAGCCAGCGGTAGTGATAGCTGACACCCCTCACTCATCTCCCACTGTCAAAGTGCGATAAAAGGCCTCAAACTCAGCCGGCCTAGGCTCAGCTAAGCTCCTATCAGAAGGGATCATGCACGTGTTACAAAATTCAGTGAGTGGTATCTGATGGTTTTCAGCATATAAATCAAAGCCCACTTCAGGAGGATTATTCCTAGGCAGGAAAGTAAAGCTCTGAACAAAGATGTTTGTGAGGATTTGGTGCTGTTCACACTCATCTGCGATGAAGTTGGTAAGGCCGGCATTAGCGGCATATTGCATGAACTCTTGACGGATTCTAGCCTCTTCCAGGAACGGGGTGTGCGGCCATTCACACGGCCGTACTTCCGCCAACCTTCGAGGATGGAGATCACTATCAGATAACTCCCCAATAACACCCTTGGAGTTCTTCTTAGAGCCAAACTTCCTAAAGATATTCATGGTTTTCCTAATAACAAAATTCTGAAATTTATTAGCCCACGAAATTTTCTCAACAAAACTTCACAAAAATGATACTTACTACTCATAGGGATACATAGAGGCCATAGAAAGCATTCAAACTACTTAGAACACTAAGAATTCAACATGCAAGCTCATCTATAGCAGCACCAAGAGTAGCTAATTATTCAAAATATAAAACACTAAAACAAAAACTAATTGGACAAATGGTGGAGTCACATACCAAGCAACAATCCCCCGAAACAGTTTCAGAAATGGAGCTCCAATCAAAGAGATTGAAATTCGTGGGCTTGAGAGCAAGAACATGGGAGAGAGAGCAAGGGAGATTTTTTCTGGAGGTAGGTGATGATGTGGTATGAAGAGATAAGTGAGGGGGCCCACGTGGGGACCACAACCCACCAGGGCGTGCCTGGGGGTTCTAGCGCGCCCAGGTGGGTTGTGCCCACCTGGTGCACCTCCCTCTGATGTTATTTGCACCAAAATTTCTTAAATATAAAAAAAATCATATTAAATTGTCATGGCATTCTCAGAACTTTTATTTGTGGGTCATTTTTTATTGCATGGGTGAGGGAGTCCTGGATTAGGGGGTCCTCGGGCGTCCGGGCTATGTAACATGCGCCAGACTAATGGGCTGATACAAGATAGAAGACTTTCTCCCGTGTCCTGGTGGGACTCTCCTTTGCGTGGATGGCAAGCTTGGCGTTCGGATATGAAGATTCCTTTCTCTGTAAACCAACTTTGTATAACCCTACTTCCCTCCGATGTCTATATAAACCGGAGGGTTTAGTTCATAGAGGCAGTCATAATCATCCAGGCTAGACATCTAGGGTTTAGCCATTACGATCTCGTGGTAGATCAACTCTTGTAACCCCTATACTCATCAAAGTCAATCAAGCAGGTCGTAGGGTTTTACCTCGATCAAGAGGGCCCGAACCTGGGTAAACATCGTGTCCCTTGCCTCCTGTTACCCTCGATCCTTAGACACATAGTTCGGGACCCCCTACCTGAGATCTGCCAGTTTTGACACCGACATTGGTGCTTTCATTGAGAGTTCCACTGTGCCGTCGTCAAAAGGCTCAATGTCTCCATCGATCATCTACAACAATATAGCTGGGAAGTTGGTCACCTGGAGCAGATCGATAGCTACGCTCCTGGTCACCAGATCAGTTTTGGAAATCATAAATATGTCACTGATATCCAAGGAGACTTGAGCTTCCAAGGGTTCGCGGCTCCAACCACCGCTCCGGCCTTAGATCCAGAGCGCGTCACCAAGTCCGAAGGCGGGAGTCTAGAGCCCGCCGGACTCTTTGCGGCTATAGAGCTCAGCACTGGAGAACCGGAGAGGATAGCGCCACCGACAGTCATCACAAAGCTGGACTCTTCTCAGGACACTAGCTCCGAACCCTCAAAGTCCGCGTCATGTAAGCCAGGCCAGGGAACTTCGGTCCCCGTCCAAACCTCGCTCTTAAACGAGGCTCTGGACTTAATGTGATCCATCGCCATCACAGAGGAACCACTTCTGAACTGCGCCCAGCCCGGACTTGGTGCTGAAAATAGGGAATTTTACTTCCCACCTGCCACCCACTTCATAGCCACTGTCGAGGATCTAACCGACATGCTCGACTACGCCTCTGAAGACATCTACTGTATGGACGACGATGCCGGAGAAGAGCAGGCCCAAAACCCGCCGTTCACCAGACGCTGGATGGCCACTTCCTCATACGATGTGTACATGGTGGGCACACCTAAAGAAGGCGACGGCGATGATGAGAAGTGTCCAGTCGAGGACAAACCTCCTAAGATACCACCAAAGCGTCGACATCAGCAGCGCCGCTCTAAATCGCGTTGCAGAAAGGACAGCAATAACAGCACCAGAGATGACGGGACTCCGGAAAACGCTGAAGACCAAGAAGACCCCATCGAACCAACATCCAAACAGGATGATCGGGAGGACGGGCAAGTCGACCCTGACGAGCAAGCAGGGAACGAAGACTCGGAGGATAGCAACTATCTACCACTCTCCAAGGATGACATGAGCCTCGGCAACAAAGATTTTATCATGCTAGAAGAACCCCTCGAACAAGAGCGCTTTAAGCGCAGGCTAATAGCCATGGCAAGAAGCCTAAAGAAAAAGCAGTAGAAGCTTTAAGATGACCAAGATCTGCTCAACGACAGATGGACTAATGTCCTGGCAACCGAAGAATACGACCTCGAACGTCCAATAAAGAGTTACCCAAAGCGCAAACCGCTACCCCAATTCGACGATGAGGTGCTAGAGCCAATACCACCCACGCGCAATGCGGCTGACGGACCAGACCGACCACCACATGGCCGGGACAGAATGGCAACTCAAGCCGAATACCAGCCCGCACCACCACGCCGTAAAAGCAAAGAAACAACAGCTCGGGGATACACTTATGACCTACGTCAGGACCTAGACAATAGAGTCGGCCTGACTAGGTCAATCTATGGATCAAGGGGGAGTGCTCTGGCGCGAGAGGACGGTTATCAATACTGGCGCGACAAGCACAACCACGCCCAGGCCGAAAACCGCATACGGACGCCATCCGAACTGCGTTGTGACATGGCCTGATATAGAGTCGCCACACACCCCCTATGCTTCACCGATGAGGTAATGGAGCACCAGTTCCCAGAAGGGTTTAAACCTGTGAACATTGAATCATACAACGGCACAACACATCCCGCAGTATGGATTGAAGATTTTCTTCTCCACATTCACATGGCCTACCGTGACGATCTACGCGCCATCAAATACTGCTACGTCTTGAGCTTGCGTTGGTTTTCCCCGAAGAGGAAGGAATGATGCAGCAGAGTAGCGTAAGTATTTCCCTCAGTTTTTTAGAACCAAGGTATCAATCCAGTAGGAGCCCACACTCAAGTCCCTTGTACCTGCACAAAGCGATAGCTACTCACAACCAACATGATTAGGGGTTGTCAAGCCCTTCACGGTCACTTACGAGAGTGAGATCTAATAGATAGAATATTTTTGGTATTTTTGATATAAATATGCAAATTAAAAAGTAAAGGCAAAGTAAATAGCAAAGCAATATAAAAGTAATGGAGATTGATATGATGAGAATAGACCCGGGGGCCATAGGTTTTACTAGTGGCTTCTCTCAAGAGCATAAGTATTCTACGGTGGGTGAACAAATTACTGTTGAGCAATTGATAGAATTGTGCATAATTATGAGAATATCTAGGCATGATCATGTATATAGGCATCACGTCCGTGACAAGTAGATCGAAATGATTCTGCATCTACTACTATTACTCCACTCATCGACCGCTATCCAGCATGCATCTAGAGTATTAAGTTAAAAACAGAGTAACGCCTTAAGCAAGATGACATGATGTAGAGAGATAAATTCATGCAATATGAAATAAACCCCATCTTGTTATCCTCGATGGCAATCATACAATACATGCCTTGCTGCCCCTTCTGTCACTGGGTAAGGACACCGCAAGATCGAACCCAAAGCTAAGCACTTCTCCCATGGCAAGAACTACCAATCTAGTTGGCCAAACCAAATGGATAATTCGAAGAGACTTGCAAAGATAACCAATCATGCATAAAAGAATTCAGAGAAGATTCAAATATTATTCATAGATAGACTTGATCATAAACCCACAATTCATCGGTCTCAACAAACACACCGCAAAAAGAAGATTACATCGAATAGATCTCCACAAGAGAGGGGGAGAACTTTGTATGAGATTCAAAGAGAGAGAATAATCCATCTAGCTACTAACTATGGACCCGAAGGTCTGGGGTAAACTACTCACACTTCATCGGAGGGGCTAGGATGATGTAGAAGCCCTCTGTGATGACGGCCCTCTTCCGGCGGAGCTCCGGAACAGGCCCCATGATGGGATCTCGTGGATACAAAAAGTGGCGGCGGTGGAATTAGGGTTTTGGCTCCCGTTCTGATCGTTTGGGGGTACGTGTGTATATATAGGAGGAAGGAGTACATCGGTGGAGCACCGAGGGGCCCACAAGGCAGGGGGCGTGCCCTAGGGGGGCGCCCCCACCCTCGTGACCACCTCTTTGATCCCTTGCAGTAGGGTCCAAGTCTCCTGGATCACGTTCGGCGAGAAAATCACGTTTCCGAAGTTTTTATTCCATTTGGACTTTGTTTGATATTATGTTTATCCGAAACACTGAAATAGGCAAAAAAACTGCAATTCTGGGCTGGGCCTCCGGTTAATAGGTTAGTCCCAAAAATAATATAAAAGTGGAAAATAAAGCCCAATATAGTCCAAAACAGTAGATAATATAGCATGGAGCAATAAAAAATTATAGATACGTTGGAGACATATCAGGCATCCCCAAGCTTAATTCCTGCTCGTCCTCGAGTAGGTAAATGATAAAAAGAGAATTTTTGATGTGGAGTGCTACTTGGCATAATTTCAATGCAAATCTTCTTAATTGTGGTATGAATATTAAGATTAGAAAGATTCAAGACAAAAGTTTATATTGACATAGAAAATAATAATACTTCAAGCATACTAACAAAGCAATTATGTCTTCTCAAAATAACATGGCCAAAGAAAGTTATCCCTACACAATCATATAGTCTGGCTATGCTCCATCTTCCCCACACAAAGTATTTAAATCATGCACAACCCCGATGACAAGCCAAGCAATTGTTTCATACTCTAACATTTTCAAAAAAAAATCAATCTTCACGCAATACATGAGCGTGAGCCATGGATATAGCACTATAGGTGGAATAGAATGGTGGTTGTGGAGAAGACAAAAAGGAGAAGATAGTCTCGCATCAACTAGGCGTATCAACGGGCTATGGAGATGCCCATCAATAGATATCAATGTGAGTGAGTAGGGATTGCCATGCAACGGATGCACTAGAGCTATAAATGTATGAAAGCTCAACAAAAGAAACTAGTGGGTGTGCATCCAACTCGCTTGCTCACGAAGACCTAGGGCAATTTGAGGAAGCCCATCATTGGAATATACAAGCCAAGTTCTATAACATAAAATTCCCACTAGTATATGAAAGTGACAACATATGAGACTCTCTATATGAAGAACATGGTGCTACTTTGAAGCACAATATATGAGACTCGCTATGTCATGGTGCTACTTTGAAGCACAAGTGTGGAAAAAGGATAGTAGCATTGCCCCTTTATTTATTTATATTTTTTGGGGCCTTCTTTTTTTCTTTGGCCTTTCTCTTTTTTTGGGGACAATGCTCTATTGAATGATGATCATCACACTTCTATTTATTACAACTCAATGATTACAACTCGATACTAAAATAAAGTATGACTCTATATGAATGCCTCCGGCGGTGTACCGGGATGTGCAATGAATCAAGAGTGACAAGTATGAAAGAATTATGAACGGTGGCTTTGCCACAAATACTATGTCAACTACATGATCATGCTAAGCAATATGACAATGATGGATGTGTCATGATGAACTAGATGCTGGAAAGTTGCATGGCAATATATCTCGGATTGGCTATGGAAATGCCATAATAGGTAGGTATGGTGTCTGTTTTGAGGAAGGTATATGGTAGGTGTATGATACCGGCGAAAGTTGCGCGGTATTAGAGAGGCTAGCAAGGGTGGAAGGGTGGGAGTGCGTATAATCCATGGACTCAACATTAGTCATAAAGAACTCATATACTTATTGCAAAAATTTAGAAGTTATCAAAGCAAAGTGTTACGCGCATGATCCCAGGGGGATAGATTGGTAGGAAAAGACCATCGCTCATCCCCGACCGCCACTCATAAGGAAGAAAATCAATAAATAAATCATGCTCCGACATCATCACATAACTGTTCACCATACGTGCATGCTATGGGAATCACAAACTTCAACACAAGTATTCTTTAAATTCACAACTACTCAACTAGCATGACTTTAATATTATCACCTCCATATCTCAAAACAATTATCATGCTTCAATCTTTTCTTAGTATTCAACACACTCAAAAGAAAGTTTCACAAATCTTGAATACCAAGCATATTGTTATTAGGCAAATTACCATGCTATTAAGAGACTCTCAAATTAATTTAAGTGAAGCATGAGAGATCAATAGCTTCTTTAAAACGAATCCACCACCATGCTCTAAAAGATCTAAGTGAAGCACATAGAGCAAAATTATCTAGCTCAAAAGATGTAAGTGAAGCACATAGAGCAAAATTATCTAGCTCAAAAGATATATGTGAAGCACATAGAGCAAAATTATCTAGCTCAAAAGATATAAGTGAAGCACATAGAGCATTCTGTTAAATTTTAATTCATG
Source organism: Triticum dicoccoides (assembly GCF_002162155.2). Classification (NCBI taxonomy): domain Eukaryota; kingdom Viridiplantae; phylum Streptophyta; class Magnoliopsida; order Poales; family Poaceae; genus Triticum; species Triticum dicoccoides. Next base: position 500,010,731 of record NC_041380.1, on the reverse strand, counting down.
TATGGCTCTATCAAAAGGTGTGTACAGCAAGGATGATTGTGGCATACTAACAAACAAATACACAAATAATACAAGACACTCCAAGCAAAACACATATCATGTTGGTGAATAAAAATATAGCTCCAAGTAAATTACCGATGGAAGTGGACGAAAGAGGGGATGCCTTCCGGGGGCATCCCCAAGCTTTGACTTTTTGGTGTCCTTGGATTATCTTGGGGGTGCCATGGGAATCCCCAAGATTAGGCTCTTGCCACTCCTTGTTCCATGGTCCATCAAAAGAATTCACCCAAAACTTGAAAACTTCACAACACAAAACACAAAATAGAAAACTCGTGAGCTCCGTTAGCGAAAGAAAACAAAAGACCACTTCAAGGTACTGTAATGAACTAATTCTTTATTTATACTGGTTTTAAAACTACTGTATTCCAACTTCTCTATGGATTATAAACTATTTTGCTAGCCATAGATTCATCAAAATAAGCAAACAACACACGAAAAACAGAATCCGTCAAAAACAGAACAGTCTGTAGTAATCTGTATCTAGCACAAGATCTGGAACCCCAAAAATTCTAAAATAAATTGCTGGACGTGAGGTATTTATGTATTAATCATCTGAAAAAAGAATTAACTAAATAGAACTCTTCAAATAAAAATGACAGCAGTTCTCGTGAGCGCTAAAGTTTCTGTTTTTTACAGCAAGTTCAACAAGACTTTCCCCAAGTCTTCCCAACGGTTCTACTTGGCACAAACACTAATTAAACACAAAAAACACAACCAAAACAGAGGCTAAATAATTTATTTATTGAAGAACATTAAGGATAAATATTGGGTTGACTCCCAACAAGAGCTTTTCTTTAAAGCCTTATAGCTAGGCATTGATAATTTTAATGATGCTCACATGAAAGACAAGAATTGAAGCACAAAGAGGGCATCATAAAACATGTGACAAACACATCTAAGTCTAACATACTTCCTATGCATAGGCATCTTATAGGCAAACAAATTGTCAAGGCAAGCAAAAACTAGCAGATGCAAGGAAGCGGAAAGAAACAATAGCAATCTCAACATAACGAGAGGTAATTTAGTAACACGAAGATTTCTACAACCTCCTCTCTCATAGTAATGACATGTAGGATCATAAGAAAATTCAACAAAATAGCTATCACATAAAATATTTTCAACATGATCCACATGCATGCAAAGTGGACACTCTTCCAAAATAGTGAGATTAACATTAACTAAAGTCATGACTTCTCCAAACCCACTTTTATCAAGATTTTCATAAGATTGAACATTCTCCAAATATGTGGGATCTAAAGTTGACACTCTTCCAAACCCACTTTAAATAATATTGCAAACACTATTATCAATCTCATATTCATCATGGGGTTTAAATAAATTTTCAAGATCATAAGAAGAATCACCCCAATCATAATCATTGCAACAAGTAGTAGACATAGCAAAACTAGCATCCCCAAGCTTAGGGTTTTGCATCTTATTAGCACAATTGACATCAAGAGAATTTATAATAAAATCATTGCAATCATGCTTTTTATTCAAATAGCTATCATGAGTCACTTCATAAAGCACTTCATCATGATTTTCAGATTTACGGATTTCAGGCAAAAGCTTATAAAGATAATCTAGTGCATCCAAATCACTAGGAATTGGTTCATCATAATTGGATCCCTTAAAAAGATTGGCAAGCGGATGAGGATCCATAGATCTTAAGTTCTCTGTTTAGTAATAAATAAACAACTATTCCAACCATACGAGCAAACAAGAAACGGGCAAAAGGAGGCAAATAGAGAAAGAGAGGGAGGATAGAGAGAGAGCGCGAATAAAACGGCAAGGGTGAATTGGGGGGAGAGAAAACAAGAGGCAAATGGAAAATAAAGTAATGCGAGAGATAGGGATTGTGATGGGTACTTGGTATATTGACTTTTTGCGTAGACTCCCCGGCAACGGCGCCAGAAATCCTTCTTGCTACATCTTGAGCTTGCGTTGGTTTTCCCCGAAGAGGAAGGGATGATGCAGCAGAGTAGCGTAAGTATTTCTCTCAGTTTTTGAGAACCAAGGTATCAATCCAGTAGGAGCCCACACTCTTGTCAAGCCCTTCACGGTCACTTACGAGAGTGAGATCTGATAGATAGAATATTTTTTGGTATTTTTGATATAAAGATGCAAAGTAAAAAGTAAAGGCAAAGTAAATAGCAGAGCAATATAAAAGTAATGGAGATTGATATGATGAGAATAGACCCGGGAGCCATAGGTTTCACTAGTGGCTTCTCTCAAGAGCATAAGTATTCTATGGTGGGTGAACAAATTACTGTTGAGCAATTGATAGACTTGTGCATAATTATGAGAATATCTAGGCATGATCATGTATATAGGCATCACGTCCGTGACAAGTAGATCGAAACGATTCTGCATCTACTACTATTACTCCACTCATCGACCATTATCCAGCATGCATCTAGAGTATTAAGTTAAAAACAGAGTAACGCCTTAAACAAGATGACATGATGTAGAGAGATAAATTCATGCAATATGAAATAAACCCCATCTTGTTATCCTCGATGGCAATGATACAATACGTGCTTTGCTGCCCCTTCTGTCACTGGGTAAGGACACTGCAAGATCGAACCCAAAGCTAAGCACTTCTCCCATGGCAAGAACTACCAATCTAGTTGGCCAAACCAAACGGATAATTCGAAGAGACTTGCAAAGATAACCAATCATGAATAAAAGAATTCAGAGAAGATTCAAATATTATTCATAGATAGACTTGATCATAAACCCACAATTCATCGATCTCAACAAACACACCGCAAAAAGAAGATTACATCGAATAGATCTCCACAAGAGAGGGGGAGAACTTTGTATTGATATTCAAAGAGAGAGAAGAAGCCATCTAGCTACTAACTATGGACCCGAAGGTCTGAGGTAAACTACTCACACTTCATCGGAGGGGCTAGGATGATGTAGAAGCCCTCCGTGATGACGGCCCTCTTCCGGCGGAGCTCCGGAACAGGCCCCAAGATGGGATCTCGTGGATACAGAAAGTTGCAGCGGTGGAATTAGGGTTTTGGCTCCTGTTCTGATCGTTTGGGGGTACGTGTGTATATATAGGAGGAAGGAGTAGGTCGGTGGAGCACCGAGGGGCCCACGAGGCAGGGGCGTGCCCCCCACCCTCGTGACCACCTCTTTGATCCCTTGCAGGAGGGTCCAAGTCTCCTGGATCACGTTCGGCGAAAAATCACATTTCCGAAGATTTTATTTCGTTTGGACTCCGTTTGATATTCTGTTTATCCGAAACACTGAAATAGGCAAAAAAAACAGCAATTCTGGGCTGGGCCTCCGGTTAATAGGTTAGTCCCAAAAATAATATAAAAATGGAAAATAAATCCCAATATAGTCCAAAACAGTAGATAATATAGCATGGAGCAACCAAAAATTATAGATACGTTGGAGACGTACCAAATACCTCCCCCTAAAACTTAAGGGGCCAACTCGGCACTGGTTAAACAGCCTCCTAGAAAACTCTATCGGAAGCTGGGAAGACCTGGAGGACGCCTTTAGAGATAACTTCCAAGGCACCTACATCCGGCCTCCAGATGCTGATGACCTCAGTCATATTGTCCAACAGCCCGGAGAGTCCTCCCGAAAATTCTGGACTAGGTTCCTCATTAAAAAGAACCAAACTGTCGATTGTCCAGACGCCAAAGCCCTAGTGGCCTTTAAGCATAGCATTCGCGACGAATGGCTCGCCTGACACCTCGGCCAAGAGAAGCCGAAGTGCATGGCAGCCCTCACGGCACTCATGACCCGCTTTTGCGTGGGCGACGACAGCTGGCTAGTCCGTAGCAGTAACACACAAGCGAGCCTGGCACTTCTGAAGCTAAGGATAACAACAGGAGGCCCCGACACAACAAACACGGCGGTCAACGCCGGATTCAGCGGCTCCAAGCCCAATCAGCAGAAGAAGCCATTCAAAAGAAATAGAGAGGGTTCATCTAGCTTGGACCGAATACTCGATCGACCCTGCCAGATCCATGGCACCTCCGACAAGCCTGCCAATCATACCAACTAAAGTTGTTGGGTCTTTAAACAGGCGTAAAGTTAAATATCGAGCATAAGGAGAAAGGGTCGCTGAGCGAGGATGACGACGAGGAGCCTCGTCA
>NC_041380.1:499970282-500006200 GCF_002162155.2 Triticum dicoccoides | reverse complement strand
ATATACGTCACTCATATTCCCAAGAGGGAGCGCAAGCGCGCGCTAAGGGACGTTTATGCGATAGAGCCAGTCGTCCCAAAATTCAACCCATGGTCAGCTTGTCCGATCACCTTCGACTGTAGGGACCATCCGACCAATATCCGTCACAGAGGTTCAGCCGCACTGGTCCTCGGCCCAATCATTGATGAATTCCACCTTATGCGAGTCCTCATGGACGGCGGCAGCAGCCTTAACCTGCTCTATCAGAACACAGTTTGCAAGATGGGTATTGATCCGTCAAGAATCAAGCCTACCAAAACTACCTTTAAAGGAGTAATACCCGGTGTAGAGGCCCATTGCACGAGCTCAATCACATTGGAGGTTTTCTTTGGTTCACCGGACAATTTCTGAAGCAAAGACTTGATCTTCGACATCGTCCCCTTCCGCAGTGGCTACCATGCACTGCTCGGACGAACCGCGTTCGCCCGCTTCAATGCGGTCCCACACTATGCCTATCTCAAACTCAAGATGCCCAGACCACACGGCGTGATAACGGTCAACAGAAACATGGAGTGCTCCCTCCGCACTGAGGAGTACACCGCGGCCCTGGCAGCAGAAGTACAAGGCGGCCCTATCAAGCCGACCATCACATCGGCGGCCAAGTCACCGGACACTGCCAAACGAGTCCGAACTACCCCACAGTACGACAGTCCAGCTCGTCGAGAGCTCAATTAGCACATCGGCCTCCATCTCAGTCCCTATCAAATTGTGGCATATGTACCACGCGTGCATAATTACGCACTAAAGATACCATGGGAAAGGATGGAGGCATAATAAAGATAAAGTCCACAATACGGCTAGACCCTATCAGGACACTCATATTTCCTTCTTTATTGTTATTTTTTCAGGTTCCTTACAACCCATGTCGCCTTTTTGACGGTACCAAGGCCTCCTTTTGAGGCCTATCATCAAAACACCGATCGATGATCCTCTCGAAGGACAATACACCAAAGGGAAAAAGCAGCGTAGACGCGTGGCAGAGTACCTACAGGGTCTTTGAAGATCACCTTGTCCGTTTTCAGGACATATACACAGCTTTCCCCTGTGCTTGGCATGTAAAATAGCCTTGTTGCTTACTGCACTACTTGTACCAATATGTTTTGACATATCAATTAGACTATAATGGAAACAGTTTCTAGCCCAACCTATGCGGTATTGGCCTATTTCTTAATTTGTGTCTCCCTGTTTTTGTCTGATTGTCATGTATACCTCGGTATGACCTAAATCGCCAGGGGCTCTATTGAGCCACGTACGTTATTTTCAAAACTAGACAAAGTCCGAACACTTTCACAATGCAATTCGGCGTCCCGAATATAGCATTATATGCATCGGCTCCGAATCATGTCTTTGGTCAATAGTTGGGTTGCCCGACTCCTGTGGTTACTACCCTCCGTTCCACTTGTTCGCCTAGAGTAGTAAAGGGAGAACTACCGTGATTGTGTTTCCGATTCATCTGGACAGACACCTCAGTAGAGAAAGCCGAAAACTGACTGTCATGATGTGGAGAAAGCTGGTCAGCTATTCGGTGACTAAGTATAAATCTCTTGCGATTTTCCCCATTACGCGATAGGCCGACCTTCAATCGGCCGGGCACCCATAGCGCTCAAGTTCGGATCACCGAACAATACTAGGGGCTGCGCCTATACTGCCATTATAAAACTCCTATGGCTAAGTGAGAGCGATAAAGCCATATAGTCTGATTGCCTGGTTCGCTGCACTAGCACCTCCTTCACGGACCAAGACACTGGGTCAAGTGTGTTTAGGTGCTATCCTGAACACCCCCATACTACCTACGTGGGGGCTGAAGCCGACAGTTGGCCAACTCTCAGATATCGTAAACGGCCGCACAAGAGGAAAATATTTTGAAATAAAGCAAGCAACATATCATACATAAGCCTAGCTTCATAATACAAGATCAGACAACATAGGACTCATTCAGTCAAAAATGATGTCCTTCGAACACTGGCCCTCTATAATGCGGGATCCTTCCAGGACATCAGCAAAATACCGCTTCGGCGTGCGGTGCTCCTTGCCTGCGGGTGGTCCCTCGGTTGTGAGCTTGACGGCGTCCATCTTCGCCCACTGCATTTTAACACAGGCGAAGGCCATCCGCGCACCTTCGATGCAGACTGACCGCTTCATGGCATCAAGCCGGGGGCAGGCACTAACCAATCGCTTCACGAGCCCGAAGTAGCTGCTGGGTATGGGTTCGGCAGGCCACAAGCGGGTTATAAAATCACTCATGGCCAATCCGGCCACCCTATGCAGTTCGGCCAACTGCTTCAGCTAATCGCTAAGGGGTACAGGATGTTCGGGCGCAAGGTACTACGACCAGAATAACTTTTCCGTCGAGCTCCCCTCTTCAGCTTGGAAGAACTCCGCAGCATCAGCAACACTCCGGGGCAGGTCTGCAAACACTCCTGGAGAACTCCAAACCCGGGTTAGTAAGATGTATTTTTTCTTCACAAATATGCTCTACATGTTAAAGGCCTTACCAGCCGCAATTTTCTTCGCCTCCTGGATCTCCCAGCAGGCGTTTTGGGCCTTGGTCCGGGCCTCCTGAGCACTTTCGAGGGCCTTTGCAAGCTGGATTTTTGATCCGACACTTTATGCTCTAAGGACTCACATTTGCTTATAGCATCCTTGAGCTCTTACTGGACTTCCTCCACCCTTGACTCATGTCTTAGGCGGGCGGCTCATTCCTCCTCCGCCTCTTTCTTGGCCTCGGCCAGCGCGCTCTTGAGGGTATCGACCTCAAACGCGTCAGCTATGAGCAAAATTATAAGACTCATTCAGATGGCAAACTATTGCTTATATTATTTTAAAAGCATTTTCGGTTTCACATACCTTGCTTTTCCGCTAACTTCCGCCTCAGCTCAGACGCTTTGATGGCCTGGGTAGCTGACGCCTGCGTCGCAGCCTGATTGGTTCAAATAGATATGTGCGTTAAACTCCTGATTGAGACATTAGATCCTCTGTTCGGCCTTTCCTTGTGAATACCGAACAGAGTCTTGATACGTCTCCATCGTATCTATAATTTTTGAATGTTCCATGCCAATATTATTCAACTTTCATATACTTTTTGGCAACTTTTTATATTATTTTTGGGACTAACATATTGATCCAGTGCCCAGTGCTAGTTCCTGTCTGTTGCATGTTTTTGGTTTCGCAGAATATCCATATCAAACGGAGTCCAAACGGGATAAGAACGGACAGAGCTTATTTTTGGAAAATATGGAAAATTCGGAAGGAAAATCAACGTGAACCAGTGCCCGAGGTGGTCACGAGGCAGGGGGCGCCCCCCCCCCTTAGGGCGCGCCCCCTACCCTCGTGTGCCCACCGTAAGGCGGTTGACGCTCTTCTTTTGCCGCAAGAAATCTAATATTCGGAAAAAAAATCACGGCGAAGGTTTCAGGCCAATTGGAGTTACAGATCTCCATATATATACGAAACGGTGAAACAGAGCCAGAAGGAACGTAGAACCAGAGAGAAACAGATAGATAGATCCAATCTCGGAGGGGCTCTCGCCCCTCCCATGCCATGGAGGCCAAGGACCAGAGGGGAAACCCTTCTCCTATCTAGGGAGGAGGTCAAGGAATAAGAAGAAGAAGGGGGCCCTCTCCCCCTTGCTTCCGGTGGCACCGGAGTGCTGCTGGGGCCATCATCATCACTGCCATCTTCACCAACAACTTCACCGCCATCATCACCAACTCTCCCCCCCATATGCAGCGGTGTAACCTCTCTCTTACCTGCTGTAATCTCTACTTAAACATGCTGCTCAACGCTATATATTATTTCCCAATGATGTATGGCTATCCTATGATGTTTGAGTAGATCTGTTTTGTCCTAATGGCTATTTGATGATCGTGATTGGTTTGAGTTGTATGTTTTATTATTGGTGCTGTCCTATGGTGCTCTCCATGTCGCGCAAGCGTGAGGGATTCCCGCTGTAGGGTTTGCAATATGCTTATGATTTGCTTATGGTGGGTGGCGTGAGTGACAGAAGCACAGACCCGAGTAAGTAGGTTGTTTGTGTATGGGATAAAGGGGACTTGATGCTTTAATGCTATGGTTGGGTTTTACCTTAATGAATCTTTAGTAGTTGCGGATGCTTGCTAGAGTTCCAATCATAAGTGCATATGATCCAAGTAGAGAAAGTATGTTAGCTTATGCCTCTCCCTCAAATAAAATTGCAATAATGATTACTAGTCTAGTTATCGATTGCCTAGGGACAAATAACTTTCTTGTTGACAAAAGCTCTTTACTAAAACTAATTTAGTTGTGTCTTTATCTAAACAGCCCCTAGCCTTTATTTGCGTGCTCTTTGCTTTCTTGCAAGCTTACCCAAAAACACCTACAAAGTACTTCTAGTATCATACTTGTTTCCGGTAAAGCGAACGTCAAGCGTGCGTAGAGTTGTATCGGTGGTCGATAGAACTTGAGGGAATATTTGTTCTACCTTTAGCTCCTCGTTGGGTTCGACACTCTTACTTATCGAAAGAGGCTACAATTGATCCCCTATACTTGTGGGTTATCAAGACCTTTTTCTGGTGCCGTTGCCAGGGAGCAATAGCGTGGGGTGAATATTCTCGTGTGTGCTTGTTTGCTTTATCACTAAGTAATTTTTATTTGCCGTTCTTAGTTGTTTTGTATCTTTAGTTATGGGTAGGAAACACAAAATACCAAAAAAATTAGTTGTATCTACTAAACCAATGGTTGAAGAACCACTCAAAATCTATCACACTGCTGAAGATTATTACTTGGATCATCTTCGATCCCTATGTGCTCGTGCTGAAACCCCAACTAGCTTAGTTGATGGCAAATCTTTAGATGAGCATGCTTGTTTTGTGCGACACCGAATATCTGAAACAGGGAAAACTTTACTGGATCAAATTCATCGTTTGCAATGCTATGCTTGGAATTTATGTGAAATATATGATTATACTTGTTGTTCTGAAAACCCTAAGAAACACCTTCCCTACCAATGTTTGTTTAGTGATAATGGAATCGTATCTTCGTATGCTAAGGGTGTTTATAGTTACTATGATGTTGAACAAATTGAAGAATTTGTTGCTTTTAAGGGTGCTTATGAAATTGCTTCTTTGATTGAAAAGTATGATGCTACTCTTTACCAATCTGAAAATTTTGCCATACTTAAATATTGTGTTGATAATTATGCTTCTAATGCTTATGTTAAACCATATATTGAGGAATACTCCGATGTCCAAGAAGAGACTAATATTTTGCAGGAGTCTATGGAAGAAGAAATTGATGAAACTATGAGCTCATTGGATGAACAAGATGAGGAAGAGAGCGAAGAAAAAAAGGAGGAAGAGCGGATTAGCTACCCGTGCCCACCTTCTAATGAGAGTAACTCCTCAACTCATACGTTGTTTAATTCCCTTTGTGCTTACCGAAGGATGATTGCTATGATGATTGTTATGATCCCGTTGATTCTCTTGAAATATCCCTTTTTGATGATGCTTGCTATGCTTGTGGCCAAGATGCCAATATGAATTATGCTTATGGAGATGAACTTGCTATAGTTCCTTATGTTAAACATGAAATTGTTGCTATTGCACCCACACATGATAGTCCTATTATATTTTTGAATTCTCCCGACTACACTATATCGGAGAAGTTTGCCCTTATCAAGGATTATATTGATGGGTTTCTTTTTACCTTTGCACATGATGATTTTTATGAATACAATATGCATGTGCTTGCTGCTCCTACTTGCAATTATTATGAGAGAGGAACTATATCTCCACCTCTCTATGTTTCCAATACGATAAAATTGCAAGAAACTGTTTATACTATGCATTGGCCTTTACTTTGTGTGCCTGAATTGTTCTTTTATGACATGCCGATGCATAGGAAGAGAGTTAGACTTCGTTGTTATATGATATATGTTACCTTGTGCTCACCACTAAATTACAAATCATTGTTAATTAAAATTGGCTTTGATATACATTGGGATCCTGGTGGATTCACTACTTGAGCACTATATGCCTAGCTTAATGGCTTTAAAGAAAGCGCTGCTTGGGAGACAACCCGGAAGTTTTAGAGAGTCATTTATTTCTGTTGAGTGCTTTCATATAGTTTAAAAACAACAAAAATAAAGAGGTGAACCCAAAACTTTTTCAAAAAGGAAAGCGAAAGTGAGAAAGATAAGCATTGTTGAAGTGGGAGAGCTCCTTGAACTTTGTTCATGCTCACGCAACTTTGTGAATCTTGATTACAGAAAATTTTCAATAAAAATAATTATCCCCTTGTACAATTCCATTGTATTATAAAAATAATGTGCCAAGGTTTGCCTTTAGGATGGTTACAATGCTTGTTGGTTTGTGCGGTGCAGGACAGAAACTTTGGCTGTAGTGCGTGAACTTTTTTTACTGGAATGTCAAATGGTTCTGATTCTTTTTGCACTGTCTTGTTGTACAAATTGTTTATTTTTCCTAATTTTGGCAGAATTTTTCAACTATCAGAAGTATGGTGAATGTTCAGATTGCTACAGACTGTTCTGCTTTAGACAGATTCTGTTTTTGATGCATAGTTTGCTTATTTTGATGAAACTATCAATTTATATCAGTGGATTAAGCCAGGGAAAAGTTATATTACAGTAGACACAATGCAAAAACATAATACGAATTGGTTTGCAATAGTACTTAGAGTAGTGATTTGCTTTATTATACTAACGGATCTTACCGGGTTTTCTGTTGAAGTTTTGTGTGGATGAAGTGTTCGATGATTGAGAAGGTCTCGATGTGAGAAGAAGGAAGAGAGGCAAGAGCTCAAGCTTGGGGATGCCCAAGGCACCCCAAGTAAATATTCAAGGAGACTCAAGCGTCTAAGCTTCAGGATGTTGGGGAGGCATCCCCTCTTTCTTCAACAAATATCGCTATGTTTTCAGATTCGTTTCATTCATGCGATATGTGCAAGTCTTGGAGCATCTTTTGCATTTAGGTTTTTATTTTTATTTTTATGCACCATGCTGGTATGAGATAGTCCTTGGTTGATTTATAGAATGCTCATTGCACTTCACTTATATCTTTTGAGTATGGCTTTATAGAATGCTTCATGTGCTTCACTTATATCATTTGATGTTTGGATTGCATGTTTCTCTTCACTTAGACAACCGCCATTTGTAGGATGCTCTTTTGCTTCACTTATATTTGTTAGAGCACGGGCATATATTTTGTAGAAAGAATTAAACTCTCGTGCTTCACTTATATCTATTTAGAGAGATGACAGGAACTGGTCATTCACATGGTTAGTCATAAAATCCTACATAAACTTGTAGATCGCTGAACATGATATGTTTGATTCCTTGCAATAGTTTTGCGATATAAAGATGGTGATATTAGAGTCATGCTAGTCGAGTAATGGTGAAATTGAGAAATACTTGTGTTGAGGTTTGCAAGTCCCGTAGCATGCACGTATGGTGAACCGTTATGTAACGAAGTCGGAGCACGAGGTGTTTATTGATTGTCTTCCTTATGAGTGGCGGTCGGGGACGAGCGATGGTCTTTTCCTACCAATCTATCCCCCTAGGAGCATGCGTGTAGTACTTTGTTTCGATGACTAATATATTTTTGCAATAAGTACGCGAGTTCTTTATGACTAATGTTGAGTCCATGGATTATACGCACTCTCACCCTTCCATCATTGCTAGCCTCTTCGGTACCGTGCATTGCCCTTTCTCACCTCGAGAGTTGGTGCAAACTTCGCCAGTGCATCCAAACCCCGTGATATGATACGCTCTGTCACACATAAGCCTCATTATATCTTCCTCAAAACAACCACCATACCTACCTATCATGGCATTTCCATAGCCATTCCGAGATATATTGCCATGCAACTTCCATCATCATCATATACATGACTTGAGCATTTATTGTCATATTGCTTTGCATGATCGTAAGATAGCTAGCATGATGTTTTCATGGCTGGTCCGTTTTTTGATGTCATTGCTATGCTAGATCATTGCACATCCCGGTACACCGCCGGAGGCATTCATATAGAGTCATATCTTTGTTCTAGTATCGAGTTGTAATATTGAGTTGTAAGTAAATAAAAGTGTGATGATCATCATTATTAGAGCATTGCCCAAAAAAAAGAGGCCAAAGAAGCCTAAAAAAGGGGGGGCAAAGAAGCCCGCAAAAAAAGGGGGCAATGTTATTATCCTTTTACCACACTTGTGCTTCAAAGTAGCACCATGTTCTTCATATAGAGAGTCTCTTGAGTTAACACTTTCATATACTAGTGGGAATTTTCATTATAGAACTTGGCTTGTATATTCCGATGATGGGCTTCCTCAAATGCCCGAGGTCCTCATGAGCAAGCAAGTTGGATGCACACCCACTTAGTTTCCAGTTTGAGCTTTCATAAACTTATAGCTCTTAGTGCATCCGTTGCATGGCAATCCCTACTCCTCACATTGATATCTATTAATGGGCATCTCCATAGCCCGTCAATATGCCTAGTTGATGTGAGACTTTCTCCCTTTTCGTCTTCTCCACATAGCCCCCATCATCATATTCTATTCCACCTATAGTGCTATGTCCATGGCTCACGCTCATGTATTGCGTGAAAGTTGAAAAGGTTTAAGAACGTCAAAAGTATGAAACAATTGCTCGCTTGTCATCGGGGTTGTGCATGATGTGAATATTTTGTGTGGTGAAGATGGAGCATAGCCAGACTATATGATTTTGTAGGGATGAGCTTTCTTTGGCTATGTTATTTCAATAAGACATAATTGCTTGGTTGGTATGCTTGAAGTATTATTATTTTTATGTCAAAGGATAGACTATTGCTTTGAATCACTCGTGTCTTAATATTCATGCCATGATTAGACATATGATCAAGATTATGCTAGGTAGCATTCCACATCAAAAATTATCTTTTTTATCATTTACCTACTCGAGGACGAGCAGGAATTAAGCTTGGGGATGCTGATACGTCTCCATCGTATCTATAATTTTTGATTGTTCCATGCCAATATTATTCAACTTTCATATACTTTTTGGCAACTTTTTATATTACTTTTTATATTATTTTTGGGACTAACATATTGATCCATATCAAACAGAGTCCAAATGGGATAAAAACGGACGGAGCTTATTTTTGGAAAATATGGAAAATTCGGAAGGAAAATCAACGTGAACCAGTGCCCGAGGTGGTCACGAGGCAGGGGGCGCCCCCCCTAGGGCGCGCCGCCTACCCTCGTGAGCCCACCGTAAGGTGGTTGACGCTCTTCTTTTGCCGCAAGAAAGCTAATATTCAGAAAAAAATCACGGTGAAGGTTTCAGGCCAATCGGAGTTACGGATCTCCATATATATATACGAAACGGTGAAACAGAGCCAGAAGGAACGCAGAACCAGAGAGAAACAGAGAGATAGATCCAATCTCGGAGGGGCTCTTGCCCCTCCCATGCCATGGAGGCCAAGGACCAGAGGGGAAACCCTTCTCCCATCTAGGGAGGAGGTCAAGGAAGAAGAAGAAGAAGGGGTGCCCTCTCCCCCTTGCTTCCGGTGGCGCCGGAGCGCTGCCGGGGCCATCATCATCACCGCCATCTTCACCAACAACTTCACCGCCATCATCACCAACTCTTCCCCCCTCTATGCAGAAGTGTAACCTCTCTCTTACCCGCTGTAATCTCTACTTAAACATGGTGCTCAATGCTATATATTATTTCCCAATGATGTATGGCTATCCTATGATGTTTGAGTAGATCTGTTTTGTCCTAATGGCTATTTGATGATCGTGATTGGTTTTAGTTGTATGTTGTATTATTGGTGCTGTCCTATGGTGCTCTCCGTGTCGCGCAAGCGTGAGGGATTCCCGCTGTAGGGTTTGCAATATGCTTATGATTTTCTTATGGTGGGTGGCGTGAGTGACAGAAGCACAGACCCGAGTAAGAAGGTTGTTTGCGTATGGGATAAAGGGGACTTGATGCTTTAATGCTATGGTTGGATTTTACCTTAATGAATCTTTAGTAGTTGCGGATGCTTGCTAGAGTTGCAATCATAAGTGCATATGATCCAAGTAGAGAAAGTATGTTAGCTTATGCCTCTCCCTCAAATAAAATTGCAATAATGATTACCGGTCTAGTTATCGATTGCCTAGGGACAAATAACTTTCTTGTTGACAAAAGCTCTTTACTAAAACTAATTTAGTTGTGTCTTTATCTAAACAGCCCCTAGCCTTTATTTAGTGCTCTTTAATTTCTTGCAAGCTTACCCAAAAACACCTACAAAGTACTTCTAGTTTCATACTTGTTTCCGGTAAAGCGAACGTCAAGCGAGCGTAGAGTTGTATCGGTGGTCGATAGAACTTGAGGGAATATTTGTTCTACCTTTAGCTCCTCGTTGGGTTCGACACTCTTACTTATAGAAAGAGGCTACAATTGATCCCCTATACTTGTGGGTTATCAAGTCTCAGGGGCTACTATCTATACATAGACACTTTTTCTCATATAGCCAAAAGGTATTATATTACGTACCTCAAAGGCTCTCAGAAGGCTAGTATAGGCCTCATTCAATACTCTTTTGGCGAACCGAACACGTACAATCACCGTACCCATAAGGGTACGATGTTCTTCTAAAATGATGGCACTTTGAAGTGCTTCCATCAGGGTATCCGGCGCCTCTGGATTGACAGAGGTTGCCGGTGGGATTTGCGCACCCCCTTCTTTCGAAGGAGGTTGCCCGCCTGATTCCGGAGCCATATAGGTCTCCGGAATAACATTCGGTTGGGGCCCGAATTGTACATGGCCCCCGCCATCAGTCTCCATGGGGGATGATTCCCCCATGTTTCTGGTAGCAAGCATATCGCCCTCTGGCGCCGCCGTGGCAGCTCCCCGCACCTTCCCCTGGCCCGGAAGGGTCCTTCGGGACAACACTTTGGCATTATCTGTAACTTTAGGGGAGGATGCCAGCGGAGGCGACCCACTTTCCATCACTTTCGGATCCAGCGAATTCCCCGAAGATGAGGATTGCTGGGGGAGGATGCGGGCCGGACTGCAGCACGTAATATAGTACATTAAGATCACAAAGTGGAAAGATGGATAGATATATAAGTACAAGTGCCATTGAGGGTACTTACGATCCGGCCAGGGGCTTCGGCCTGGGCGCCATTCATCGGCGTCCGATTCGGAGTCATCCGTGAGGGAGATTCTCCCTTTCTTGGACGCCTCCGCCTCCAGATCCACAGGAGCCCCCCTTTTCTTCTTTCCCCCTTAAGGGGAGATTTACTCTCTTCCTACTCCCCTTCATCTTCGTCTGGGGAGGAGTGGGTCTCGGTGTCTTCTGACACTACGTCCGAAGCACCTTTACGGCGGAGGCCACTTTTGGCCTCCTTGCCCTTCGTCTTGGCCAACTTTTCCGGCGTCTGGTATGGCGCCAGAACCAGCATCCTCATTAGAAGAGGGATGGTTGGGTCTTCGGGTAGCGGAGCCGGACAGTGAATCGGCTCTGCCTTCTTCTTCCAGCCCTGTGAGAAGAATGGAAAGCTTAGCGAGCCCCTTGGATTTGCAAATAATAAAGTCATCATAAAAACTCACGGGAGACGATGCATG
Source organism: Triticum dicoccoides (assembly GCF_002162155.2). Lineage (NCBI taxonomy): Eukaryota > Viridiplantae > Streptophyta > Magnoliopsida > Poales > Poaceae > Triticum > Triticum dicoccoides. The sequence goes on along the minus strand of NC_041380.1, from coordinate 499,994,582 downwards.
GGTATAGTCAAGGCCGAGATCTTCAGTCGTTTCTGGCCACGTCTTTTGTGCCTTGAACAATAGCTTCCACATATCTTCATGCTACGTGCTGAAGAATCACTGCAGGGTCCGGGGACCGGCCGGGTCGAACTCCCACATGTGCTGAGTCTAGTTTTGGCAGGGGAGAATTCGGCGAAAGAGCATAACCTGGATTACGCTGGCCAGTCTGGTATCCTTGTCTACCATACTCTTGATGCGCTTCTGCAACATCGTCACCTCATCGGATGACGCCCAGTCCAGGCCCTTGTTGAGCCAGGATGTCAGCCGCAGTGGAGGCCCAGACTTGAACTCGGGAGGATCGGCCCATGTGGAGTCGCAGGGTTCCGTGACATAGAACCACCCCTTCTCCCACCCCTTCATGGTCTCCACAAAGGTGCCTTTTGGCCAGGTGACGTTGGGAAGTTTGCTCACCATGGCGCCGCCGCACTCCGCATGTTGACCATCCACCACTTTTGGCTTCACATTGAAGACCTTGAGCCATAGGCCGAAGTGGGGAGGGATGCAGAGGAATGCTTCACATACGACGATGAACGCCAAAATGTTGAGGAAGGAATTCGGAGCTAGATCATGGAAATCTAGCCCATAGTAAAACATAAGGCCACGGACGAAAGGATGGAGGGGAAACCCTAATCCGTGGAGGAAATGGGGGATAAATACTACCCTCTCATGGGGCTTCGGAGTAGGGACGATCTGCTATTTGGTCGGAAGACGGTGGATGATTTCCTTAGCCAAGTGTCCCACTTCCCGGATCCCCTTGATGTCCTCCTTGACGGAGGAGGCCATCCACTTGCCCTGTGCTTCCGATCCGGACATGACTCGAATGTTCTCTAGGGAAGGAAGGAATCGAAGCTTGGGCTCTAGAGCTTGAGGGCGGATGGGCTGAGCAACAAGAAGGCGTGGGATGAAAAGGTGGATTCTTATCTCCTTATAAAGGCAGTGAATACAGAGCGTCCCCCCATGAGCCTTAAAACTCGCCTATTTCCAAGGGGTGGTGCGGACGGCACGGTTGGATTACCCAAGCCCGTATTGATGGAGATCCTGTGATAAGGGGCTCGATCTCTGTTTTGACAAGATGTGTCACTGGAGACTGTGTCTCGAAACGCGAAACATGAGATTGAAAAGTGATTCAAAATAATAAAGAGGCCAGACGTAACATCTCGCCAGCAAAAGCTGTCAGTAAAGACATATTGTGTTTTTTGGATTAACTATTATGCCCTTGCGGCCGCGATATTGTGACTGTTAACCCGCCTTGCGATGCCCAAGATAATTTGTGCGCCGGATACATCATCATTGAAGCCTGGTCCAGGGGCTACTGAGGGAGTCCTGGATTAGGGGGTCCTCGGGCGTCTGGGCTATCTAACATGGGCCGGACTAATGGGCGGATACAAGATAGAAGACTTTCTCCCGTGTCCGGGTGGGACTCTCCTTTGCGTGGATGGCAAGCTTGGCATTCGGATATGAAGATTCCTTTCTCTGTAAACCGACTTTGTATAACCCTAGTCCCCTCCGGTGTCTATATAAACCGGAGGGTTTAGTCCATAGAGGCAGTCATAATCATACAGGCTAGACATCTAGGGTTTAGCCATTATGATCTCGTGGTAGATCAACTCTTGTAACCCCTATACTCATCAAAGTCAATCAAGCAGGGCGTAGGGTTTTACCTCCATCAAAAGGTCCCAAACCTGGGTAAACACCGTGTCCCTTGCCTCATGTTACCCTTGATCCTTAGACACACAGTTCGGGACCCCCTACCCGATATCTGCCGGTATTGACACCGACAATGGGAAATTCAGAAAACAGACATAACATGGCATTTTATTTTATTTAACTAATAAAAATAGAGAATAAAAAGTAGGGACACAAGGTAGTGCTTACTAAATTCATCAACTTCATACCGCTCAAAAATGATCCATTAATAAGGTTGATCAAGTCTTATTAACAACCACTTTCGATTAGCATGAAACCACAGAACTTTTGTAAATCACTAAGTTACCTCAATGGGGATATGAATGTCCCCAACAATAAGCATTTCATATTTCTTTTTTACAGTAGGTAGAGGTATTTGAAAACTTCCAATAGTGATTGTCGGAGATTTTTCAATAACATCAATACCATTCACTTGGAATTGTTTCTTCAGGAAGTGCACTGTATGCTCATTACCATTGATATGAAAAGTGACCATGCTTTTATTGCAATCGATAACAGCCCCTGCAGTATTCAAGAAGGGTCTACCAAGCATAATCGACATGTTGTCGTCCTCGGGCATCTCAAGTATAACAAAGTTAGTCAAAATAGTAACATTAGCAACAACAATGGGCACATCTTCACAGATACTGATAGGTATGGCAGTTGATTTATCAGTCATTTGCAATGATATTTCAGTAGGTATGAGTTTATTCAAATCAAGTCTTTTATATAAAGAGAAAGGCATAACACTAACACCAGCTCCTAAATCACACAAAGCAGTTTTCACATAATTCTTTTTGATGGAGCAAGGTATAGTTGGAATTCTCGGATCTCCAAGTTTTTAGGCACTCCATCTTTGAAAGTATAATTAGCAAGCATAGTGGAGATTTCAGCTTTCGGTATTTTCTCTTATTTGTGATGATGTCTTTCATATACTTTGCATAAGGAAGCATTTTCAAGATGGCAGTCAAGCGAGTACGCAAAAAGACTGGCCTCAGCATTTCAGCAAAGCGTTCAAATTCTTCATCATCATTCTTTTTAGTTGCGCGGTTATCTTTCTTTACCATGTTTTCTTGCAATGAAGTCTCTTTTATCATACCTTTTATTCTTAGGTTGTGGGTTATCAAGATCAACAGGTGGTTCTATCTCAACATCATTGTCTTGTTCTTTATTATTTGGATGAGCGTCTTCATGAACATCAGCATTATCTTTTTCATTATCACTAGGTGAGTGTTCATTACCATACTGAGTTTCAGCATCAGAGATAGAAACTTCATTATCTATGTCAGGAGGTTTCTCTATTTCAGGTTCACTAGGAGCATGAGAAGTCCTATCAGTCTTCTTTTTTCTTTTTAGAATAACTAGGTGCACTAGTGTTGCTCTATGAATCTTGTTCAATTCTTTTAGGGTGTCGCTCGGGATAAAGTGGTTCCTGAGTCATTTTACCTCCTCTAGTTGCAACTCTAACAACAAATTCATGCATATTATTATTCATTTCCTCAAGCAACTCTCTTTGAGATTTAACAACTTGTACTAACTGGGTTTGAACCATAGAAGCATGCTTGCCAACACCTCTAGCGTCATTTGATATTCTAAGTAACAAGTCACTCAAGCGAGCAATCATATCAGAATTGTATTTCAATTGTTTCATAACATTTGCATTGAAATGATCTTGTTTTCTAATGTAGTTTTTGAAGGAAATATGCCCTAGATGCAATAATAACATTGTTATTTATATTTCCTTATATCATGATAAATGTTTATCATTCGTGCTAGAATTGTATTAACTGGAAACTTAGTACATGTGTGAATACATAGTCAAACAGAGTGTCACTAGTATGCCTCTACTTGACTAGCTCGTTAATCAAAGATGGTTAAGTTTCCTAGCCATGGACAAGAGTTGTCATTTGATGAATGGGATCACATCATTAGAGAATGATGTGATTGACTTGACCCATCCGTTAGCTTAGCACTATGATCGTTTAGTTTATTACTATTGCTTTCTCCATAACTTATACATCTTCATATGACTATGAGATTATGCAACTCCCGAATACCGGAGGAACACTTAGTGTGCTATCAAACGTCACAACATAACTGGGTGATTATAAATATGCTCTACAGGTGTCTCCGATGGTGTTTGTTGAGTTGGCATAGATCGAGATTAGGATTTGTCACTCCGATTGTCGGAGAGGTATCTCTGGGCCCTCTCGGTAATGCACATCACTATAAGCCTTGCAAGCAATGTGACTAATGAGTTAGTTACTGGATGTTGCATTACGGAACGAGTAAAGAGACTTGCCGGTAACGATATTGAACTAGGTATTGAGATACCGACGATCGAATCTCGGGCAAGTAACATACCATGACAAAGGGACCAACATATGTTGTTATGCGGTTTGACCGATAAAGATCTTCGTAGAATATGTAGGAACCAATATGAGCATCCAGGTTCCGCTATTGGCTATTGACCGGAAGTGAGTCTCGGTCATGTCTACATAGTTCTCGAACCCATAGGGTCCGCATGCTTAACGTTCGATGACGATTGGTATTACGAATTTATGTGTTTTGATGTACCAAAGGTAGTTCGGAGTCCCGGATGTGATCACGGGCATGAAGAGGAGTCTCAAAATGGTCGAGACATAAATATCGATATATTGGAAGGCTATGTTTGGACATCGAAATGGTTCCGGATGAGTTCGGGCATTTACCGGAGTACCGGGGGGTTACCGTAACCCCTCGGGGAGTCAATCGGCCTTAATGGGCCCTAGTGGAGAAAGAGGGCAACAAGCAAGTGGTGAGGCGCGCCCCCCTAGGCCCAAACCAAATTGGTTTAGGGTTTGGGGGCGACCCCCCCCCCTTTCCTTCTCCTCTCCTCCTCCTTCCTCCTTCTCCTAGTAGGAATAGGAAGGGAGTAAACCTACTTGGAGTAGGATTGCCCCCCCTTGGGCGCGCCTCCTCCTAATCCGGCCCTCTCCTCCTCCCCCCTTTATATACGGGGGAGGGGGCACCCCATAGACACACAAGTTGATGGTTTAGCCATGTGCGGTGCCCCCTCCACGGATTTCCACCTCAGTCATATCGTTGTAGTGCTTAGGCAAAGCCATGCGTCGGTAACTTCATCATCACCGTAATCACGCCACTGTGCTGACAAAACTCTCCCTCGACCTTAGCTGGATCTAGAGTTCGTGGGACGTCACCGAGCTAAACGTGTGCAGATAGCGGAGGTGTCGTACCTTCGGTGCTAGGATCGGTCGGATCGTGAAGACATACGACTACATCAACCGCGTTGTCATAACGCTTCCGCTTTCGGTCTACGAGGGTACGTGGACAACACTCTGTTGGAAATATGCCCTAGAGGCAATAATAAATTAGTTATTATTATATTTCCTTGTTCATAATAATCGTTTATTATCCATGCTAGAATTGTATTGATAGGAAACTCAGATACATGTGTGGATACATAGACAACACCATGTCCCTAGTAAGCCTCTAGTTGACTAGCTCGTTGATCAATAGATGGTTACGGTTTCCTGACCATGGACACTGGATGTCGTTGATGACGGGATCACATCATTAGGAGAATGATGTGATGGACAAGACCCAATCCTAAGCCTAGCACAAGATCGTGTAGTTCATATGCTAAAGCTTTTCTAATGTCAAGTATCATTTCGTTAAACCATGAGATTGTGCAACTCCCGAATACAGTAGGAATGCTTTGGGTGTACAAATGTCACAACGTAACTGGGTGGCTATAAAGGTGCACTGCGGGTATCTCCGAAAGTGTCTGTTGGGTTGGCACGAATCGAGACTGGGATTTGTCACTCCGTGTAACGGAGAGGTATCTCTGGGCCCACTCAGTAGGACATCATCATAACGTGCACAATGTGACAAAGGAGTTGATCACGGGATGATGTGTTACGAAACGAGTAAAGAGACTTGCTGGTAACGAGATTGAACGAGGTATCGGGATATCGACGATCGAATCTCGGGCAAGTATCATATAGATAGACAAAGGGAATTGTATACGGGATTGATTAAATCCTCGACATCATGGTTCATCCAATGAGATCATCGTGGAACATGTGGGAGCCAACATGGGTATCTAGATCCCGCTGTTGGTTATTGACCGGAGAGTCGTCTCAGTCATGTCTGCGTGTCTCCCGAACCCGTAGGGTCTACACACTTAAGTCTCGGTGACGCTAGGGTTGTAGAGATATTAGTATGCGGTAACCTGAAAGTTGTTCGGAGTCCCGGATGAGATCCCAAATGTCACGAGGAGTTCCGAAATGGTCCGGAGATGAAGATTTATATATAGGAAGTCTAGTTTCGGCCATCGGGAAAGTTTCGGGGGTAATCGGTATTGTACCAGGACCACCGAAAGGGTCCCGGGGGTCCACCGGGTGGGGCCACCTATCCCGAAGGGCCCCATGGGCTGAAGTGGGAGGGGAACCAGCCCCTGGTGGGCTGGTGCGCCCCCATGGGCCTCCCCCTGCGCCTAGGGTTGGAAACCCTAGGGGTGGGGGGCGCCCACCTGACTTGGGGGGCAAGTCCCCCCTTGGTCGCCGCCCCCCCCCCCTGGAGATTGGATCTCCTAGGGCCTGCGCCCCCCTAGGGTTCCTATATATAATGGGGGGAGGGAGGGCAGCTGCACCCATGTCCCTGGTGCCTCCCTCTCCCTCCGTGACACCTCTCCCTCTCGTTGGTGCTTGGCGAAGCCCTGCCGAGCCCGCTGCTTCCACCACCACGCCGTCGTGCTGCTGGATCTCCATCAACCTCTCCTCTCCCCTTTCTGGATCAAGAAGGAGGAGACGTCTCTCCGTTCCGTACGTGTGTTGAACGCGGAGGTGTCGTCCGTTCGGCGCTAGGATCATCGGTGATTTGGATCACGACGAGTACGACTCCATCAACCCTGTTCTCTTAAACGCTTCCGCTTAGCGATCTTCAAGGGTATGAAGATGCACTTCCTCTCTATCGTTGCTAGTATCTCCTAGATTGATCTTGGTGACACGTAGGAAAATTTTGAATTATTGCTACATTCCCCATCAGTGGCATCATGAGCTAGGTCTATGCGTAGATTCTATGCACGAGCAGAACACAAAGTAGTTGTGGGCGATGATTTGTTCAATTTGCTTGTCGTTACTAGTCTTATCTTGATTCGGCGGCATTGTGGGATGAAGCGGCCGGACCGACCTTACACGTACACTTACGTGAGACAGGTTCCACCGACTGACATGCACTTGATGCATAAGGTGGCTGGCGGGTGTCTGTCTCTCCCACTTTAGTCGGATCGGATTCGATGAAAAGGGTCCTTATGAAGGGTAAATAGCAATTGGCATATCACCCTTGTGGTTTTGTTTAGGTAAGAAACGTTCTTGATAGAAACCCATAGCAGCCACGTAAAACATGCAACAACTATTAGAGGACGTCTAACTTGTTTTTGTCGGGTTTGATATGTGATGGGATATGGCCAAAAGGATGTGATGAATGATATATGTGATGTATGAGATTGATCATGTTCTTGTAATAGGAATCACGACTTGCATGTCGATGAGTATGACAACCGGTAGGAGCCATAGGAGTTGTCTTAATTTATTTATGACCTACGTGTCAATGAAAACGCCATGTAATTACTTTACTTTATTGCTAACCGTTAGCCATAGTAGTAGAAGTAATAGTTGGCGAGGCAACTTCATGAAGACATGATGATGGAGATCATGATGATGGAGATCATGGTGTCATGCCGGTGACGATGGTGTTCATGCCGCGCCTAGAAGATGGAGATCAAAGGCGCAAGATGATATTGGCCATATCATGTCACTTTATGATTTGCATGTGATGTTTGTCATGTTTTTGCATCTTATTTGCTTAGAACGACGGTATCATAAATAAGATGATCCCTCATTAAAATTTCAAGAAAGTGTTCCCCCTAACTGTGCACCGTTGCGAAGGTTCGTTGTTTCGAAGCACCATGTGATGATCGGGTGTGATAGATTCTAACGTTCGAATACAACGGGTGTAAGCCAGATTTACACACGCAATACACTTAGGTTGACTTGACGAGCCTAGCATGTACAGACATGGCCTCGGAACACGGAAGACCGAAAGGTCGAAGATGAGTCGTATAGAAGATACGATCAACATGAAGATGTTCACCGATGATGACTAGTCCGTCTCACGTGATGATCGGACACGACCTAGTTGACTCGGATCATGTATCACTTAGATGACTAGAGGGATGTCTATCTGAGTGGGAGTTCATTAAATAACTTGATTAGATGAACTTAATTATCATGAACATAGTCAAAAGGTCTTTGCAAATTATGTCGTAGCTCACGCTTTGGTTCTGCTATTTTAGATATGTTCCTAGAGAAAATTTAGTTGAGAGTTGACAGTAGTAATTATGCGGACTGGGTCCGTGAACTGAGGATTGTCCTCATTGCTGCACAGAAGGGTTATGTCCTTAATGCACCGCTCAGTGTGTTGAACCTCGACAATCATCTGTAGATGTTGGGAAACATCTAACATACACGTTTTGATGACTACGTGATAGTTCAGTGCGTAATATTAACGGTTTAGAATTGTGGCACCAAAGACGTTTTTGAAACGTCGCAGAACATATGAGATGTTCCAAAGACTGAAATTGGGATTTCAGACTAGTGCCCATGTCAAGAGGTATGAGACCTCTGACAGGTTTCATAAGCCTGCAAACTAAGGGAGAAAAGCTCAATCGTTGAGCATGTGCTCAAATTGTCTGAGTACTACAATCGCTTGAATCGAGTGGGAGTTAATCTTCCAGATGAGACAGTGATAGTTCTCCATAGTCACTGCCACCAAGCTATTAGAGCTTAGTGATGAACTATAAAATATCAGGGATAGACATGATGATCCTTGAGCAATTCGCGATGTTTGACACCGTGAAAGTAGAAATCAAGTAGGAGCATCAATTGTTGATGGTTAGTAAAACCACTAGTTTCAAGAAGGGCAAGGGAAAGAAGGGATACTTCATGAGACGGCAAATCAGTTGCTGCTCTAGTGAAGAAACCCAAGGTTGAACCAAACCCGAGACTAAGTGCTTCTATAATGAGGGGAACGGTCATTGAAGCAGAACTACCCTAGATACTTGGTAGATGAGAAGGCTGGCAAGGTCGGCAGAAGTATTTTGAATATACAGTATATTATTGTGTACTTTACTAGTACTCCTAGTAGCACCAGGGTAATAAATACCGGTTCGGTTGCTAAGTGTTAGTAACTTGAAATAAAAGGCTACAGAGACTAGCTAAAGGTGAGATGACGATATGTTGGAAGTGTTTCCGAGGTTGATGTGACCAAACATCGCACGCTGCCTCTACCATCGAGATTGGTGTTAAACCTAAATAATTGTTATTTGGTGTTTGCGTTGAGCATAGACAAGATTGGATTATGTTTATCGCCATACGGTTATTCATTTAAGGAGAATAATGGTTACTCTGTTTATTTGAATAATAACTTCAATGGTCTTGCACCTAAAATGAATGGTTTATTGAATCTCGATCGTCGTGATACACATGTTCATGCCAAAAGATATAAGATAGTAATGATAGTACCACATACTTGTGGCACTGCCATTTGAGTCATGTTGGTATAAAACGCATGAAGAAGCTCCATGTTGATGGATCTTTGGACTCACTCGTTTTGAAAAGATTGAGACATGCGAACCATGTCTATTGGTAGACATGCATGAAGAAACTCCATATAGATGGATCGTTTGGACTCACTTGACTTTGAATCACTTGAGACATGCAAATCATACCACATGGGCAAGATGACTGAAAGGCCTCGTTTTCAGTAAGATGGAACAAGAAAGCAACTTGTTGGAAGTAATACATCTTGATGTGTGCAGTCCAATGAGTGCTGAGGCACGTAGTGGATATCGTTATGTTCTTACTTCACAGATGATTTGAGTAGATGTTCGGTATATTTACTTGATGAAACACAAGTTTGAATTATTGGAAGGTTTAAGTAATTTCAGAGTGAAGTTGAAGATCGTAGTGACAAGATGATAAAATGTCTATGATATGATCATAGAGATGAATATCTGAGTTACGAGTTTGGCACACAATTAAGACATTGTGGAAATTGTTTCACAACTAATACCGCCTGGACCACCATAGTGTGATGGTGTGTCTGAACATCATAACTGCACCCTATCGGATATGGTGCATACCATGATGTCTCTTATCGAATTACCACTATCGTTTATGGGTTAGGCATTAGAGACAACCGCATTCACTTTAAATAGGGCACCACACAATTCCGTTGAGATGACACCGGATGAACTATAGGTTTAGAGAAACCTAAGCTGTCGTTTCTTAAAAGTTTGGGGCTGCGACACTTATGTGAAAAGTTTCAGGCTAATAAGCTCGAACCCAAAGCGGATAAATGCTTCTTCATAGAATACCCAAAAGTAGTTGGGTATACCTCCTATTTCAGATCCGGAAGCAAAAGTGATTGTTTCTAGAAGCGGGTCCTTTCTCGAGGAAAAGTTTCTCTCGAAAGAATTGAGTGGGAGGATGGTGGAGACTTGATGAGGTTATTGAACCGTCACTTCAACTAGTGTGTAGCAGGGCACAGGAAGTTGTTCCTGTGGCACCTACACCAATTGAAGTGGAAGCTTATAATAATGATCATGAAACTTCGGATCAAGTCACTACCAAACCTCATAGGTCGACAAGGATGTGTACTACTTCAGAGTGGTACGTAATCCTGTCTTGGAAGTCATGTTGCTAGACAACAATGAACCTACGAGCTATGGAGAAGCGATGGTGGGCCCGGATTCCGACGAATGGCTCGAGGCCATAAAATCCGAGAGAGGATCCATGTATAAAAACAAAGTATAGACTTTGGAAGAACTACTTCATGGTCGTAAGGTTGTTGGGTGCAAATGGATTTTAAAAGGAAGACGGACAATGATGGTAAATGTCACCATTAAGAAAGCTCGACTTGTCATTAAGATGTTTTCCGACAAGTTCAAAGGAGTTGACTATGATGAGACTTTCTCACTCGTGGCGATGCTAAGAGTCTGTTGGAATTATGTTAGCAGTTACTGCATTATTTATGAAATCTTGCAGATAGGATGTCAAAACATTGTTTCCTCGATGTTTTTCTTGAGGAAAGGTTGTATGTGATACAACAAGAAGGTTTTGTCAATCCTGAAAGATGCTAACAAGTATGCAAAGCTCCAGCAATCCTTCTAAGGACTGGAGTAAGCATCTCGGAATTGGAATGTACGCTTTGATGAGATGATCAAAGATTTTGGGTTTATACAAAGTTTATGAGAAACTTGTATTTCCAAAGAAGTGAGTGGGAGCACTATAGAATTTTTGATGAGTATATGTTGTTAACATATTGTTGATCAAAACGATTTAGAATTTCTAGAAAGCATACAGGGTTATTTGAAAAGTGGTTTTTAATGGAAAACCTGGATTAAGCTGCTTGAACATTGAGCATCAAGATCTATAAGGACAGATCAAAATCGCTTAATAGTACTTTCAAACGAACACATACCATGACAAAATTTTGAAGGAGTTCAAAATAGATCGGCAAAGAAGGAGTTCTTGGCTGTGTTATAAGGTATGAGTATTGAGTAAAACTCAAGACCTGACCACGGCAGAATAGAGAGAAAGGACGAAGGTCGTCCCCTATGCTTTAGACGTAGGCTCTAAAGTATGCAATGTTGCATACCGCACCTGAAGCGTGCTAAGCCTTGAGTCAGTCAAGGGGTACAAGTGTGATCTAGGAATGGATCACAGGACAACGGTCAAGGTTATCTTTAGTAACTAGTGGACTAAGGAATTTTCTCGATTATGGAGGTGGTAAAAGAGTTCGTCGTAAAGGGTTACGCCGATGCAATCTTTGACACTAATCTGGATGATTCTGAGTAGTAAACTGGATTCGTATAGTAGAACAGTTATTTGGAATAGCTCCAAAAAGAGCGTGGTAGCTGCATCTACAAGATGACATAGAGATTTGTAAAGCACACACGGATCTGAAAGGTTCAGATCCGTTCACTATAACATCTCTCACAAGCATAACATGATCAAACCCAGAACTCATTGAGTGTTAATCACATGGTAATGTGAACTAGATTATTGACTCTAGTAAACTCTTTGGGTATTAGTCACATGGGGATGTGACCTTGAGTGTTAATCACATAGCGATGTGAACTGGATTATTGACTCTAGTGCAAGTGGGAGACTATTGGAAATATGCCCTAGAGGCAATAATAAATTAGTTATTATTATATTTCCTTGTTCATAATAATCGTTTATTATCCATGCTAGAATTGTATTGATAGGAAACTCGGATACATGTGTGGATACATAGACAACACCATGTCCCTAGTAAGCCTCTAGTTGACTAGCTCATTGATCAATAGATGGCTACGGTTTCCTGACCATGGACATTGGATGTCGTTGATGACGGGATCACATCATTAGGAGAATGATGTGATGGACAAGACCCAATCCTAAGCCTAGCACAAGATCGTGTAGTTCGTATGCTAAAGCTTTTCTAATGTCAAGTATCATTTCCTTAGACCATGAGATTGTGCAACTCCCGGATACCGTAGGAATGCTTTGGGTGTACCAAACATCACAACGTAACTGGGTGGCTATAAAGGTGCACTGCGGGTATCTCCGAAAGTGTCTGTTGGGTTGGCACGAATCGAGACTGCGATTTGTCACTCCGTGTAACGGAGACGTATCTCTGGGCCCACTCGGTAGGACATCATCATAATGTGCACAATGTGACGAAGGAGTTGATCACGGGATGATGTGTTACGGAACGAGTAAAGAGACTTGCCGGTAACGAGATTGAACGAGGTATCGGGATACCGACGATCGAATCTCGAGCAAGTATCATACTGATAGACAAAGGGAATTGTATACGGGATTGATTAAATCCTCGACATCGTGGTTCATACGATTATATCATCGTGGAACATGTGGGAGCCAACATGGGTATCCAGATCCCATTGTTGGTTATTGACCGGAGAGTCGTCTCGGTCATGTCTGCGTGTCTCCCGAACCCGTAGGGTCTACACACTTAAGTTTCAGTGACGCTAGGGTTGTAGAGATATTAGTATGCGGTAACCCGAAAGTTGTTCGGAGTCCCGAATGAGATCCCGGACATCACGAGGAGTTCCAGAATGGTCCGGAGGTGAAGATTTATATATACGAACTCCAGTTTCGGTCATCGGGAGAGTTTCGGGGGTAATCGGTATTGTACCGGGACCACCGGAAAGGTCCCGGGGGTCCACCGGGTGGGGCCACCTATCTCGGAGGGCCCCATGGGCTGAAGTGGGAGGGGAACCAGCCCCTGGTGGGCTGGTGCGCCCCCCATGGGCCTCCCCCTGCGCCTAAGGTTGGAAACCCTAGGGGTGGGGGCGCCCACCTGACTTGGGGGGCAAGTCCCCCCTTGGCCGCCGCCCCCCTTGGAGATTGGATCTCCTAGGGCCGGCGCCCCCATAGGGGTCCTATATATAGTGGGGGGAGGGTGGGCAGCCGCACCCAAGTCCATGGCGCCTCCCTCTTCCTCCGTGACACCTCTCCCTCTCGTTGGTGCTTGGCGAAGCCCTGCGGAGATCCTGCTGCTTCCACCACCACGCCGTCGTGCTGCTAGATCTCCATCAACCTCTCCTCTCCCCTTGCTGGATCAAGAAGGAGGAGACGTCTCTCCGTTCCATACGTGTGTTGAATGCGGAGGTGCCGTCCGTTCGGCGCTAGGATCATCGGTGATTTGGATCACGACGAGTACGACTCCATCAACCCCGTTCTCTTGAAAGCTTCCGCTTAGCGATCTTCAAGGGTATGAAGATCCACTCCCTCTCTCTCGTTGCTAGTATCTCCTAGATTGATTCTGGTCACACGTAGGAAAATTTTGAATTATTGCTACGTTCCCCAACACACTCTCCCATCTCGTTGCTATACATCACCTAGATAGATCTTGCATGTGCGTAGGAATTTTTTTGAGATTACTGCGTTCCCCAACAGTGGCATCCGAGCCAGGTCTATGCATGTATGTTATATGCACGAGTAGAACACAAAGGAGTTGTGGGCGTGAGTATATACATATTTATTGCCATCACTAGTTGATTCTTGATTCAGCGGTATTGTTGGATGAAGCAGCTCAGACCAACATTACGCGTATGCTTACGCGAGACTGGTTCTACCGATGTGCTTCGCACACAAGTGGCTAGTGGGTGTCTGTTTCTCCAACTTTAGTTGAATCAGTTTCAATGAAGAGGGTTCTTTTTGAAGATCAAAAAGCAATCACGATACTACATTGTGGTTTTGATGCGTAGGTAAGAACGGTTCTTGCTAGAAGCCCGTAGCAGCCACGTAAAACTTGCAACAACAAAGTAGCGGACGTCTAACTTGTTTTTGCAGGGCATGTTGTGATGTGATATGGTCAAGATGTGATTATATGAATTGTTGTATGAGATGATCATGTTTTGTAACACAGTTATCGGCAACTGGCATGAGCCATATGGTTGTCGCTTTATTGTATGAAATGCAATCACCATGTAATTCCTTTACTTTATCACTAAGCGGTAGCGTTAGTCGTAGCAACAATAGCTGGCGAGACGACAACGATGCTTCGATGGAGATCAAGGTGTCCAGCCGGTGATGGTGGTGATCATGATGGTGCTTTGGAGATGGAGATCTGTCACACCCTGCATTTTGTAACTCTTCATTTGCATTAATAAAGCATGAAAATTTGGACCAACAAAAACTTTTGCATTTATTTGGCTTTTATTTTGAAGTTGGTTTTCTCTCTGTGATTTTCAAGTGCTCTGCAAAGTCAACAACTTCACCTCCTATACTTCATCTCCTTGCCCCAAACTTCTGCCCAATGATCATGCCATGTGTATAGTACAATATAGTATTTTCTTACAAAAATAATTTGGCCAAATGGTATTTTCAAAATTTAGTTTTCCAAAAACCCCTAGATTGAGGTTTGCACTGCAAGTACCTGATTTGGGGTATGAAAAATATTTCAAAAGGTATATTTGAAACCTATTAGATATAGGATTCCCATCAACCCCAAAAATATAATTTTAAAAGTTATTTTCCTATTTTATTTAAAGGCTTTTTATTAAGGCCAGAAATGGTCTTTAATAGGTTAAAATTATTTTAATGTTTCAAAAATATTTGAGAAAATTTAGGGAAACTCAGTGGACATATATTTTCCATATATATGAGTTTCAACACATGGTTATGATCAAAATATTGGACAAAACCTCCCAAAACCATTTCTGCTCATTTCAAGGATTTGAAATATTTCTACAGGAAATATTTCCATAAAAATCCAAGAAACATCCAGCAAGTCACAACTGCATATTGTGATGATCTTGCAAAGCCTCACTTCAATCAAGGTCATTTTGGTCCACCAAAATGCCCCATAACCCTTTCTGTTCAGAACCTAATTTGAGCAAGTTTGTACTACCAACTTTCTCTCCTTGACCTCAACTTTTGTGAGCATGTTCATATGACCAAATGAGGCCACTACACCAAGTAGTGCATCAAGGAGAAGTGTTATGCTCAACTAGATTTACACAAACCCATTTCTGTTGATTTCTAGGGTTTACCAAAGTTACACTGGCAACTTTTCCCAAATGAGCTCAAATTTGGTGGCACACCCTATTTCTAAGTGTCATTCCATCCTGTTAAGTATCATGGCAATTGGAGTTCATTTTCTTGCCCAAACCAACAACAAACACCTTCTGCCATTTTACAAAAACCACTGTTTTGACCCCTTCCACTATTCTTCATGAGCTCAACTTTTTACCAGAGCTTAATCTAGTCACCTTATACCTCCAGTAGCAATGGCAAGTCCTCAGATCAATTATTTGGGGGTGAAACCCTCACTTTCTCTCTCTGGACAGCCCCATTTCCACTCTTCTTCTTCCTCCCTCCGCACTCCAGTGGCCATCCATGGCATCCAATGCACCACCCCATTTCATTACTCGCTCCTAGACCTGCTAGACACCAAAAGACGCGCTCACCATGCATAAAGAATGTCCATGCCGGCCATTTGGGCGCTCTGGAGCGCGCTACAGTGCACTCCCGCACTGTAGCCGCCCCCTTCCAACCGCCTCCGGCCACCTCGGGCCTCCCCCGCGCGCCTGCCGATGCGCCTCGGCGTCCGCAACACGCTACGCGGTCGGCCCCTTCCTCTCTCCTCCTCCCCGCGCCTCCGCGCTAGCAAACAGAGGCCGCCCGAGCGCGCCAATGGTGCGGCTCACACGCGCGCGTCTCTGGCCCCTCCCCGCTCTCTCCCTTAGCTCCCCTCGGTGTAGTCCACGCCCAGGAACACCCCAGACACAGCGCCAGCTCCTCCCGAGCCCTGTGGCAACGAGCAGGACCTCGCCGGCGCACGGGTCTACGATGAGCCGTGGCTCGCCTACTTAAAGGCCTCCCCGAGCCCCCCTCTCCTCACCACTCGCTCTCTCACTCCCCTAAACACCCCCTACACCACTCACCCCTCTCTAGATGAGCCCGAGCTCGAGATCGAGCTCGAGCTCCGCCGCCTCGGGTCGCCTCGATCCCACGGTACAGGCCTCCCCTGCTCCTCCTCTGCCTCGATTTGGAACCCCCAAGCGCCACTGACCATTTCCCCCTTCTTCCCCGCCTCTTTTGCAGCCGGAAATGGTCGGAGCCGTCGACGCCCGAAGCTCCTCCGCCACGAACCTCGTCACCGGCGAACCAGGCCACCCCGGCGACCAACTCCACCTTCATCCGAACGGCGGATCCTCCCCGAGCACAACGATACCACCCACGCACCCTCCAGTGCCCTGTATCGCCGCTGGCGAGCTCGCCGTCGCCCCTGTATAGAGGTAGACGACGACGGCCATGGGCCCTGACCGTCAGTCTCATGCCCTGGTGGGTGGGACCCACCCGTCAGGTTCAAAACATGCACGCGCGCGCACCGGTTCGCTGCATCGGCTGAAGGCGTATTTCGCCTTTACGCCTTCGACGTGGCAGCCTCGCGTGGGCTGAAACCCATCTGGGCCTGCTGCACTGTGGCCCTTCTGGCCCAGTTGCACAGTGCTCCTTCCCCTTTTTCTTTTTTTTGGATACTTGCAAAAATTCCAGAGGATTAAATATTAATCCAAATGCAATAATTCCAACTCCCATATTTTTCTAAAAATCCCACCTATTTAATGGTGCTACTTTCATTCAAATCCAACCAACTTTTATGTACTGTTCAAATTTAAATTCAAATTTGAGCAGTTTAATCTCTGTTTGGAAATCCATATCCCGTCTTATATAACTCCAAATCCAAAACTAGGAATTTTCCCCTTCTTAGTTTTCAACCTAGTATTTAACAAAAATGAGTTGACATTTTTCTGAGCACTTTGGTTTTTCTGTTTTATTATTGTCTTATTTTCTCGTTATTATTTTTGCGACGATAGATTGTGTTGCTGACAAAGGAGTTGGACCAGAAGACTTTGAAGACCCAGAAGACTTTGTTGAGCCAGGCAAGCAGCCCTTTGACCATGTCTATGAAACCCTTTTTATGCTTGTCATATGGTACCATATTGTTGTTGCAACGGAATCATGATGAGGAGGTAACCACTTTGATGGGTTGCCTATATTACTTCCTCGTTGATACTTGCATTCTGCATGACCCTACCTCCTTATGAGGGTTATGCCGGTGGGAGTAGATAGGATGCTAGTAGTGCTACGCAAAAGGGATGGGAATATGCATGGTGATGGAGACAAAGTATTTTCAAAAGACTTTTCGAAAAACCCCATCGGGTGCCACTTATGCCCGAGGGAGATAATGAGATGGGTAACCACTTGATGACGAAGTGGTGTACCGAGCAAGTGTGTGTGTTTCTTTCAAAAACGGATTGGTTTAAGTTGCGACCGTTATTCCAACCTTACATGCGCAACCGCTCTACCCTTGTATGGGAAATGGCATTATTGATTACCTAGGCCGATACTAGCTTGGAGCCCGCATTAATAGTGACGGGAGAGTTGTTGGTGCGCTCTCTCGTGACGGGGTCATGCCAGGAAGGGTGGCCATGACTGTTTTCACAGGGCACCGGATACACCGTTGTGTCCCCTCTCGGATGTTACGATCTCGAGTGAGTCTCGTATGATGTACGTCGTGAGGATACGGAACAATGAGTGGACTCCATGTTAGTGTCGTCTAGGGAAAGATAGTGATCGGGTGCTTACCCCGGTTACTTGAGGTATCGCGGGTCGTGGATGACACGGAAGTTCCCTGGATATTGTGGGTAAAGTGTGCAACCTCTGCAGAGTGTAAAACTATTCGAATAGCCGTGTCCATCGTTAAGGACAGTTGGGTAATCGCTCTTGGGCTACGTCCACATGTTTACAAACCAGTTTGTGTTTGGATAAGTGGGAAGAACTACTTGGGTCAAGTCAAAGGACTTAACATTATTGAGTTGGGTTGGTGCCCACTCTTTTTGTGTTGATACCACTACTTGGGTCAAGTCAAAGGACTTGACATGATTGAGTTGGGTTGGTGCCCACTCTTTTTATGTTGATATCTGTAACCTGTCCTTATGGTTACTTGAATTCTCCTGATGCATGTCTTACAAGTTGTTGATCATGTCATTGCACTCAAAACTAGCTTTCCGCAAAAATTTACCTTTATCATGCATTGTTGTATCTTGAACCAAAACATGGGTTGCTTGCGAGTACATTCAAAGTACTCATTGGCTTGCCACTGGTTATTTAATTGGCCAGGCATGGAAGAGCAGGAGTTCGAAGAAGAGTTTTTTGAAGACGAACATGCGAACTAGGACGTTTCCCAGTCAGAATGCCTGTAGGGTTAAGGCAGATGGCATGGGTTCTACTTATCGACGAAGATTTCCGCTGCTTATGTTTCATTTGATGTTCAGCCCTTAAGGCTTTATCTATGTAAGACTTGACCATAATGGTCATAATTTGTGTAAGACGGTATGTATGGATGTAAGACTCTTGTTATTCAGCTTCTGTGTGTTCAGTGAGCATTGATCTCTGGGATCACTGTACACATGCATTCGGTGATCTCGACCTATGAGTCGGGGTCCCCACAGAGCTGGTATCAGAGCCATCCTGACTGTAGGAAGCCTTAGTTAGCATGGCCGTTAGTTAGCTTGAGACCATCTAAACTTATCTTCTTTTCTAAAGCTTACCCAACCCCAAGATATATTCCCCTTATTGACCTCTCCCATTCAACCTTTGTAGATGGCTGCCGTACCTGAAGACTTCCTGACCATAGGATTTCCCGTGCTTCTCGAGGATAGCCTCAAGAAGTGCCAGTTCCACCGAGCCCCCATTTACACCTACCATGAGCATTGGATCAATGACACCGAGACGGAGTATCATGTGGAAGTGATCGTGAAGGCTAATGACTCTCCAACAAGCTGGTTCTTCGAGGGACCCCAGATGGCAACACTAGTTCTTGCCATCGAGACGGCAACCCTCAAGGCTCTCACCCGCCTCCGAGACCTTCTTCCAGAGATGGCATACGAGTTGGCAACCCGTTACTTGCCTTATCGGAAGGAAGGTGAGGATGAGAGCAGTGCACCAGCTCCACCATTAGAAGAAGGACTTCCACTCCGATTCCAGACCTACTTCAGCCTTTGTGCCGATAGTTTGGCACAACACTTGGCCTCTGAATCAACAGAACTCCGAAAGGAACTTCATGAGACCAAGGCACTTCTTCTTCAAGCACAAGGGAAGACAGATAGGATCAAGAAGGAAGGTGCTCCCCCTGGGCAACCCGCAATCGCATATAGAGGCGGAAGACCCCCAAAGGATGGAAAACCACCACAGCAACACTGCATGAGTGCAAAGGAATACCTCAAGCTCTTCGCACCACCGGCAAAGCAACGCCGTGTTGAGCTCCTCCACTCCCCCACCCCTTCAAGTGAAGAGGAAAGTCAGGCCACCGATGACGAGGAGGAAGACCCAGAAGAGCCAGACTACGCGACCGAGCATTCCACCACTTAGGCATCATTCGCAACCCGGATATGCCCGTTAGTAACCCCTACGGTAGGATAGGTCATGTACCCCTATGCGAAGTTGAGTCCTTGTAATGGTTCATATGAAACCTGTTGGAAATATGCCCTAGAGGCAATAATAAAAGTATTATTATTATATTTCCTTGTTCATGATAATTGTCTTTTATTCATGCTATAACTGTATTATCCGGAAATCGTAATACACGTGTGAATACATAGACCACAATATGTCCCTAGTGAGCCTCTAGTTGACTAGCTCGTTGTGATCAACAGATAGTCATGGTTTCCTGGCTATGGACATTGGATGTCGTTGATAACGGGATCACATCATTAGGAGAATGATGTGATGGACAAGACCCAATCCTAAGACTAGCACAAAAGATCGTGTAGTTCGTTTGCTAGAGCTTTGCCAATGTCAAGTATCTCTTCCTTAGACCATGAGATTGTGCAACTCCCGGATACCGTAGGAATGCTTTGGGTGCACCAAACGTCACAACGTAACTGGGTGGCTATAAAGGTGCATTACAGGTATCTCCGAAAGTGTCTGTTGGGTTGGCACGAATCGAGACTGGGATTTGTCACTCCGTGTAAACGGAGAGGTATCTCTGGGCCCACTCGGTAGGACATCATCATATGCGCAATGTGACCAAGGAGTTGATCATGGGATGATGTGTTACGGAACGAGTAAAGTGACTTGCCGGTAACGAGATTGAACAAGGTATTGGATACCGACGATCGAATCTCGGGCAAGTAACATACCGATAGACAGAGGGAATTGAATACGGGATTGATTAAGTCCTTGACATCGTGGTTCATCCGATGAGATCATCGTGGAACATGTGGGAGCCAACATGGGTATCCAGATCCCGCTGTTGGTTATTGACTGGAGAACATCTCGGTCATGTCTGCATGTCTCCCGAACCCGTAGGGTCTACACACTTAAGGTTCGATGACGCTAGGGTTATAAAGGAAGCTTGTATGTGGTTACCGAATGTTGTTCGGAGTCCCGGATGAGATCCCGGACGTCACGAGGAGTTCCGGAATGGTCCGGAGGTAAAGATTTATATATATGAAGTCCTATTTCGGCCATCGGGACAAGTTTCGGGGTCATCGGTATTGTACCGGGACCACCGGAAGGGTCCCGGGGGCCCACCGGGTGGGGCCACCTGCCCCGGGGGGCCACATGGGCTGTAGGGGGTGCGCCTTGGCCTACATGGGCCAAGGGCACCAGCCCCTAGAGGCCCATGCGCCAAGATAAAGGAAAAAGGGGAGAGTCCTAAAGGGGGAAGGCACCTCCGAGGTGCCTTGGGGAGGATGGACTCCTCCCCCCCTCCTTAGCCGCACCCCTTGCTTGGAGTAGGGGGCAAGGCTGCGCCTCCCCCCTCTCCCCTGCCCCTATATATAGTGGAGGGGAGGGAGGGCATCCATACCTGAGCCCTTGGCGCCTCCCTCCCTCCCGTGACACCTCCTCCTCTCCCGTAGGTGCTTGGCGAAGCCCTGCAGGATTGCCACGCTCCTCCACCACCACCACGCCGTTGTGCTGCTGTTGGATGGAGTCTTCCTCAACCTCTCCCTCTCCCCTTGTTGGATCAAGGCGTGGGAGACATCGTCGGGCTGTACGTGTGTTGAACGCGGAGGTGCCGTCCGTTCGGCACTTGATCATCGGTGATCTGAATCACGACGAGTACGACTCCATCAACCCCGTTCACTTGAACGCTTCCGCTTAGCGATCTACAAGGGTATGTAGATGCACTCCCCTTTCTACTCGTTGCTGGTCTCTCCATAGATAGATCTTGGTGATTCGTAGGAAAATTTTTGAATTTCTGCTACGTTCCCCAACAGTGGTATCAGAGCCAGGTTTATTGCGTAGATTCTTTGCACGAGTAGAACACAAAGTAGTTGTGGGCGTTGATGTTGTTCAATATGCTTACCGTTACTAGTCCAATCTTGTTTCGACGGTATTGTGGGATGAAGCGGCCCGGACCGACCTTACACGTACTCTTACGTGAGACAGGTTCCACCGATTGACATGCACTTGGTGCATAAGGTGGCTAGCGGGTGCCAGTCTCTCCCACTTTAGTCGGAACGGATTCGATGAAAAGGGTCCTTATGAAGGGTAAATAGCAATTGGCATATCACGTTGTGGTTTTGCGTAGGTAAGAAACGTTCTTGCTAGAAACCCATAGCAGCCACGTAAAACATGCAAACAACAATTAGAGGACGTCTAACTTGTTTTTGCAGGGTATGCTATGTGATGTGATATGGCCAAAAGGATGTGATGAATGATATATGTGATGTATAAGATTGATCATGTTCTTGTAATAGGATTCACGACTTGCATGTCGATGAGTATGACAACCGACAGGAGCCATAGGAGTTGTCTTTATTTTTTGTATGACCTGCGTGTCATTGAAGAACGCCATGTAACTTACTTTACTTTATTGCTAAACGCGTTAGCCATAGAAGTAGAAGTAGTCGTTGGCGTGACAACTTCATGAAGACACGATGATGGAGATCATGATGATGGAGATCATGGTGTCATGCCGGTGACAAGATGATCATGGAGCCCCGAAGATGAAGATCAAAGGAGCTATATGATATTGGCCATATCATGTCACTACTCTATTTGATTGCATGTGATGTTTATCATGTTTATGCATCTTGTTTACTTAGGACGACGGTAGTAAATAAGATGATCCCTTACAAAATTTCAAGAAGTGTTCTCCCCTAACTGTGCACCATTGCTACAGTTCGTCGCTTCTAAGCACCACGTGATGATCGGGTGTGATGGATTCTTACGTTCACATACAACGGGTGTAAGACAGTTTTACACAGCGAAAACACTTAGGGTTAACTTGACGAGCCTAGCATGTGCAGACATGGCCTCGGAACACGGAGACCGAAAGGTCGAGCATGAGTCGTATAGTAGATACGATCAACATGAAGATGTTCACCGACGTTAACTAGTCCGTCTCACGTGATGATCGGACACGGCCTAGTTGACTCGGATCATGTAATCACTTAGATGACTAGAGGGATGTCTATCTGAGTGGGGTTCATAAGATGAACTTAATTATCCTGAACATAGTCAAAAGACCCTTTGCAAATTATGTCGTAGCTCGCGCTATAGTTCTACTGTTTAGATATGTTCCTAGAGAAAATATAGTTGAAAGTTGATAGTAGCGATTATGCGATCAGTAGAAAGCTTATGTCCTTAATGCACCGCTTAGTGTGCTGAACCCCAAACGTCGTTTGTGGATGTTGCGAACATCGGACATACACGTTTTGATAACTACATGATTGTTCAGTTAAATGGTTTAAGTAGAGGCACCAAAGACGTTTTCGAAACGTCGCGGAACATATGAGATGTTTCAAGGGCTGAAATTAGGATTTCAGGCTCGTGCCCACGTCAAGAGGTATGAGACCTCCGACAATTTTCTTAACCTGCAAACTAAGGAGAAAAGCTCAATTGTTGAGCTTGTGCTCAGATTGTCTGAGTACAACAATCATTTGAATCGAGTGGGAGTTGATCTTCCAGATAAGACAGTGATGGTTCTCCAAAGTCATTGCCACCAAGCTGTTAGAGCTTCGTGATGAACTATAACATATCAGGGATAGATATGATGATCCTTGAGGTATTCGTGATGTTTGACACCGCGAAAGTAGAAATCAAGAAGGAGCATCAATTGTTGATGGTTGGTGAAACCACTAGTTTCAAGAAGGGCAAGGGCAAGAAGGGATACTTCATGAAACGGCAAATCAGCTGCTGCACCAATGAAGAAACCCGAGGTTGAACCCAAACCCGAGACTAAGTGCTTCTATAATAAGGGGAACAACCACTGGAGCAAGATTACCCTAGATACTTGGTAGATGAGAAGGCTGGCAAGGTCGATAGAAGTATATTGGATATACATTATGTTAATGTGTACTTTACTAGTACTCCTAGTAGCACCAGGGTATTAGATACCGGTTCGGTTGCTAAGTGTTAGTAACTCGAAATAAAAGCTACGGAATAAACGGAGACTAGCTAAAGGTGAGCTGACGATATATGTTGGAAGTGTTTCCAAGGTTGATATGATCAAGCATCGCACGCTCCCTCTACCACCGAGATTGGTGTTTGCGTTGAACATAGACATGATTGGATTATGTCTATCGCAATACGGTTATTCATTTAAGGAGAATAATGGTTACTCTGTTTATTTGAATAATACCTTCAATGGTCTTACACCTGAAATGAATGGTTTATTGAATCTCGATCGTAGTGATACACATTTTCATGCCAAAAGATATAAGATAGTAATGATAGTACCACTTACTTGTGGCACTGCTGTGTAAGTCATATTGGTATAAAACGCATGAAGAAGCTTCATGTTGATGGATCTTTGGACTCACTCGTTTTTGAAAAGTTTGAGACATGCGAACCATGTCTATTGGTATATATGCATGAAGAAACTCCATGCAAATGGACCGTTTGAACTCACTTGATTTTGAATCACTTGAGATATGCAAATCATACCACATAGGCAGGATGACTGAAAAGCCTCGGTTTC
>NC_041380.1:499925194-499967981 GCF_002162155.2 Triticum dicoccoides | reverse complement strand
TCAAAGTTATCCTTAGTAACTAGTGGACTAAGGAATTTTTCTCGATTATGGAGGTGGTAAAAGAGTTCGTCGTAAAGGGTTATGTCGATGCAAGCTTGACACCTATCCGGATAGCTCTGAGTAGAGAGACCGGATACATATAATGGAGCAATAATTTATAATAGCTCCAAGTAGAACAGTTATTTGGAATAGGTCCAAATAGAGCGTGGTAGCTGCATCTAGGAGATGACATAGAGATTTGTGAAGCACACACGGATCTGAAAGGTTCAGACCCGTTGACTAAAACCTCTCTCACAAGCAACATGATCAAACATAAAACTCATTGAGTGTTAATCACATAGTGATGTGAACTAGACTACTGACTCTAGTAAACTCTTGGGTATTAGTCACATGGCGATGTGACCTGTGAGTGTTAATCACATGGCGATGTGAACTAGATTATTGACTCTAGTGCAAGTGGGAGACTGTTGGAAATATGCCCTAGAGGCAATAATAAAAGTATTATTATTATATTTCCTTGTTCATGATAATTGTCTTTTATTCATGCTATAACTGTATTATACGGAAATCGTAATACACGTGTGAATACATAGACCACAATATGTCCCTAGTGAGCCTCTAGTTGACTAGCTCGTTGTGATCAACAGATAGTCATGGTTTCCTGGCTATGGACATTGGATGTCGTTGATAACGGGATCACATCATTAGGAGAATGATGTGATGGACAAGACCCAATCCTAAGACTAGCACAAAAGATCGTGTAGTTCGTTTGCTAGAGCTTTGCCAATGTCAAGTATCTCTTCCTTAGACCATGAGATTGTGCAACTCCCGGATACCGTAGGAATGCTTTGGGTGCACCAAACGTCACAACGTAACTGGGTGGCTATAAAGGTGCATTACAGGTATCTCCGAAAGTGTCTGTTGGGTTGGCACGAATCGAGACTGGGATTTGTCACTCCGTGTAAACGGAGAGGTATCTCTGGGCCCACTCGGTAGGACATCATCATATGCGCAATGTGACCAAGGAGTTGATCATGGGATGATGTGTTACGGAACGAGTAAAGTGACTTGCCGGTAACGAGATTGAACAAGGTATTGGATACCGACGATCGAATCTCGGGCAAGTAACATACCGATAGACAGAGGGAATTGAATACGGGATTGATTAAGTCCTTGACATCGTGGTTCATCCGATGAGACCATCGTGGAACATGTGGGAGCCAACATGGGTATCCAGATCCCGCTGTTGGTTATTGACTGGAGAACGTCTCGGTCATGTCTGCATGTCTCCCGAACCCGTAGGGTCTACACACTTAAGGTTCGATGACGCTAGGGTTATAAAGGAAGCTTGTATGTGGTTACCGAATGTTGTTCGTAGTCCCGGATGAGATCCCGGACGTCACGAGGAGTTCCGGAATGGTCCGGAGGTAAAGATTTATATATAGGAAGTCCTATTTCGGCCATCGGGACAAGTTTCGGGGTCATCGGTATTGTACCGGGACCACCGGAAGGGTCCCGGGGGCCCACCGGGTGGGGCCACCTGCCCCGGGGGGCCACATGGGCTGTAGGGGGTGCGCCTTGGCCTACATGGGCCAAGGGCACCAGCCCCTAGAGGCCCATGCGCCAAGATAAAGGAAAAAGGGGAGAGTCCTAAAGGGGGAAGGCACCTCCGAGGTGCCTTGGGGAGGATGGACTCCTCCCCCCCCTCCTTAGCCGCACCCCTTGCTTGGAGTAGGGGGCAAGGCTGCGCCTCCCCCCTCTCCCCTGCCCCTATATATAGTGGAGGGGAGGGAGGGCATCCATACCTGAGCCCTTGGCGCCTCCCTCCCTCTCGTGACACCTCCTCCTCTCCCGTAGGTGCTTGGCGAAGCCCTGCAGGATTGCCACACTCCTCCACCACCACCACGCCGTTGTGCTGCTGTTGGATGGAGTCTTCCTCAACCTCTCCCTCTCCCCTTGCTGGATCAAGGCGTGGGAGACATCGTCGGGCTGTACGTGTGTTGAACGCGGAGGTGCCGTCCGTTCGGCACTTGATCATCGGTGATCTGAATCACGACGAGTACGACTCCATCAACCCTGTTCACTTGAACGCTTCCGCTTAGCGATCTACAAGGGTATGTAGATGCACTCCCCTTTCTACTCGTTGCTGGTATCTCCATAGATAGATCTTGGTGATTCGTAGGAAAATTTTTGAATTTCTGCTACGTTCCCCAACAAAACCATGTAGTATTGTGATTGCTTTTGATGTGTTTGATGGACGTCGTACTTTCCTTCGGGAACTTGTAAGCGACTACATCACCCATTTGGATTTTAATGAATGTGTTTGGCCTTTTGGCCCTTGCATGAAAACAATTAGCGTCGTACCAACCCCCTTACTAGGCGTCCCATCTATATTGCTTTCCCCATCTTTCCCAATCATGAGACCTTGACCGCCCCAACAGGATGCCTGTTGTAACTCGTACTGGTACCTCTACCCAGCAGCAAGAAGCCGAAGAAGGAGCCAGTCAGGACCAAACCCAAGGACAAGCTCCACCACCGCCACCACCTCCAAGCATGGAAATGGCTCAGCTTCTCCAAGCCTTCCGAGAGGAACGCCAAGCCAACACCGCAGCCCTCCAGATGATTGCTCAAGCTGTCAACCGCCAGCCGGCGGGAAACGGCAATGGACGTTCCACGTTGGTGGAGTTCAAGAAACATGCACCACCCACCTTCATCGAGACTGCTGAACCCCTGGATGCAGACAACTGGGTCCGCACCATTGAGGATCTGCTGGAACTAGTCGGATGCACTGAGGACCGTGAGAAGGTGGCATATGCTGCTCACTGTCTTGGGGGAACTGCTAGAGCTTGGTGGGATGGATTCAAGGCCATGCATGCTGAGCAAAACATCACTTGGAATAACTTCAAGGCAGAGTTCCGCAAGGCCCACATTCCTTCCGGAATCATGGCCATCAAGAAGCATGAGTTCCGAGCCCTGAAGCAAGGTAGTAGCACTGTCAAGGAGTACATGCAGAAGTTCAGTGTTCTCTCAAGGTATGCCCCTGAAGATGTCAGCACTGATGCTGCCAAAAGGGAGCGCTTCATGGAAGGCCTTAACCAGACTCTGCAGTACTCGCTTGTTGTGTGTGACTGCCCGACCTTTCCTGATCTGGTGAACAAGGCACTCATGCTTGAGGACAAGCGACGTGCTTTGGACGACACCCGTAAGCGCAAGATGATCAGCAAGGGTAGCTCCAGCAACCAGAAGCCTTGCCCGTGGCAGCCAGCCCCGGTCAAGCCAACCTATCAGCAGCCAAGAGCTCCTGCACCCTGCACCAACTATCCACCTCAGCAGTATGCCAACCCCAGGCCAGCTTACAACAACCCCAATAACAATGCCGGCAAGAGCAGCAACCCCAATCAAGTCACTTGATTCGGATGTGGTCAGGCAGGACACTACTCCAAGTATTGCCCCAACAAGAAGCCCGACGCCCCGCGCCCCAATGCGCAGAACCCAGGACAAGGCCGTGTAATGCCACCAAGGAACCAAGCTCCCCACAACCTGCCCAACAACGGCAAGGGTCGTGTGAATCATGTCACTGTAGAAGAAGCCCAGGAAGACCCGGACGTCGTGCTGGGTATGTTCCTTGTCAACTCAGCACCTGCAACTGTCTTGTTTGATTCTGGAGCCACACATTCATTTGTCACCCAAAAGTTTGCATTAAAAAGTGGCATGACCCCTACACCCCTGAATAACCCTATGGTGGTACAAACCCCCGGAGCAAAGATGAGGGCCAAGATAGGATGTAAAGGAGTCGGGATTGTCATTAATGGGGTAGACTTCCAAGCAGACCTTATCATCTTAAGATCGCAAGGCTTGGATGTGATCTTAGGAATGGATTGGCTCATCAAGCACCAAGGCTTGTTAGATTGTGCCAACCGGACCGTCACTGTGACCAATGACCAAGGAGTCGAAGTTAAATTTGCCTCCAACCCCTCCTCTACTCAAGCCAACCAAGTCAACTCTCTGTTAGAAGTTGGATTGGAGCAGGTGCCGGTAGTATGCGAATACCCCGATGTCTTTCCTGATGAGCTACCGGGAATGCCTCCTGACCGAGACATTGAGTTCATCATCAAACTCATACCCGGAGCAGGACCCATCTATAAGAAGCCTTATAGAATGGGATCGGAAGAGTTAGCAGAATTGAAGAAGCAACTGGAAGAGCAGTTGAGGAAGGGATTTATCCGCCCTAGTGCCTCCCCTTGGGGATCACCTGTTCTATTTGTGGCAAAGAAGGAAGGTACCATCCGCTTATGCATTGACTACCGCTCCCTCAATGAAGTTACAATCAAGAACAAGTATCCACTTCCCAAGATTGAAGATATGTTTGATCAACTCAATGGGGCCAAGGTGTTCTCCAAGATTGACCTCAGATCTGGGTACTACCAGCTGAAAATCAGACCCCAAGATATTCTGAAGACGGCATTTGTAACCAGATATGGCATGTATGAGTGCACGGTCATGTCCTTCGGATTGACCAATGCCCCAGCTTACTTCATGTATCTCATGAATAAGGTCTTCATGGAATACTTGGACAAGTTTGTCGTTGTCTTCATTGATGACATTCTTGTCTTCTCGAAGACGGAAGAAGAGCACGAGCAACACTTGAGGATGGTCCTAGACAAGCTTCGAGAGCACCAACTGTATGCCAAGTTCAGCAAGTGCGAATTTTGGCTGCGCGAAGTTGGATTCTTGGGTCATGTTTTGACTGAAGAAGGATTGTCGATCGATCCCACTAAGATTGTAGCTGTGACTGAATGGCAATCCCCAAGCAATGTGAAGGAAGTCAGAAGCTTCCTCGGACTCACGGGATATTACCGCAAGTTCGTTGAAGGATTCTCAAGCATTGCACGACCCATGACTCAGTCTTGAAGAAGGACAAGAAGTTTGAATGGACGCCGAAGTGTGAAGAAAGCTTCCAGGAGCTGAAGAAGAGATTGACCACCGCCCCAGTTCTGGCCACACCAGATATACACAAGGAGTTTGTGATATATTGTGATGCGTCAAGAACCGGACTGGGAGGTGTTCTGATGCAAGAAGGCAGAGTCGTAGCTTACCTTTCAAGGCAACTACGGCCTCATGAAGAGAACTATGCTACTCATGACCTTGAGTTGGCAGCTGTAGTTCATGCCCTGAAAACATGGCAACATTACCTCCTAGGGAAGCGGTGTGAGATATACACGGATCACAAAAGTCTGAAGTATATTTTCACTCAGAAGGAATTGAACATGAGGCAGAGAAGGTGGCTAGAGTTGATCAAGGATTATGACCTCAGTGTTCAATACCACCCTGGAAAGGCTAATGTGGTAGCAGATGCATTAAGCAGGAAGGCTTGTTCCTTGAATGCTATGCTTAAGGAAAGGCTACCCGCCTTGTATGAAGAACTTGAAAGCTTCGGGTTGGAACTGGTTGCACCAGGATTCTTAGCCAACCTTGAAGTCAAGCCTACCCTGATGGATGATATTAAGGAAGCTCAGAAGGGACAAGAAAGTATTGAAGGCATCAAGAGGAAGATCAAGGCAGGCAAGGCCCCAGGATTCTCAAAGGATGAGCAAGGAATTGTGTGGTTTGGAAATCGCATTTGTGTACCGAACAAGATTGAGCTCAAGAATTTGATCTTGCAAGAAGCTCATGACACCCCATATTCCATCCACCCCGGAGGAACCAAGATGTATCAAGACCTGAAGGAAAGATTCTGGTGGCATGGCATGAAGAGAGAGATAGCCACTTTCGTCACTAAGTGTGACATATGCCAAAGGGTCAAAGCTGAACATCAGCGGCCCGCTGGATTGTTACAGCCTCTCAAGGTGCCTGAATGGAAATGGGATAAAGTCGGAATGGACTTCATCACTGGATTACCCAGGTCAAATAAGGGGCATGACTCCATCTGGGTCATAGTCGACCATTTGACCAAAGTAGCCCATTTCATTCCTGTCAAAACGACTTACAAGGGAAATCAGCTAGCCAGCCTCTACATCAACAGAATCATAAGCCTTCATGGTGTTCCCAAGGAGATTGTGTCCGACCGAGGAACCCAGTTTACCTCAAGGTTCTGGAAGAAGTTCCAAGAGGCCATGGGGACCAAGTTGTCCTTCAGCACTGCCTTCGACCCACAGACTAGAGGTCAGACAGAACGAGTGAATCAGATACTCGAAGACATGGTCCGAGCCTGTGTCTTAGCATACGGAGCTAGGTGGGAAGATTGCCTCCCTTTCGCCGAGTTCTCCTACAACAACAGTTATCAGTCAAGCCTCCATATGGCACCATTTGAGGTGTTGTCTGGGCGCAAGTGCCGCACACCCCTCAATTGGTCAGAGACCGGAGAAGGACTAGTCTTTGGGCCCGATATCCTCCGTGAAGCAGAAGAGAAAGTCCAGCTTGTCAGAGAGCGTTTGAAGACTACCAAGTCAAGGCAGAAGAGCTACGCTGACTCTCGTCAGAGAGAATGACCTTCCGAGTTGGAGACCATGTCTATCTCCGGGTCACACCTCTCAAGGGAACCCAGCGCTTCCATGTCAAAGGAAAACTCGCACCAAGATACATCGGCCCCTTCAAGATCACTAACCGATGAGGAGAAGTGGCTTACCAGTTGGAACTACCACCCAAACTATCCTATATGCACAATGTATTCCACGTGTCACAACTCCGGAAGTGTCTCCAAGTCCCAGGCAAGCCCAATCTTTACAAGGACGTCAATCACCAAGCCATTGACCTCCAGCCTGATTTGACTTACCGTGAGAGGCCCATCTGCATTTTTGATGAGGCTGAGCGACGCACTCGAAGCCGCACTATCAAGTACTTCAAGGTCCAGTGGAGCAACCACACTGAAGCAGAAGCAACCTGGGAACGTGAAGACTACCTTAGATCCGAGTTTCCGTATCTCTTTAAAGCCTAGTTTAGGAATCTCGGGGACGCGATTCTTGTAAGGGGGGTAGGTCTGTCACACCCTGCATTTTGTAACTCTTCATTTGCATTAATAAAGCATGAAAATTTGGACCAACAAAAACTTTTGCATTTATTTGGCTTTTATTTTGAAGTTGGTTTTCTCTCTGTGATTTTCAAGTGCTCTGCAAAGTCAACAACTTCACCTCCTATACTTCATCTCCTTGCCCCAAACTTCTGCCCAATGATCATACCATGTGTATAGTACAATATAGTATTTTCTTACAAAAATAATTTGGCCAAATGGTATTTTCAAAATTTAGTTTTCCAAAAACCCCTGGATTGAGGTTTGCACTGCAAGTACCTGATTTGGGGTATGAAAAATATTTCAAAAGGTATATTTGAAACATATTAGATATAGGATTCCCATAAACCCCAAAAATATAATTTTAAAAGCTATTTTCCTATTTTATTTGAAGGCTTTTTATTAAGGCCAGAAATGGTCTTTAATAGGTTAAAATTATTTTAATGTTTCAAAAATATTTGAGAAAATTTAGGGAAACTCAGTGGACATATATTTTCCATATATATGAGTTTCAACACATGGTTATGATCAAAATATTGGACAAAACCTCCCAAAACCATTTCTGCTCATTTCAAGGATTTGAAATGTTTCTACAGGAAATATTTCCATAAAAATCCAAGAAAAATCCATCAAGTCACAACTGCATATTGTGATGATCTTGCAAAGCCTCACTTCAATCAAGGTCATTTTGGTCCACCAAAATGCCCCATAACACTTTCTGTTCAGAACCTAATTTGAGCAAGTTTGTACTACCAACTTTCTCTCCTTGACCTCAACTTTTGTGAGCATGTTCATATGACCAAATGAGGCCACTACACCAAGTAGTGCATCAAGGAGAAGTGTTATGCTCAACTAGATTTACACAAACCCATTTCTGTTGATTTCTAGGGTTTACCAAAGTTACACTGGCAACTTTTCCCAAATGAGCTCAAATTTGGTGGCACACCCTATTTCTAAGTGTCATTCCATCCTGTTAAGTATCATGGCAATTGGAGTTCATTTTCTTGCCCAAACCAACAACAAACACCTTCTGCCATTTTACAAAAACCACTGTTTTGACCCCTTCCACTATTCTTCATGAGCTCAACTTTTTACCAGAGCTTAATCTAGTCACCTTATACCTCCAGTAGCAATGGCAAGTCCTTAGATCAATTATTTGGGGGTGAAACCCTCACTTTCTCTCTCTGGACAGCCCCATTTCCACTCTTCTTCTTCCTCCCTCCTCACTCCAATGGCCATCCATGGCATCCAATGCACCACCCCATTTATTTACTCGCTCCTAGACCTGCTAGACACCAAAAGACACGCTCACCATGCATAAAGAATGGCCATGCCGGCCATTTGGGCGCTCTGGAGCGCGCTACAGTGCGCTCCCGCACTGTAGCCGCCCCCTTCCAACCGCCTCCGGCCACCTCGGGCCT
The DNA here is from genome assembly GCF_002162155.2 of Triticum dicoccoides. NCBI lineage: Eukaryota > Viridiplantae > Streptophyta > Magnoliopsida > Poales > Poaceae > Triticum > Triticum dicoccoides. Next base: position 499,959,554 of record NC_041380.1, on the reverse strand, counting down.
CCCCCGCGTGCCTGCCAATGCGCCTCGGCATCCGCAACACGCTACGCGGTTGGCCCCTTCCTCTCTCCTCCTCCCCGCGCCTCCGCGCTAGCAAACAGAGGCCGCCCAAGCGCGCCAATGGTGCGGCTCACACGCGCGCGTCTCTGACCCCTCCCCGCTCTCTCCCTTAGCTCCCCTCGGCGTAGTCCACGCCCAGGAACACCCCAGACACGGCGCCAGCTCCTCCCGAGCCCTGTGGCAATGAGCAGGACCTCACCGGCGCACGGGTCTATGGTGAGCCGTGGATCGCCTACTTAAAAGCCTCCCCGAGCCCCCCTCTCCTCACCACTCACTCTCTCACTCCCCTAAACACCCCCCTACACCACTCACCCTTCTCTAGACGAGCCCGAGCTCAAGATCGAGCTCGAGCTCCACCGCCTCGGGTCGCCGTCGATCCCATGGTACAGACCTCCCCTGCTCCTCCTCTGCCTCGATTTGGAACCCCCGAGCGCCCCTGACCATTTCCCCCTTCTTCCCTGCCTCTTTTGCAGCCGGAAACGGTCGGAGCCGTCGATGGCCGAAGCTCCTCCGCCGCGAACCTTGTCGCCGGCGAACCAGGCCACCCCGACGACCAACTCCACCTCCATCCGAACGGCGGATCCTCCCTGAGCACAACGGTACCACCCACACACCCTCCCGTGCCCTATATCGCCGCCGGCGAGCTCGCCGTCGCCCCTGTATAGAGGTAGACGATGACGGCCGTGGGCCCTGACCGTCAGTCTCACGCCCTGACGGGTGGGACCCACCCGTCAGGTTTAAACACGCACGCGCGCGCACCGGTTCGCTGCGTCGGCTGAAGGCGTATTTCGCCTTTACGCCTTCGACGTGGCAGCTTCGCGTGGGCTGAAACCCATCTGGGCCTGCTGCACTGTGGCCCTTCTGGCCCAGTTGCACAGTGCTCCTTCCCCTTTTTCTTTTTTTGGATACTTGCAAAAATTCCACAGGATTAAATATTAATCCAAATGCAATAATTCCAACTCCCATATTTTTCTAAAAATCCCACCTATTTAATGGTGCTACTTTCATTCAAATCCAACCAACTTTTATGTACTGTTCAAATTTAAATTCAAATTTGAGCAGTTTAATCTCTGTTTGGAAATCCATATCCCCTCTTATATAACTCCAAATCCAAAACTAGGAATTTTCCCTTTCTTAGTTTTCAACCTAGTATTTAACAAAAATGAGTTGAGATTTTTCTGAGCACTTTGGTTTTTCTGTTTTATTATTTTCTTATTTTCTCGTTATTATTTTTGCAACGATAGATTGCGTTGCTGATGAAGGAGTTGGACCAGAAGACTTTGAAGACCCAGAAGACTTTGTTGAGCCAGGCAAGCAGCCCTTTGACCATGTCTATGAAACCCTTTTTATGCATGTCATATAGTACCATATTGTTGTTGCAACGGAATCATGATGAGGAGGTAACCACTTTGATGGGTTGCCTCTGTTACTTCCTCATTGATACTTGCATTCTGCATGACCCTACCTCCTTATGAGGGTTATGCCGGTGGGAGTAGATAGGATACTAGTAGTGCTATGCAAAAGGGATGGGAATATGCATGGTGATGGAGACAAAGTATTTTCAAAAGACTTTCCGAACACCCCCATCAGGTGCCACTTATGCCCGAGGGAGATAATGAGATGGGTAACCAATTGATGACGAAGTGGTGTACCGAGGCAAGTGTGTGTGTGTTGCTTTCAAAAACGGAGTGGTTTAAGTTGCGACCGTTATTCCAACCTTACATGCGCAACCACTCTACCCTTGTATGGGAAAGGGCATTATTGATTACCTAGGCCGATAATAGCTTGGAGCCCGCATTACTAGTGACGGGAGAGTTGTTGGTGCGCTCTCTCGGGACGGGGTCGTGCCAGGAAGGGCGGCCATGACTGTTTTCATAGGGCACCAGATACACCATTGTGTCCCCTCTCTGATGTTACGATCTCGAGTGAGTCTCGTATGATGTACATCGTGAGGATACGGAACAACGAGTGGACTCCATGTTAGTGTCATCTAGGGAAATAATAGTGATCGGGTGCTTACCCCGGGTACTTAAGGTTCCGCGGGTCGTGGATGACACGGAAGTTCCCCGGATCTTGTGGGTAAAGTGTGCAACCTCTGCAGAGTGTAAAACTATTCCAATAGCCGTGTCCACGGTCAAGGACAGTTGGGTAACCGCTCTTGGGCTACGTCCACATGTTTACAAACCAGTGTGTGTTTGGATAAGTGGGAAGAACTACTTGGGTCAAGTCAAAGGACTTGACATTATTGAGTTGGGTTGGTGCCCACTCTTTTTATGTTGATACCACTACTTGGGTCAAGTCAAAGGACTTGACATGATTGAGTTGGGTTGGTGCCCACTCTTTTTATGTTGATATCTGTAACCTGTCCTTATGGTTACTTGAATTCTCCTGATGCATGTCTTACAAGTTGTTGATCATTTCATTGCACTCAAAACTAGCTTTCCGCAAAAATTTACCTTTATCATGCATTGTTGTATCTTGAACCAAAACATGGGTTGCTTGCGAGTACATTCAAAGTACTCATTGGCTTGCCACTGGTTATTTAATTGGCCAGGCATGGAAGAACAGGAGTTCGAAGAAGAGTTCTTTGAAGACGAACATGCGAACTAGGACGTTTCCCAGTCAGAATGCCTGTAGGGTTAAGGCAGATGGCATGGGTTCTACTTATCGACGAAGATTTCCGCTGCTTATGTTTCATTTGATGTTCAGCCCTTAAGGCTTTATCTATGTAAGACTTGACCATAATGGTCATAATTTGTGTAAGACGGTATGTATGGATGTAAGACTCTTGTTATTCCGCTTCTGTGTGTTCAGTGAGCATTGATCTCTGGGATCACTGTACACGTGCATTCGGTGATCTCGACCTATGAGTCGGGGTCCCCACAAGATCAAAGGCACAAGATGACGATGGCCATATCATATCACTTATATTTGATTGCATGTGATGTTTATCCTTTGTGCATCTTATTTTGCTTAGTTCGGCGGTAGCATTATAAGATGATCTCTCACTAAATTTCAAGGTACAAGTGTTCTCCCTGAGTATGCACCGTTGCTATAGTTCATCGTGCCGAGACACCACATGATGATCGGGTGTGATAAGCTCTACGTTCACATACAACAGGTGCAAGCTAGTTTTGCACACACAGAATACTCGGGTTAAACTTGACGAGCCTAGCATATGCAGATATGGCCTCGGAACACTGAGACGGAAAGGTCGAGCGTGAATCATATAGTAGATATGATCAACATAGTGATGTTGACAATTGAAAACTACTCCATCTCACGTGATGATCGGACATGGTTTAGTTGATATGGATCACATGATCACTTAGATGATTAGAGGGATGTCTATCTAAGTGGGAGTTCTTAAGTAGTATGATTAATTGAAATTTAATTTATCATGAACTTAGTACCCGATAGTATTTTTCATGTCTATGTTGTTGTAGATAGATGGCCCGTGCTGTTGTTCCGTTGAATTTTAATGCGTTCCTAGAGAAAGCTAAGTTGAAAGATGATTGTAGAAACTACACGAATTGGGTCCATAACTTGAGGAGTATCCTCATTGCTGCACAGAAGAATTACTTCCTGGAAGCACCGCTGGGTGACAAGCCTGCTGTAGATGCTGATGACGATGTTAAGAACGTCTGGCAAAGCAAAGCTGATGACTACTCAATAGTTCAGTGTGCCATGCTTTATGGCTTAGAACCGAGACTTCAACGATGTTTTGAACGTCATGGAGCATATGAGATGTTCTAGGAGTTGAAGTTAATATTTCAAGCACATGCCCGGATTGAGAGATATGAAGTCTCCAATAAGTTATACAACTGCAAAATGGAGGAGAATAGTTCTGTCGGTGAACATATACTCAGAATGTATGGGTACCACAACTACTTGACTCAGCTAGGAGTTAATCTTCCCGATGATAGTGTCATTGACATAGTTCTTCAATCACTGCCACCAAGCTACAAGAGCTTCATGATGAACTATAATATGCAAGGGGTGGATAAGACAATTCCCGAGCTCTTCGCAATGCTAAAGGTCGCGGAGGAAATCAAGAAGGAGCATCACATGTTGATGGTTAACAAGACCACCAGTTTCAAGAAGAAGGGCAAAGGGAAGAAGGAGAATTTCAAGAAGAACAACAAACAAGTTGATGCTCAAGTGAAGAAGCACAAGTCTAGACCTAAGCTTGAGACTGAGTGCTTCTACTACAAAGGGACTGGTCACTGGAAGCGGAACTGCCCCAAGTATTTGGCGGATAAGAAGGATGGCAAGGTGAACAAAGATATATGTGATATACATGTTATTGATGTGTACCTTACTAATGCTTGCAGTAGTACTTGGGTATTTGATATTGGTTCTGTTGCTAATATTTGCAACTCGAAACAGGGGCTACAGATTAAGCGAAGATTGGCTAAGGACGAGGTGACGATGCGCATGGGAAATGGTTCCAAAGTCGATGTGATCACCGTCGGCACGCTACCTCTACGTCTACCTTCAGGATTAGTATTAGACATGAATAATTGTTATTTGGTGTCAGCGTTAAGCAGGAACATTATATCTGGATCTTGTTTGATGCGAGACGGTTATTCATTTAAATCATAGAATAATGGTTGTTCTATTTATATGAGTAATATCTTTTATGGTCATGCACCCATGATGAGTGGTCTAATTTTACTAAATCTCGATAGTAGTGATACACATATTCATAGTGTTGAAGCCAAAAGATATAAGTTTAATAATGATAGTGCAAATTATTTGCGGCACTACCGTTTAGGTCATATTGGTGTAAGGCGCATGAAGAAACTCCATGCTGATGGACTTTTGGAATCACTTGATTATGAATCACTTGATGCTTTCGAACCATGCCTCATGGGCAAGATGACCAAGACTCCATTCTCCGAAACAATGGAACGAGCAACAGACTTATTAGAAATAATACATACTGATGTATGCGGTCCGATGAGTGTTGATGCTCGTGGCGGGTATCGTTATTTTCTGACCTTCACTGATGATTTGAGCAGATATGGGTATATCTACTTGATGAAACATAAGTCTGAAACATTTGAAAAGTTCAAAGAATTTCAGAGTGAAGTGGAAAATCATCGTAAAAAGAAAATTAAGTTTCTACGATCTGATCGTGGAGGTGAATATTTTAGTTATGAGTTTGGTCTTCATTTGAAACAATGCGGAATAGTTTCGCAACTCACGCCACCTAGAACACCACAGCGTAATGGTGTGTCCGAACGTTGTAACTGCACTTTATTAGATATGGTGCAATCTATGATGTCTCTTACTGATTTACCGCTATCATTTTGGGGTTATGCTTTATAGACAGTTGCATTCACGTCAAATAGGGCACCATTGAAATATGTTGAAATGACACCTTATGAACCGTGGTTTGACAAGAAACCCAAGTTGTTGTTTCTTAAAGTTTGGGGCTGTGATGCTTACGTGAAAAAGCTTCAACCTGATAAGCTCGAACCCAAATCTGAGAAATGTGTCTTCATAGGATACCCAAAGGAGACTATTTTGTACACCTTCTATCATAGATCTGAAGGCAAGATATTTGTTGCTAAGAATGGATCCTTTCTAGAGAAGGAGTTTCTCTCGAAAGAAGTGAGTTGGAGGAAAGTCGAACTTGATGAGTGAAGGAGTCCTGGATTAAGGGGTCCTCAAGCGTCCGACCTGTATGACATGGGTCGGACTAATGGGCTATGAAGATACAAGACAGAAGACTCTCTCCCGTGTCCGAATGGGACTCTCCTTGGCGTGGATGGCAAGCCTAGCATTTGGATATGAAGATTCCTTCCTCTATAACCGACTTTGTACAACCCTAGTCCCCTCCGGTGTTTATATAAACCGAAGGGTTTAGTCCATAGAGGCAATCATAATCTGACAGTGTGACAGCCTGGTTTTTGCCATCTCTAATTTGCTTGATTTTCATTTGAAAATTTTCTGAAACTTGGAGTTCTTGAATCTTTTCATAAGGACTTAAACCCTTGGGCATCCTTGGTTTGCACCGAAGTGCTTCACTTCCCTCCTAAATCATCATTTTCACTTCTGATCCACCCCAAAATAATCTTTGGAATATTTTTCTTAAATGAAAAATATTCATTTTCTCTCAGAAACCCTAGCCAGATCTGTTTGCTTCAAAACAAACCTAATTTTTATGGCTCAGAAAAATCTGAGATAATTCACAAATATTCTGTGAACCCTAGGGCACCTTCCTGAGCAAAAATATTTCATCACTTTTTGGAATATTTTTTATATAGAAAATATTTTCTGTTCTAGACAGAAATGGTGGTTTCTACAGCAACTACCATTTTACTTGCTCCATTTGACCTGAACTTTCTTGTGCATCTTTACCTTAGTAACTTATAACTAGCCTCCAAAGCACAGCCTCAATCTCCCAGCCATTTGACCACAGTAACTGTTCAAAGTTACTGATCAGAAGCTTACTTGGCCTGTAAAAACCTCTCTACTGCACCTGGATCCAAACCAATTCGTGGTAACACTCAAAACTACCATGAAAATCATGCCAGACATTAAGTTTGTGCTTAGGTCGGCCTCATGTCATAGTTCACGCGGTGACCATGTTCATCCAGGGGTGTTGGCATGCGTGTCGACGTGCTCTGAGCGTCGCCGAGCGCTCTGTTCGCGCGTGCTCGCTTCCCTCGCCTGCCCGAGCGTGCCAAACCGCACCACCATCTTCGTCTCCAAGCCCTTAACCTCCCTCTGGCGCTCGTCGATGCTGGAGCTCGCCGCAGCGAGCACGGGCTGTTGGGGAACGTAGTAATTTCAAAATTTTCCTACGCACACACAAGATCATGGTGATGCATAGCAACGAGAGGGGAGAGTGTTGTCCACGTACACTCGTAGACCGAAAGCGGAAGCGTTAGCACAACGCGGTTGATGTAGTCATACGTCTTCACGATCCGAACGATCAAGTACCGAACGCACAGCACCTCCGAGTTCTGCACATGTTCAACTCGATGACGTCCCTCGAACTCCGATCCAGCCGAGTGTTGAGGGAGAGTTTAGTCAGCACGATGGCGTGGTGAAGATGATGATGTTCTACCGACACAGGGCTTCGCCTAAGCACCGCTACGATATGATCGAGGTGGATTATGGTGGAGGGGGGCACCGCACATGGCTAAGAGATCAATTGTTGTGTCTTTGGGGTGCCCCCTGCCCCCATATATAAAGGAGTGGAGGAGGGGAGGGCCGGCCCTCTCTATGGCGCGCCCTAGGGGAGTCCTACTCCCACCGGGAGTAGGATTCCCCCTTTCCTAGTAGAACTAGGAGCCCTTCCAAGTATTAGGAGTAGGAGGGAAGGAAAGGGAAGGGAAAAGGAGAAGGAAGGAAGGGGGCACCCCCCTCCCTAGTACAATTCGGACCAGCCCATGGGGCGGGGTGCGGCCACCCTTTGAGGCCTTTCTCTTCTTTCCCGTATGGCCCATTAAGGCCCAATATGAATTCCCGTAACTCCCCGGTACTCCCGAAAATACCCGAATCACTTGGAACCTTTCCGATGTCCAAATATAGTCGTCCAATATATCGATTTTTACGTCTCGACCATTTCGAGACTCCTCCTCATGTCCCCGATCTCATCTGGGACTCCAAACTCCTTCGGTACATCAAAACACATAAACTCATAATATAACCGTCATCGAACTTTATGCGTGCGGACCCTACGGGTTTGAGAACTATGTAGACAAGACCGAGACACGTCTCTGGTCAATAACCAATAGTGGAACCTAGATGCTCATATTGGCTCCTACATATTCTACGAAGATCTTTATTGGTCAAACTGCATAACAACATACGTTGTTCCCTTTGTCATCGGTATGTTACTTGCTCGAGATTCGATCGTCGGTATCTCAATACCTATTTCAATCTCGTTACTGGCAAGTCTCTTTACTCGTTCCGTAACACATCATCCCGCAACTAACTCATTAGTTGCAATGCTTGCAAGGCTTATAGTGATGTGCATTACCGAGTGGGCCCAGAGATACCTCTCCGATAATCGGAGTAAAAAATCCTAATCTCGAAATACGCCAACCCAACAAGTACCTTCGGAGACACCTGTAGAGCACCTTTATAATCACCCAGTTACATTGTGACGTTTGGTAGCACACAAAGTGTTCCTTCGATAAATGGGAGTTGCATAATCTCATAGTCATAGGAACATGTATAAGTCATGAAGAAAGCAATAGCAACAAAGTAAACGATCAAGTGCTATGCTAACGGAATGGGTCAAGTCAATCACATCATTCTCTAAAGATGTGACCCCATTTAATCAAATGACAACTTGAAAGTGCAACTATCCCTAGGTGGTTTTGGTAATTCATAACAACATATAGCTCATTGAGCTAATGCTATTCCAAGATGATCATTTCAGGAAAGCTCAATGATTGGCATGGCATGGATGGTGAAAGTGGAACCCTCAAAATGCTAAGGACAAAGGATTGGCTCTAGCTCATATGCTCAAGACTCTTCATTTTACATTTTAGTGGTCCAAGATCACATTGAGTCCATAGGAAAAGCCAATACTATCAAGGAGGGATGAGGTGTTGCTTAATGAGCCTCTTGCTTCATGTGCTTAATGATATGCTCCAAAATCCTCAGCTACTTTCCCATATCCACATTTGACCTAAACCCAAAGCCAAACTCGGCCCTACCGATTCTTTCAATCCGTCGCCACCGAGTTTCACTTGTCAGAGCCATTTCCAAACCCTAAGCAAATCAGTTCTACCGATAGGGATCTCGGTCTCACCGAGATGGGATTGCAATTTCTCTGTTTCCTTTTCGTAACTTTTCGGTCTCACCGAAAGAGCGGATCGGTCCCACCGAGATTGCAATGCAAACTCTCTGTTTCCTTTTTGTAACTTTTCGGTCTCACCGAAAGAGCAAATCGGTCCCACTGAGTTTGCCTGACCAACCCTCTGGTTAGCTTATTACCAAATCGGTCTCACCGAGTTTGTGTAATCGGTCTCACCGAGATTACGTTATGCCCTAACCCTAACCATATCGGTCCTACCGAGTTGCATGTCAGTCCCACCGAAAATCACTAATGGTCACTAGGTTTACTATTTCGGTCCGACCGAGTTTGTTGATTCGGTCCCACCGAGATTGGTAAATTGTGTGTAACGGTTGGATTTTGTGTGGAGGCTATATATACCCCTCCACCTCCTCTTCACTCATGGAGAGAGCCATCAGAACACATCTACACTTCCAACTCATATGTTCTGAGAGAGAACCACCTACTCATGAGTTGAGGCCAAGATATTCCATTCCTACCACATGAATCTTGATCTCTAGCCTTCCCCAAGTTGCTTTCCACTCGAATCTTCTTTCCACCAAATCCAAATCCTGTGAGAGAGAATTGAGTGTTGGGGAGACTATCATTTGAAGCACAAGAGCAAGGATTTCATCATCAACACACCATTTGTTACTTCTTGGAGAGTGGTGTCTCCTAGATTGGCTAGGTGTCACTTGGGAGCCTCCGACAAGATTGTGGAGTTGAACCAAGGAGTTTGTAAGGGCAAGGAGATCGCCTACTTCGTGAAGATCTACCGCTAGTGAGGCAAGTCCTTCGTGGGTGATGGCCATGGTGGGATAGACAAGGTTGCTTCTTCGTGGACCCTTCGTGGGTGGAGCCCTCCGTGGACTCGCGTTACCCTTCGTGGGTTGAAGTCTCCATCAACGTGGATGTAGGATAGCACCACCTATCCGAACCACAGGAAAAACATCCGTGTCTCCAATTACGTTTGAATTCTCCAAACCCTTCCCTTTACATTCTTGCAAGTTGCATGCTTTACTTTCCGCTGCCAATATACTCTTTGCATGTTTGCTTGAATTGTGTGATGATTGCTTGACTTGTCCTAAATATAGCTAAAATCTGCCAAGAACTAAAATTGGGAAAAGGTTAAGTTTTTATTTGCTCAAGTAGTCTAATCACCCCCCCCTCTAGACATACTTTCGATCCTACAAGTGGTATCAGAGCTTTGGTCTCCATTTGCTTTGATTTCCATAGCTTTTGGTGGTCATAGCCTTGGTTTCAAAACCTAGGAGAGTATGGCGTCTAGCGAGGGAAATTATCACCGTAGAGGTCCTTACTTTGATGGTACTAATTTTGCTAGTTGGAAGCATAAAATGAAAATGCATATTCTTGGACATAACCCCGCCGTTTGGGCTATTGTGTGTGTTGGTTTGCAAGGTGGCTTCTTTGATGGGAGAGAACCAAACCATGAAGCTACCGCGAATGAGTTGAAGATGTTGCAATACAATGCTCAAGCTTGTGATATTCTATTCAACGGATTGTGCCCCGAAGAATTCAACAAAATCAGCCGTTTTGAGAATGCAAAGGAAATTTGGGACACTTTGATTGATATGCATGAAGGTACCGACTCCGTCAAGGAATCCAAATTGGATGTGCTTCAAAGTCAACTTGACAAGTTCAAAATGAAGGATGGTGAAGGTGTCGCTGAAATGTACTCTAGGCTTGCTCTCATCACAAATGAGATTGCCGGCTTAGGAAGTGAAGAGATGACCGATAGATTCATCATCAAGAAGATTCTAAGAGCCTTGGATGGAAAATATGATACCATGTGCACATTGATCCAAATGATGCCCAATTACAAAGATCTCAAGCCAACGGAGGTAATTGGAAGAATTGTTGCTCATGAGATGACACTTAAGGATAAAGAGGAACTTCACAACAAATCAAGTGGTGCCTACAAAGCCTCATGTGAAGCCCCTACATCATCAAGTGAGAAACAAGACTTCAATGAAGAATTGAGCTTAATGGTGAAAAACTTCAACAAGATCTACAAGAGTAGAAGCAAAGATAGAAGCTCCAAGTCAAGGTCCTACAATGACAAAAGATCTTCTAGTCGAGAGCGAAACTGCTACAATTATGGAAGACCTGGACACTATTCCAATGAGTGTACGGCTCCCTACAAGAGAAGAGAAGACTCTCCAAAAAGAAGAAGCAAAAGAGAAGAATCACCACCAAGAGAGAGAAGGAGTAGAAATGATCGTTATGGACGAAGACACTCACGGAGAAGCAAGGATTCGGAAAGGAAGGAAAAATCATCAAGGAGCTACACAAAACAAAGACATCAGGCTCATGCTGGTGAATGGGTATCCGGCTCCGACTCCGACACCCACTCCGAGAGAAGTTATCACTCCGATTCCGAATATACTCAAGATGAAGGTGTTGCCGGTCTAGCACTTGTGTCAACCAACTCCTACGATATATTTGACTCACCAAATGAAGGAATTGGAAGATGCTTCATGGCCAAAGGTCCTAAGGTAAGACACCTCGAGTATGTTGATTTTAATAGTGATGAAGATGACTTGTTAGGTGATGATTATTTACTTGTTGACAACTCTAGTGATGAATACTATGATGAAACGTCAATTAATCATGCTAATCAAGATAAAACGAATGACAATGATAAGGAGAAGATTGAGGCTCTAACTAAAGAACTAAACACTCTTAAGTTAGCTCATGAAACTATCTTCGAAGATCATCGAGAACTTTTAAGAGCTCATGAGAAGTTACACTTTGAAAAGCTCAATCTTGAGCAAGAGCATGAGTTTTTAAAGGCAATCAATGATGATCTCCGCAAGAAAAGTTCTTCTTACATTGCTAAGCGTTTACTCTTATCCACTTACATGCCTCAAGTCAAGTCTAGTAACAAGAACAAGAAAGATTCTTCCTCTAGTAGTAACAATGATCATGCTAAATCCAATATTGTTGCTTCTAGTAGTTCTCTTGATTCCACTAATGATTCTCTTAGCCAAGTTACACTTGAGCAAGAAAATAGCTTATTGAAGGGAATTACAGAGAAAGGAGTGTACAAAAGCCTTGCCGGGAGTAAGCAATTCGAGGAAATTGTGCGCAAGCAAGGAAGGCACCGGAAGAATCAAGGTGTTGGTTTTGACGGAAAGTTCAATGCCAATGGAGTTGAGTGGGAAGAAGATCAATACCCCAAGAGAAAGTTTGTTCCTCAACAAGAGAAGTATGATCCTACTTCTTTCAAGGGGACACAAGCTCAAGATGATCTTCCACCACAAGACTACAAGCAAAAAGGCAAGGACAAGCTTCAAGAGGAAATTGATGCATTTGAAGAAGCTCCTAAGACCTTAGTCAAGTGGATTCCCAAGACCACTTCAAGTTCCACTTCATCAAGTACGACTACAACTCCAAGGATTCCCATCAAGATGGTGTGGATCCCAAAGAAGAGGAACTAGAGAGTTCCTGAGGGTGACTCCTCCAACATACTTCACTCTTATCATTTTGGCAAGAACAAGTGCAATCAACTTCCACATCTTGCACTACTTCAAGGAGTCACAAACCCTCTTGTTGGTAAGACAAGGTACAAGGTAACCTAAAAGATTTCATGGACATCATCTTGTGTGTGCATCACTCTATGTCTATGGATATCCTTGTTTGTTCCTTGTGGGACTAACCCATGTAGGTATTGAAAGTGCAATTCACTCAAATGGATAGCTCCAAGTGATCTACATCAACATTGAGCATCCACATCTTCAACATCTACATGAAGTCATTATCGACAAAACCCAAGGTTAGTTCATCCCTCTTAGGGGGGATATCACATCTAGGGGGAGCTTTACTCTAAGACTTGAGCTAAAGCAACTCTAAAGATGTGAACACAACAATGCTTTATGTAAAAGTGGTAACCCCACTTGAGCTTAAACAATGAGTATGACCTATGATCAAGTGTTCTCACTTGACTCCTAAGTCAATATACTCATATATAGATGACCTAGTCATCGCCAATTGCTTGATAGATGCTAGAATTGGTTGTGCATGCTTTGTCACATATTTCAATTGCCATTTTATTGTGTGAGCATGTTGGTTGCATATTTTACTCATTCGAGGACATCCACTTGTTGTTTTGATTGTTTGGTTTTATTTCCTTTTGCCAAGTGGATGGACAAGAATGCCTAAGAACCTCCTCTAGCTATCTATGCTTTTCTCGTCTCAAACTCTATTCATGCTACATCACAAAATTTGATCAAGTCAGATTCGAACCACTCTGTGTGAGGAGCACTCGGAGTCCCCGATTCGTCATAGACTTAAACTTCCAAAACCTCTTTGTGATTCTCGGTCTGACCGATATCCTACTTTTGGTCCTACCGAGATCATTAAGTTGATCTGAATTTTTGATCTCGGTGCAACCGATTTGAACCATTCGGTCACACCGAGTTGCAATAACTGTATACAGTTTTGCATCTCGGTGCCACCGAGTTGTTCCACTCGGTCACACCGACAGGGTCGGGCTATATATAGGCACGGGCAAAAATTTGGAAATTTCTACGAACCCCTTCGCCCGCGCAATAGCTCGCTCTGCCAACGTGGTCTCCGGATCGTCTCCTCGCCGCCAGCCGCCTCCAGTCGCTGGTCTCCATCGCCGTCAATGGAATTCAACCCCGTCGTTGCCGCCGTAGCGAGTCTCCGCCGAACTAGGGTATGGACTCAATCTTTGTGCTATCCCCAATCTGATTCCTAGCACATTGTGATCTTATTGTTTCTAGCCACGATTGAAACACTCCTATCCAGTCAATGCGTTCATAGAATAGGATTGATTCAAAAACTTTAGGGTTAGGTTTCCACCGAAACCATCTCGGACCCACCGAGTTGAAAAACTCGGTCCCATCGATTTGGCTCATGCCATTGCACAAGTGAGACTCGGTCTGACCGAGAATTACTAATCGGTGTGACCGATTTTGGAACTTTGTGAAACCCTAGCAGTCTCGGTGCCACCGAACTGTGACTCGGTCTGACCGAGTTCACTAGTTTAGGTTCCAAAACTGCTTCGGTATCACCGAGTTTAAAAATCGGTAGATCCTAAATGATTTCTATGGGAAACTAAAACTAAGATTTTGAATCATTCTTTTGCAAAAATCTCTGCATTTTGTGATGCTCATCTATAAACTCTTCACAGGGTCAGCAGTCAGCTTGTTCATCATGTCATATCAGAGTGACAGCCAGAACTTGTCAGAGCAGCAAGTGCACATGAGTGAGGGCACTAGTCCCTCCAGTTCTTCAGATGAAGGCAGCAGGAGCACCCCTAGAAATTTGCCAAAAGCTACCACCAGACAAAGGAAGAAGAGAACCTCAGAATCAGAGGATGAGGACTATGTGGCAAAAGAGGAAGCTACTTCTAAGAAAGTAGTGCTCAAGAAGGAGTATGGCTCAGCACAGAGCACAAAGCCATGCTTGAAAGTCAAAAGGCCAGTAGGTAGGCAGCCTATGCCAAAGGCCAGAGCTTCAACTCAGATTCCTGAAACAAGGAACACTTGCCTATTCATCCAGATTTCGAGGACAATCAAGTTGTGATGAACAAGGATGAACCATCATCAGCTCAAGCTCAAGCACAAAAGGAGAAGGCAAAGAAGGAGAAAGCTGCCAAGATGCCAACTCAAGAGGAGGCATCTGAATATTTCTTGAAAACCAAGCAGGAGCAGCTTAGTTACTTGATTGCATCCACACTGAGGATTGAGAAAGGACTGGCCACCCTCACTCAAAATCAGGAGAGCTTAGAGAGAATCATGGAACAAAAGTTCTATGACTTGGATGTAAAAGTAACAGAGATTCAGTCTGCAGTGGAGCAACTTCAGGATGACATGCAGGAGAGGAAAGGGAAGACTACAACTGATGCATTTGCCAGAGTGCCACGAGCTCAAAGGTCGACTGCAGTGCCAGTTCCTGACACCAGAGCCACCACCTCAGCTCCAGCCACAGCACCAGCCCAACCAGCTCCAGCATCTACTTCAGCTCCAGCTCCGACCACGTCTACAGAAGCCTTCGTCCTTGGAGTGATCCAGACTCCACCACCACCAGAAGATCAATCTTGAGAGTCGATCTAGCACTATGCATTTTCTAGGAACTTTTTGGTAACTTGTTGCCAAAGGGGGAGAAAAATGTATAGATCATAGGCTTCGAGAGAGAGAGAGAGTGTTGCCTTTTATTCTCTCTTGCTTTATTTGGTGGTTTTTCAAACTTTGTTTGCTTTTGGTTGAGATACTATGATATGCTTGTGAGACATTGATGATCATGTGTTTGATCATAAGCTACACTTATGCATGCTTGATATATCTTATCTATCTTATGTGATCATTCACTTTCTTTGGTGATGAGTGCATGTATTTCATTCTTATCTTTTTGAGCGCTCCACCAAGATGTATGTGACATGGAAGAGTAACCCATGACTCTAACTCTTTGTGCATTTGCAGTCCAAAGCAAATTTTAAATATGCACAAATTTAGGGGGAGCTCTTACTTATCACATACTTCTCAAAGCAACGATATATTTCATTCTTATTATTATTTGTCTAAGCTTTGATCTATATGTTGTCATCAATTACCAAAAAGGGGGAGATTGAAAGTGCAACTATCCCTAGGTGGTTTTGGTAATTCATAACAACATATAGCTCATTGAGCTAATGCTATTCCAAGATGATCATTTCAGGAAAGCTCAATGATTGGCATAGCATGGATGGTGAAAGTGGAACCCTCAAAATGCTAAGGACAAAGGATTGGCTCTAGCTCATATGCTCAAGACTCTTCATTTTACATTTTAGTGGTCCAAGATCACATTGAGTCCATAGGAAAAGCCAATACTATCAAGGAGGGATGAGGTGTTGCTTAATGAGCCTCTTGCTTCATGTGCTTAATGATATGCTCCAAAATCCTCAGCTACTTTCCCATATCCACATTTGACCTAAACCCAAAGCCAAACTCGGCCCTACCGATTCTTTCAACCCGGCGCCACCGAGTTTCACTTGTCATAGCCATTTCCAAACCCTAAGCAAATTGGTTCTACCGATAGGGATCTCGGTCTCACCGAGATGGGATTGCAATTTCTCTGTTTCCTTTTCGTAAATTTTCGGTCTCACCGAAAGAGCGGATCGGTCCCACTGAGATTGCAATGCAAACTCTCTGTTTCTTTTTGTAACTTTTCGGTCTCACCGAAAGAGCAAATCGGTCCCACTGAGTTTGCCTGACCAACCCTCTGGTTAGCTTATTACCACATCAGTCTCACCGAGTTTGTGTAATCGGTCTCACCGAGATTACGTTATGCCCTAACCCTAACCATATCGGTCCTACCGAGTTGCATGTCAGTCCCACCGAAAATCACTAACGGTCACTAGGTTTACTATTTCGGTCCGACCGAATTTGTTGATTCGGTCCCATCGAGATTGGTAAATTGTGTGTAACGGTTGGATTTTGTGTGGAGGCTATATATACCCCTCCACCTCCTCTTCACTCGTGGAGAGAGCCATCAAAACACATCTACACTTCCAACTCATATGTTCTGAGAGAGAACCACCTACTCATGTGTTGAGGCCAAGATATTCCATTCCTACCACATGAATCTTGATCTCTAGCCTTCCCCAAGTTGCTTTCCACTCAAACCTTCTTTCCACCAAATCCAAATCCTGTGAGAGAGAATTGAGTGTTGGGGAGACTATCATTTGAAGCACAAGAGCAAGGAGTTCATCATCAACACACCATTTGTTACTTCTTGGAGAGTGGTGTCTCCTAGATTGGCTAGGTGTCACTTGGGAGCCTCCGACAAGATTGTGGAGTTGAACCAAGGAGTTTGTAAGGGCAAGGAGATCGCCTACTTCGTGAAGATCTACCGCTAGTGAGGCAAGTCCTTCGTGGGCGATGGCCATGGTGGGATAGACAAGGTTGCTTCTTCGTGGACCCTTCGTGGGTGGAGCCCTCCGTGGACTCGCGCAACCGTTACCCTTCGTGGGTTGAAGTCTCCATCAACGTGGATGTAGGATAGCACCACCTATCCGAACCACGGGAAAAACATCCGTGTCTCCAATTGCGTTTGAATTCTCCAAACCCTTCCCTTTACATTCTTGCAAGTTGCATGCTTTACTTTCCGCTGCCAATATACTCTTTGCATGCTTGCTTGAATTGTGTGATGATTGCTTGACTTGTCCTAAATATAGCTAAAATCTGCCAAGAACTAAAATTGGGAAAAGGTTAAGTTTTTATTTGGTCAAGTAGTCTAATCACCCCCCCCCCCTCTAGACATACTTTCGATCCTACACAACTCATGTCTATGGCTAGGAAACTTAACCATCTTTGATTCAACGAGCTAGTCAAGTAGAGGCATACTAGTGACATACTGTTTGTCTATGTATTCACACATGTATTATGTTTCCGGTTAATACAATTCTAGCATGAATAATAAACATTTATCATGATATAAGGAAATAAATAATAACTTTATTATTGCCTCTAGGGCATATTTCCTTCAGTCTCCCACTTGAACTAGAGTCAATAATCTAGTTCACATTGCCATGTGATTTAACATCAATAGTTCACATTACCATGTGATTAACACCCATAGTTTGCATCGTCATGTGACCAACACCCAAAGGGTTTACTAGAGTCAATAATCTAGTTCACATCGCTATGTGATTAATACCCAAAGAGTAAGGTGTGATCATGTTTTGCTTGTGAGGGAAGTTCAGTCAATGGGTCTGCCATATTCAGATCCGTATGTATTTTGCAAATTTCTATATCAACAATGCTCTTGTTGGCGTTCTGGGAATGCAGGTCCCCAGACTTGCCTGCCTGCGGCCTGCGGCGTGGCTCAAAGGGGGCCCAGCACAGCCCATCTTCATCAACAGAAGACTCAAGACCCTCGCGAGGGGCCAAGCCTCGCGAGGCGGACGACACGGAGCTTCCTCAGGCATGGCCTCGTCAGGCTGGCTCGCGAGGAGGCGGAGAGATCAAGGCGGGGTACCTCACGAGGTGCCCGTGACGCAAGCCATGACGACTCAGGGCGCCAGGCGGGTGCCAGCGCGCGCATCGTCCTTCTTTCATCTTTGGTGCAAAGGGGGCAAGCGCAGCCGCAGAGTACCGAGGCATCAGGCAAAGGTTGCCATTTCGGTGCAACGAGACCAAGACCAAGAGGACTATGAGATGGAGGTCACCATGGAGCCCAGGACGGCGTCATCACTAGAGCTTTGCGCAGGCGAAGACTGCTTTTGTCAGGATAGTTGATACTTGCTGTCCCCCTTCAAATTAGCCCGCCATTGTTGGCTCCCTTCCCGCTCAATATTTGGGAAGAGGACCAGGGCCTCTATAAATAGGACCAGCCACCCACATAGCAAGGGGGTTCGTTCGATCGGTTAGAAGCAGAGAGAGAGAGAGAGAGAGAGAGAGAGAGAGAGAGAAAGGTGCTAAACTCCTCCTAGCAGTTCATCACCCCAGCCAAGAACAGACCCTCGCGAGGCTGTTCTTCCTTGTATTGTTCATCATCATCAGCCCCAAGAGGCAATCCACCCACCACACACTGGAGTAGGGTATTACACCACAACGGTGGCCCGAACCAGTATAAACCTTGTGTCTCTTGTGCAGTTCTTTCAGTAGTTTAGACCTTTGCAAGACGGAGAGGTAGAAGGCGTAATCTCCGCCCGCACCCCAGTGTTCGAACCTTAAGGGTCTGCCGGAACCCGAAATCTGACATTTGGCGCGCCAGGTAGGGGAGCGCCAGAATTCGTCATCCACCGCCCTGTTCTCCTCCGACCGTCGCGTCCATGTCCGACGCTCGTCGGGCCCGCGCCGAGCGTCGGGCCGCCATCGCTTCCCGCGTCGCCCAGACGGCGCCCGTCGGCGGACGTCCTCGTCGTTCCTCGTCGCCCGCCGTCAACGCCGCCACCGGCCCGGGGGGCGAGCAGCAAGCGTCGTCTCAGCATCCATCCGTGCGGCAAGACGGCCGCACCGCTACTCCATCACTCGCACCCGCTGGTTGTTCGTCCCGCGCGCTCCGCGCACCCTTGGAGGCTCGAGCTGCGCTCCTCGCGGCAAACGAGCTCCTGCGCTACTGCCCCGTCGACGACGTCTACGAAGAGTGGCTCGACCGCGTTGTCGAGCTTGTCTGTGCCGCAGGGGGCTCTCCCGCGTCGTCCGTTCCTCTGCGCCACACCCCGCCCCACGCGGGCAACGAAGCTCCGGAGGCGTACCAGCCGCCTCCTCTCCAAGAAGATGCCATGGCTCCAAGGCGCGTGGCCCCTGGGCGGAACCCACTCCGTCAGGCGCCAGCGCAGCAAGAACAGAGCTGCCAAGAAATCCCGCGCCCGCAAGGAGCTGCCCGGGCGCTCCCTGCTCCGGCACGCCGCGACCCTGCTCCAGCTCCGGCACGCCAAGACCCCGCACTGCTCCTAGCTGCAGCGCGTGGGGACCCTCAAGACCAAGCTCTCCACCAGCCGAGGCCTTTCGTGGCCACCGCAGGCTGCCGTGCCTACACCACCGAGCTGCGTAGCGTCGCGTGGCCCGGCAAGTTCAAGCCAGACCTGCCTCCTCGTTACGATGGCACGACTGACCCTGCGGAGTTCCTCCAGCTCTATGAGCTGGGCATCGAGGCTGCCAGCGGGGACGAAAAGGTCATGGCAAACTGGTTCCCTATGGCGCTCAAGGAAGGAACTTGCACCTGGCTCCTGAATCTGGCTCCAGGCACGATCTCTTCCTGGGACTAGATGCGCACCCGCTTCATCGCCAACTTCCAAGGTACTCGCGACCGGCCGCCCGCCGTGAGCGACATGCGCCGCATCAAGCAACAACCCGGAGAGACCCTGCAAAAGTACATCCAGCGCTTCAACAGCGCGTGCCTCAAGATCCCCAAGGTGTCTGAGGAGGCCATCATCTCGGCCTTCTCCGATGGTGTGCGCGACGTTAAGATGAAGGAGGAGCTGGCGATGCATGAAGACCTGTGCACCTCCCTGGAGCTGTTCAACTTGGCAACCAAGTGCGCCAGGGCTGAGGAGGGACGCCTCTTCCTCCTCGAGCTGCCTGCCGCAGACCCAGAGGAGAAGAAGCCCAAGGCCAAGGACGTGAAGCGCAAGGGGGCTGCCGTGCTCGCAGCAGAACCAGACACCAAGCGGGGCAAAGATCTGCCTGAGTCCTCCAGGGGCAGCCGGTACTGTGTGTACCACGACCTCCACACCCACAACACCAACAAATGCCAAGAACTCCGCGCCGTGCGAGATGGAAGGATCGGCCGTCGTCCCGATCGCGCCGATCGGGGCTACGGCCGAGGAGGAGGAAGAAACGCAGGACGCTGGGAAGACCGCGGCCCGCGCCAAGGGTGGCGCGATCAACCTCGCGAGGATCGCTGGCGAGACCTGCCTCGCGAGGGAGACTGGAGGGATCAGCCTCGTGAGGATCGCCCACAGGGCAACGCAGGCCTCCCTCCATTGCCGCCTCAACCAAGGAGGAACAAGGACCGCCATCAAGACGAAGGGGCTGGGGGCTTCCAGGAGCCACGCGCAATCGCCTGCATCCTGGGCGGAGCTCAGGCCCCAGCCTCCCAATGCATCTTCAAGCAGTTTGCCCGCAAGGTGAATGCAGTCCTCCCCAGGCTTGAAGCAACGCGCCCTCTCAGGTGGTCGGCATGCGCCATCACATTCAGCTCAGCGGATCAACTCAAGTGCGCGGCCACAGCAGGAGTCCTCCCGATGCTTTGCTCCCCAGTCATCAGCAATGTACTAGTCACCAAGACCCTCATCGATGGTGGGGCAGGGCTCAACGTCCTGTCTGTGGAAACATTCAACAATCTTCAAGTGCCCTACGACCAGCTTCAGCCAACCAAGCCCTTCTCCGGAATCACCGATGGCTCCACGGTCCCGATTGGGCAGGTCCGCCTCCCTGTCACCTTCGGAGCACGCGACAACTACTGCACCGAGCTCATCGACTTCGACGTCGCCTACATCCGCCTGCCGTACAACGCCATCCTCGGGTTCCTAGCGCTGGCCAAGTTCATGGCCGTGACTCACCATGGCTACAACGTCCTCAAGATGCCAGGAAGTGGCGGAGTCATCACGGTGCCCTGTGAAGAGAAGGATGCAGTGTGTTCCCTGGAGCGAGCCTTTCAGGCCGCGTCACTGGAAGACCCGGATCACGGAAGCAGGAGGCTTCCCGAGACCACCCCCAAGAAGAAGAAGACATCGTCTGGACCGGCCCCTCGGGAGGCGGGCCCCTCAGGGCCCGCATCTGCCCAGGGGGAACCTCCTTCCATCGCATAGGAAAGCGCGCCCGGCGCCCTCCTCGGGCAGGGCTCGGGGGCTCTCCCCTGGAGGGCCACCGACCTAGACAAGGCCACGAGGGAGGCGCTTGGGCACCACGTGGAGGCGTGTTTCGAAGCACGTTTCCCTCAAGAAGGAGCAAGGCAAGGAAGGTCAGACCCGCAGGAGTTCGTTGACAAGGCCATTCAAGAACTACAGGAATCAAGGATCATGAGAGGTTGCCGCCGTCTACCGGCTGTGGCTCCCCATCCAGGCGAGGATGGTGGGCTGCGCGTCTGCGTCAATGTACCAGGACTCAACCAAGTCGCTACCGTGGAGCGCCTCTGGCCCTCGCGAGTGGGGTGCTGCGGGGGTCCGCCTCACAGCTACGTTCGCATGCCTTACGGCCTGCCGAGCGCGGTTGCTACGTGCCAGCGCCTCATGAGGGGCATCATGGAGGCTCAAGAAGACAGGCGTTCCGCAGCCCTGGCGGAGATGGAGGTGATTCGCGAAGAGCTACCAGTGCCTCTGGAGCCTCCCGAGGCCCCTGGGCCTGGGGCTCGTGAGGATCGGCTTCCGCAGCCTACCGAGTCTGTTGCACCAACACCACTTCGCCCTCGACACCCTCAGGTGACATCTTACAAGTTTCATTTCCAGCTGGGAGCGCCCTCCCAGGGCTGCATCGTTCCCAGGACGCGTGGGTCCGTCCCTGCGGTATGTATCACTTTTATTTTCATGTTGTTAGCTTGCTTTGTTGGGGGCGCCCCTCGGGCTGCATCATCCCCAAGTCGCACGGGCCAGTCCCAGCGGCATGTATCTCCCTTGCGTTTATTTCTGGCTATGCATTCGCCCATCATGCTTGATTACTCGATGCCTGTCCACGGCATCTCTTCTTCTCCATGTCGACCACTTGCACGTTAAAGGGGGGTACCTGAGCATCGCGACTCAGGGCTCTTACTGGCTCTCCAGCCCTCACCCTCTGGCTATGTCCACGGCATCGCGACCTGGCATACCAGCGACGGCTAAGACAAGCTCGAGGGCCGTGACCCGAGGACGTAGAGTGCCGGCATCTAACCAAATTTGCAGGAACACAGCACAAGATAAGGCCCAGTGCCAGGCGCAACCCGCCTAGAGGTAGGGCCCCGTGAGTCCTGCGCTGGCTCACGGGTGCCCAGATACACCTCACCTAGCCCTACCGTCCCGGAGGGGAGCCCCCTCCCACGTACCAGTGGAAGCACCATGCTCCGTGCTGGCTGACGACACTGCCGAGGAGCGGCTATGCCCGTACACATGCGGAAGCGCTATGCTCCGCGCTGGTGATAAACAACTGAGGGTGGCCCCCGGGCCGCATCAACCTCAGGGAGCCTAGAGCTCAGTGTCTAGCCTCATCGCAACGCCTCCCCTCGGGAGCGTCGCGCGAGGGGGCTGGGCATGGGGGCTGCGCCTGGGTCACGCCCGGACGTACGCCACCCAGCCAGGCCCCTCGGGCCTGGTTCATCGCGCGTCTCTCCCCGAGCGGAGCCAAGGTATGAAGGCCGTTTGAGCGTCAAGGGGGACCCTTGAGCATCGTGACTCAGGGGCCTAACTGGTCCCGTAGCCCCTCACTCCTTAGTTCCGAAAGGCTATGCTGGGTGAGGCACGCGCGAGGCCGGGCTCTGCAGACGTGGAATGGTGGTCCCACTCGCATCTCACCTCATCACCTGCTGTTTGCGCGTCAAGGGGGACTCCTGAGCATCGCGACTCAGGAGCCTAACTGGCTCCGTAGCCCCTCACTCCTTTGGTCCCGTCCTGGTTTCCAGTCGGGGCTAATGCTGGGTGAGGTACGCGCGGAGTCGGGCTCTGTAGATGTAAAACGGAAGATCCACCTACATCACACCTCCCTACTTGTTGTTCGTGCGCCAAGGGGGACTCCTGAGCATCGCGACTCAGGAGCCTAACTGGCTCCGTAGCCCCTCACTCCTTTGGTCCCGTCCTGGTTTCCGGTCGGGGCTAATGCTGGGTGAGGTACGCGCGGGGCCGGGCTCTGCCGGCGTAGAACACAAGCAAGTAGGGAAGGAAAGCATAAAATTCAAGGAACTGAAAAGCAAATATTACAGTCCATGCTGTTGTCTCAATAGCAAACACAAGTTTAAACGCCTCCCCGAGGCATGATGCATGTGCAGGAATTAAAAGCAGGACAGGAGCAGTAGCGGAGTCATTTGGCGGCGGTGCAGCAGCGCGGGTGGCCCCGCCTCACAGAGCAACAGAACCGGAAGCATCCTGCTTCGACTTGGTACTAAAGGCCCGGAACTTCCCCAGCAGAGCCTCTGCCCGACCCTTCACGGCCTCGGCAGCGGCGGCAGCACCCTCGCCGCTTACTGGCTCCAGCAGGCTGTCGAGGTCGGCGCTGGGGTCGTGAAGGTAGATGTGGGTGAAGAGCCACGTCAGCGCAGCAGAAGACAGGACGCGCGCCTTGGCCTCGACCGTGGGTCCAAGGCCAAGGGTGACATCCTCAAGGGCACGAACCAGGAAGGGAAGCAGCTTGGCGGGGCCGTCCTCGGCGCCGGCCAGCGGGCTCTCCAGGCCACTGGCGTAGAGCATCTTCAGCGAAGCACGAGCCTTCTTCTCCATGTCTGCGAAGGCCGCGTGATCCTCGGCAAGAACCTTGGCCTTGCTGTCCAGCTCGACCTTCGTCGCCTCCAGCTCCTTCCCCAGCGCACCTAGGTGGTCGCGGTGCTTCTTGAGCTTGGCCTCCTGGCCCTCGATGGCCACCTCGCAAGCCTTCATGCCTTCCTCTTGCTCCTGGCGAAGACGAACCTCTTTCGCGAGCTGGTCTCGCAGGCCTTGCAGCTCGTACTCCAGCGCCTTGCAGCGATCGCGGACTTTAACCACCTCCCCCAGGGCTGCGTCACGAGCAGCCTTCGTCTCAAGGATGGCCTGCCTATCCTCGTCGCAGGCCGTCGAGGCTTGAACCAGCGCCGCCTGGATTGAGGCGTCGGAGCGAATCCATCCCGAAGCCAGCTCCAAGCGCCCGGCCACCAGGCGAGGGTCGGCGCCCAGAAGATCCTGCCACAGCCGGTCTAGTCCAGCAACAGCACGCTCCAGGACGGCAGGAGGAGTTGGAGAAGCAACAGTCGGCGAAACGGAGGGAGACGGCGGCGACGGCAAGACCACAGCGTCCTGAGGTGGAGCCTGCTGCGCCCCAGCGGCTGTGGTGGCGGCAGTGGGCAAAGGAACCACAGGAGTCACTTGGGCATTGGGGGCCGAGCTCGCCCCAGCTAGCTCGGCCAGGCCCTGCGAGGACGACTGGGCGGGAGAAGGCCGCGTGCCACAGTCACCCTCCTCCACAGGTGGAGGCGCTGCCGCGGCTGGAGCCTCAGGAGCCCCCTTCAGCTTCTTCGCCGCGGGCGCCAGCCTATTCAAGAGATGCGAACGTCAAGCCTCGGCAGCGGAACAAGAAATAAAGACAAGGGTCAAGCACTTACGGGTCATCGCCGGTGAGCTCGGGCAGCCTCTGGCCAAACTTGAATCCTGACAGCCGGCTGGAAGGGTCAACCTCGGAAGTAGAAGGCGCGTCTGCAGACTGCCTCGGGGCCAGGGCAGACCCGCGGGAGATCAGCCCGGTCCTGTCCTTCTTCGGGATCAGGGGCAAGCTCCCGCCGACCTGCTCGTCTTCATCCTCGTCATCATCACTCGAAGAAAGGCGGAGACTGCGGGGCTTGCACCAGGGGAGGGGAGCCCTCGATTCTCCATCGGTCGCCTCAGAGTCAGGCCCCTTTCCCCGCTCCTCTTCGTCCTCCTCCTTGCTGGAGTCGCCGGAGGGCACGTCCACCAGTCCCTCGGAAGCCGCCACGGGCACGAGCCCGTCCCCGTTAAAAACGGGCATGGACTTCACCACCTCCTCCCAGTCGTCGCGAAGGAACAAGGGCTTGGGAGCACCCTCCAACCTTGCCACCTCGCCCCCTACCAGAGATTGGAGGACCGCGGCCAAATCTTCATCGCTCAAGGCCGCGGGGCTCGGATGAGGCCTCCACATCGGAGGTGAGTACCGCCGGAGTGGAGCCAGCTGGTGCTCCAGGAACTCCTTCAGCAGCAACGCACCGGTCAACTTCGCCGCCACCGTGCTGGCGGGCCTCAGGTCCGCGTCCATCTTCTCCAACACCAGTTTCGAGCAGGGGTCCATGAGCTCCGCTCGGCCCCAGTCGCCGGAGCTCGCGGGCGGCTCCGCGGGCAAGATCAGCCTAGGATGGACGAGCCCGGCATCTACCAAGACCCACTTGCTCCTGAAGCCCTCAATCCTCTTCCCGGGATTCGAGATGGCAATGGTGCCACCGTACGCGACAAAGCCCGCGCACGCGGAAGGAGAACCGCGAGAGACCCGGAGGGAGAAGTAGTGGCGCAACAAGGCCACTGAAGGCTGCACCCCTACGTGGGCCTCGCAGTAGTAAGCGAAGATCGCCAGAAGAAGGACGGAGTTGGGGTGGAGATGCAGAGCCTGCAAGTTGTAATGGCGGAGGACAAAGAAGAAGAACTCGGAGAAGGGAGGCACCAGGCCCGCAGCAATGGAGCTTACAAAGAGAGGATAAAAGGTGCTCCCTCGGCCCTCAGGGGTGGCGGAGCCGGCCTTGAACACCTGCGCCCCATTGATTCCCTGCGCATCCGCCATCTGGCGCAGCCGGGCAAGGGCCGCCTTGGACACGTGCGAGTCCAGAGCAGGTGAGTACCAAGCTTCGGCCGGAGCCTGGCGAGGCTCCATGGCTTCCTCGGTCACGCAGCCGGAGTAGATCTGGAAATTCGGAGGAAGAAAGGGGAGGCGCAAGAAAGGGGATCTGAGCAGCAACTGGAGTAAGCAAAAGACAAAGTCTGGGCAGATGCTGCTCCTTTATCAACCTACGCGGTTGCTGAAGCACTGCTGTCCAATCAACCACCACGCGGCGCTCAAGGCCGCAGGCTATTAGGGCCCGCGGCGCTTCGCCCTCGCCCTTTCGCCTCTCGGCACGGCCAAGTTCGGGCGCACCTTGGTCCCGGGGGCTACTGTTGGCGTTCTGGGAATGGGGGTCCCCAGACTTGCCTGCCTGCGGCCTGCGGCGTGGCTCAAAGGGGGCCCAGCATGGCCCATCTTCATCAACACAAGACTCAAGACCCTCGCGAGGGGCCAAGCCTCGCGAGGCGGACGACACGGAGCTTCCTCAGGCACGGCCTCGTCAGGCTGGCTCGCGAGGAGGCGGAGAGATCAAGGCGGGGTACCTCCTGAGGTGCCCGTGATGCAAGCCATGACGACTCAGGGCGCCAGGCGGGTGCCAGCGCGTGCAGCGTCCTTCTTTCCGCTTTGGTGCAAAGGGGGCAAGCGCAGCCGCGGAGTACCGAGGCATCAGGCAAAGGTTGCCATTTCGGTGCAACGAGACCAAGACCAGGAGGACTACGAGATGGAGGTCACCATGGAGACCAGGATGGCGTCATCACCAGAGCTTTGCGTAGGCGAAGACTGCTTTTGTCAGGATAGTTGATACTTGTTGTCCCCCTTCAAATTAGCCCGCCATTGTTGGCTCCCTTCCCGCTCAATATTTGGGAAGAGGACCAGGGCCTCTATAAATAGGACCAGCCACCCACATAGCAAGGGGGTTCGTTCGATCGGTTAGAAGTAGAGAGTGAGAGAGAGAGAGAGAGAGAGAAAGGTGCTGAACTCCTCCTAGCAGTTCATCACCCCAGCCAAGAACAGACCCTCGCGAGGCTGTTCTTCCTTGTATTGTTCATCATCATCAGCCCCAAGAGGCAATCCACCCACCACACACTGGAGTAGGGTATTACACCACAACGGTGGCCCGAACCAGTATAAACCTTGTGTCTCTTGTGCAGTTCTTTCAGTAGTTTAGATCTTTGCGAGACGGAGAGGTAGAAGGCGTAATCTCCGTGGGCACTCCAGTGTTCGAACCTTAAGGGTCTGCCGGAACCCGAAATCCGACAGCTCTGCATGGAGATACTCTAGCTAATTGCTCCCACTTTCAATATGTATCCAGATTGAGACTTTGAGTCATCTGGATCAGTGTCAAAACTTGCATCGACATAACCCTTTATGAGGAACCTTTTGTCACCTCCATAATCGAGCAACATATCCTTATTCCACTAAGGATAATTTTGACCAATGTCTAGTGATCTACTCCTAGATCACTATTGTACTCCCTTGCCAAACTCAGGGCAGGGTATACAATAGGTCTGGTACATAGCATGGCATAGTTTATAGAACCTATCGCTGAGGCATAGGGAATGACTTTCATTCTCTCTCTATCTTCTGCCGTGGTCTGGTTTTGAGTCTTACTCAACTTCACACCTTGTAACATAGGCAAGAACTCCTTCTTTGATTGTTCCACTTTGAACTACTTCAAAATCTTGTCAAGGTATGTACTCATTGAAAAAACTTATCAAGCGTCTTGATCTATCTCTATAGATCTTGATGCTCAATATGTAAGCAACTTCACCGAGGTCTTTCTTTGAAAAACTCCTTTCAAATACTCCTTTATGCTTTGCAGAATAATTCTACATTATCTCCGATCAACAATATGTCATTCACATATACTTATCAGAAATGTTGTAGTGCTCCCACTCACTTTCTTGTAAATACAGGCTTCACCACAAGTCTGTGTAAAACTATATGCTTTGATCAACTTATCAAAGCGTATATTCCAACTCTGAGATGCTTGCACCAGTCCATAGATGGATCACTGGAGCTTGCATATTTTGTTAGTACCTTTAGGATTGACAAAACCTTCTGGTTGCATCATATACAACTCTTCTTTAATAAATTCATTAAGGAATGCAGTTTTGTTTATCCATTTGCCAGATTTCATAAAATGTGGCAATTGTTAACATGATTCGGACAGACTTAAGCATAGATATGAGTGAGAAACTCTCATCATAGTCAACACCTTGAACTTGTCGAAAACCTTTTGCGACAATTCTAGCTTTGTACATAGTACCACTACTATCAGCATCCGTCTTCCTCTTGAAGATCCATTTAATCTCAATGGCTCGCCAATCTTTTGGGCAAGTCAATCAAAGCCCATACTTTGTTCTTATACATGGATCTCATCTCAGATTTCATGGCCTTAAGCCATTTCGCGGAATCTGGGCTCGTCATCGCTTCCTCATAGTTCGTAGGCTCGTCATGGTCAAGTTACATGACCTCCAGAACAGGATTACTGTACCACTCTGGTGCGGATATCACTCTGGTTTACCTACGAGGTTCGGTAGTAACTTGATCTGAAGTTACATGATCATCATCATTAGCTCCCTCACTAATTGGTGTAGTAGTCACAGGAACAGATTTTTGTGATGAACTACTTTCCAATAAGGGAGCAGGTACAGTTACCTCATCAAGTTCTACTTTCCTCCCACTCACTTCTTTCGAGAGAAACTCCTTTTCTAGAAAGGATCCATTCTCAGCAACAAATATCTTGCCTTCAGATCTGTGATAGAAGGTATACCCAACAGTTACTTTTGGGTATCCTATGAAGATGCACTTCTCCAACTTGGGTTTGAGCTTATCAAGATGAAACTTTTTCATATAAGCATCGCAACCCCAAACTTTAAGAAACGACAACTTTGGTTTCTTGCCAAACCACAGTTCATACGGTGTCGTCTCAACGGATTTAGATGGTGCCCTATTTAACGTGAATGTAGTTGTCTCTAATGCATAACCCCAAAACGATAGTGGTAAATTGGTAAGAGACATCATAGATCATACCATATCTAATAAAGTACAGTTACGACGTTCGGACACACCATTACACTATGGTGTTCCAGGTGGCGTGAGTAGTGAAACTCTTTCACATTGTTTTAACTGAAGGCTAAACTCGTAACTCAAATATTTTACTTCTGCGATCATATCATAGAAACTTTTATTTTTGTTACGATGATTCTCCACTTCACTCTGAAATTCTTTGAACTTTTCAAATGTTTCAGACTTGTGTTTCATCAAGTAGATATACTCATATCTGCTCAAATCATCTATGAAGATCAGAAAATAATGATACCTACCGCGAGCCTCAATATTCATCGGACCACATACATCAGTATGTATGATTTCTAACAAATCTGTTGCTCGCTCCATTGTTCCGGAGAATGGAGTCTTAGTCATCTTGCCCATGAGGCATGGTTCACAAGCATCAACTGATTCATAATCAAGTGATTCCAAAATCCCATCAGCATGGATTTTCTTCATGCGCTTTACACCAATATGACCTAAACGGCAGTGCCACAAATAAGTTGCACTATCATTATTAACTCTGCATCTTTTGGCTTCAATATTATAAAATGTGTATCACCACGATCGAGATCCAACAAACCATTTTCATTGGGTGTATGACCATACAAGGTTTTATTCATGTAAACAGGACAACAATTATTCTCTAACATACATGAATAATCGTATTGCAATAAACATGATCCAATCATATTCATGCTCAACGCAAACACTAAATAACATTTATTTTAGGTTTAACACTAATCCCAAAAGTATAGGGAGTGTGCGATGATGATCATATCGATCTTGGAACCATTTCCAATACACATTGTCACTTCATCCTCAACTAGTCTATGTTCATTCTGTAGCTCCCGTTTCAAGTTACTATTCTTAGCAACTGAACTAGTATCGAATACTAAGGGGTTGCTATAAACACTAGTAAAGTACACATCAATAACATGTATATCAAATATACATATGTTCACTTTGCCATCCTTCTTATCTGCCAATTACTTGGGGTAGTTCCGCTTCCAGTGACCAGTCCCTTTGCAGTAGAAGCACTCAGTCTCAGGCTTAGGTCCATACTTGGGCTTCCTCACGTGAGCGGCAACTTGCTTGCCGTTCTTCTTGAAGTTCCCCTTCTTCCCTTTACCCTTTTCTTGAAACTAGTGGTCTTTGTCAACCATCAACACTTGATGCTTTTCTTGATTTCTACCTTCGTCGATTTCAGCATCACGAAGAGCTTGGGAATTACTTTTGTCATCCCTTGCATGTTATAGTTCATCACTAAGTTCTAGTAACTCAGTGATAGTGACTAGAGAACTTTGTCAATTACTCTCTTATCTGGAAGATTAACTCCCACTTGATTCAAGTAATTGTAGTACTCAGACAATCTGAGCACTTGCTCACTAGTTGAGCTATTCTCCTCCATCTTGTAGGCAAAGTACTGTCAGAGGTCTCATACCTCTCGACACGGGCATGAGTATGAAATACCAATTTCAACTCTTGGAACATCTTATATGCTCCATGGCGTTCAAAATGTGTTTGAAGCCCCGATTCTAAGCCATTAAGCATGGTGCACTAAACTATCAAGTAGTCATTATATTGAGCTAGCCAAACGTTCATAACGTCTGCATCTGCTCCTGCAAAAGGCCTGTCACCTAGCGGTGCATCAAGGACATAATTATTCTATGCAGCAATGAGGATAAACCTCAGATCACGGATCCAATCCGCATCATTGCTACTAACACCTTTCAACTTAGTTTTCTCTAGGAACATATCAAAAATAAAACAGGGGAGCTAAACGCGAGCTATTGATCTACAATATAGATATGCTAATACTACCAGGACAAAGTTCATGATAAATTTAAGTTCAATTAATCATATTACTTAAGAACTCCCACTTAGATAGACATCCCTCTAATCCTTTAAGTGATCACGTGATCCATATCAACTAAACCATGTCCGATCATCACGTGAGATGGAGTAGTTTCAATGGTGAACATCACTATGTTGATCATATCTACTATATGATTCATGCTCGACCTTTCGGTCTCAGTGTTCCGAGGCCATATCTATTATATGCTAGGCTCGTCAAGTTTAACCTGAGTATTCTACGTGTGCAACTGTTTTGCACCCGTTGTATTTGAACGTAGAGCCTATCACACCCGATCATCACGTGGTGTCTCAGCACGAAGAACTTTTGCAACGGTGTATACTCAGGGAGAACACTTGTACCTTGATAATTAGTGAGAGATCATCTTATAAATCTACCATCGAACTAAGCAAAATAAGATGTATAAAAGATAAACATCACATGCAATCAAAATATGTGACATGATATGGCCATCATCATCTTGTGCCTTTGATCTCCATCTCCAAAGCATCATCATGATTTCCATCGTCACCGGCATGACACCATGATCTCCATCATCTTGATCTATATCAATGTGTCGTCACATGGTCGTCTCGCCAACTATTGTTCTTGCAACTATTGCTATCACATAACGATAAAGTAAAGCAATTATTTGGCTCTTGCATCTTATGCAATAAAGATACAACCATAAGGCTTCTGCCAGTTGCCGATAACTTCAACAAAACATGATCATCTTATACAACAACTTATATCTCATCACGTCTTGACCATATCACATCACAACATGCCCTGCAAAGACAAGTTAAACGTCCTATTCTTTGTTGTTGCAAGTTTTACGTGGCTGCTACGGGCTGAGCAAGAACCGTTCTTACCTACGCATCAAAACCACAATGATAGTTTGTCAAGTTAGTGATGTTTTAACCTTCTCAAGGACCGGGCGTAGCCACACTCGGTTCAACTAAAGTTGGAGAAACTGACACCCGCTAGTCACCTGTGTGCATAGCACGGTGGTAAAACCAGTCTCGCGTAAGCGTACGCGTAATGTTGGTCCGGGCTGCTTCATCCAACAATACCGCTGAACCAAAGTGTGACATGCTGGTAAGCAGTATGACTTATATCGCCCACAACTCACTTGTGTTCTACTCGTGCATATGACATCTACACATAAAACCTGGCTCGGATGCCACTGTTGGGGAACGTAGTAATTTCAAAATTTTCATACGCACACGCAAGATCATGGTGATGCATAGCAATGAGAGGGGAGAGTGTTGTCCATGTACCCTCGTAGACCGAAAGCGGAAGCATTAGCACAACGCGGTAGATCTAGTCGTCCGTCTTCACGATCCGACCGATCAAGTACCGAATGCACGGCACCTCTGAGTTCTGCACATGTTCAACTCGATGATGTCCCTCGAACTCCGATCTAGTCGAGTGTTGAGGGAGAGTTTCGTCAGCATGACGGCGTGGTGACGATGATGATGTTCTACCGACACAGGGCTTCGCCTAAGCACCGCTACGATATGATCGAGGTGGATTATGGTGGAGGGGGGCACCGCACACGGCTAAGAGATCAAGAGATCAATTGTTGTGTCTTTGGGGTGCCCCCTGCCCCCGTATATAAAGGAGTGGAGGAGGGGAGGGTCGGCCCTCTCTATGGCGCGCCCTAGGGGAGTCCTACTCCCACCGGGAGTAGGATTCCCCCTTTCCTAGTAGAACTAGGAGCCCTTCCAAGTATTAGGAGTAGGAGGGAAGGAAAGGGAAGGGAAAAGGAGAACGAAGGAAGGGGGCACGCCCCCTCCCTAGTCCAATTCGGACCAGCCCATGGGGAGGGGTGCGGCCACCCTTTGAGGCCTTTCTCTTCTTTCCCGTATGGCCCATTAAGGCCCAATATGAATTCCCGTAACTCCCCGGTACTCCCGAAAATACCCGAATCACTCAGAACCTTTCCGATGTCCGAATATAGTCATCCAATACATCGATTTTTATGTCTTGACCATTTCGAGACTCCTCGTCATGTCCCGATCTCATCCGGGACTCCGAACTCCTTCGGTACATCAAAACACATAAACTCATAATATAACCGTCATAGAACTTTAAGCGTGCGGACCCTATGGGTTCGAGAACTATGTAGACATGACCGAGACACGTCTCTGGTCAATAACCAATAGTGGAACCTGGATGCTCATATTGGCTCCTGCATATTCTATGAAGATCTTTATCGGTCAAACCGCATAACAACATACGTTGTTCCCTTTGTCATCGGTATGTTACTGGCCCGAGATTCGATCGTCGGTTATCTCAATACCTAGTTCAATCTCATTACCGACAAGTCTCTTTACTTGTTCCGTAACACATCATCCCGCAACTAACTCATTAGTTGCAATGCTTGCAAGGCTTATAGTGATGTGCATTACCAAGTGGGCCCAGAGATACCTCTCTGACAATCGGAGTGACAAATCCTAATCTCGAAATACGCCAACCCAACAAGTACCTTCGGAGACACCTGTAGAGCACCTTTATAATCACCCAGTTACGTTGTGATGTTTGGTAGCACACAAAGTGTTCCTTCGGTAAACGGGAGTTGCATAATCTCATAGTCATAGGAACATGTATAAGTCATGAAGAAAGCAAAAGCAACAAACTAAACGATCAAGTGCTATGCTAACGGAATGGGTCAAGTCAATCACACCATTCTATAATGATGTGACCCCGTTTAATCAAATGACAACTCATGTCTACGGCTAGGAAACTTAACCATCTTTGATTCAACGAGCTAGTCAAGTAGAGGCATACTAGTGACATACTGTTTGTCTATGTATTCACACATGTATTATGTTTCCGGTTAATACAATTCTAGCATGATTAATAAACATTTATCATGATATAAGGAAATAAATAATAACTTTATTATTGCCTCTAAGGCATATTTCCTTCACGGGCAAGGTCCGGCCTACCCAACAGTGTGGAGCGCACTGTGCTCGTCGCCATCCTCTTGATCATGTGCTCGTCTCCCTTCGCCCACAGTTGTCGGGTGACCTCTATCGCCTTCTCCCCCTCTCACTGACGCCGCTCGTCGTAGGGCGCCGTGGACATGTGTCCAGTGGCGGAGCCCGAAGCCCCTTCGCCGCTCGTCGATAAATAGGGCCACTCCCAGCCTCCTCGAGCACCATCCAGCACTCCCACACACTCCACGACTGCGTAGGAAGCCGTAGCCCGGCCGGGCAGGCCTCGGGCCGCCGTCCCCGAGCTCGAGCTCGCCGGCGATCCCCTATGTTCGCCGCGAAAGCTCTAGCCTCTCCCAGGCCAGGGCAACCCCTCCAGGGCTTCCGCCTCTCTCCGGTGAGGCCGTCTCGCCCGCTTGGAGCCCCTGGAGTGGCCTCCGTTCGCCGTCTTCCTCAACTCCGGCAACCTCCGTGTTCTACCTCTACTTGCGAGCTTGTTTCCGACGCCGTTCGACCACCCCTAGCCACGCTACGGGTACGGGCATGTGCGCCATCGTCCCCTCTCGTTTGGGCCAAGAAGCCCTCGTCGCCGGCGAGAGCTCCGGCGAAGCCGCGGCCTTCACTATTTCTTTCTCCCCCTTCCCCCACCTGACTAGCGGGGCCCACTAGTCAGCCACCCTATACGCGCGTGAAGAGGTAC
>NC_041380.1:499841785-499924922 GCF_002162155.2 Triticum dicoccoides | reverse complement strand
TTTATTTAAATTCAAAATCATTTATATTCCAGAGAACTTCAAACAGTTATAACTCTTCAACCATAAGTCCAAATGAATTGATTCTTTTTGCATTGTGTTCTTTGAAAAGAAATCTAGCAACTCACCAAAAATGAGATTTTTCTGAGTTGTTTAGAATTTTTGGTGATTTTCAGAATTGTTCTTGATATTTGCTTTTTGTGTTTAAATTTATTTTCAGAGGGTGAGGCTTGTCTTGAGGATCACCAGAAGGCTTGTGAACCTCATCTGCACTAAGGCAAGCCACAACAACATCTTCATGGTGCCATTTCAATATTTGTGATTTTCTTACTTGAATGAAATAATTAATCCATGCATTTAAATAATTATTGTGTTATTTGTATTCTATTAAGTATTGGTTAGTTGTTATGCTTGATTTACATAATGATTGAAACTAGTTTAGTGGGTAAGCCAAGTTAAGGTTTATTTGTGGTGATATTAGAAATGATTTTGTTATGCATGTTAGAAATTATTTAAAGCTTTGTTCTTGCCTACATAAATTGATAAAATTTGCTAGAAAATATTTTGTTAAATACTTGTTTATTAATTTTACTTGTCTTACAGAATGCTTGAACTCAACTTAGTTGATAAAGAAATTAAGAGTTGTTGATAGTGAAATCTTTTGTGAAGCATATGAGAAATTTATCGGAGTTACTTTCTTGTGTGAGAAATTAATAAAACTTGTTGCAGAATATTTTGGTTAACTTGTGAGTCATTTTGAGCGGTAAAGTGATATGAGTTGTTGATGTTTATGCTTGGTGTGTATATGGATGACCTCGGTCATTTTTATTATTATGTGATGCATGTGTGGCTTCGCATTTCATGGCATGCTATGACACCAGTAATTTTCATTTTGAAGTTGAACCTGAATATAACTCAACTTGAATATACCGTTGACTGGGTCATGGTGTCGCTGAATCGAGTTTCTTTCCCAGTGCAACCACATTTGCCTTTTTGGGAAGGCCTTGATTCGGTCCATTGACATGGCCTCTAGTCGGTGCCTCCAACTAGGGAAGGTTATGCCGTGCTTGCCCTAGCCCGGTAGGCAGGCATAATCTTGTGTGCTTGTTGATGACATTATGGTACCGAGTCCCCGAGTGGGATTGTTTTGACCACGACGGTGGTCGGGGTGTCTTTGGTAGACACGGGGCCACCCAGGACCAGCCCGTTGGGGAGTGGGTCGGAGTGGCCGGGAGAGTGCCATGGCAATGGAAGGGTTTTGTCGGAATGTCGTTGGTCCACCCGAATGGGAGTGTGAGGCCATGGGTTCCATGGTGTGGGTACAGTGTGCTACCTGTGCAGAGTGTATAATCTATCGATAGCCGAGTCCACGGTAATGGACACCTCATAGTAGGTCCCACCATGAGTCAACGTTTAATAAAAATTGCACCCTAAGCTATGAACTTTGCATTGGTGATGGATGGCAGAAAGACCATCGAGGCATTTGGGACCAGATGATGGTCGTGGTTGTGATCGCCGTAAGGATCACGAGTTGTTCTTGTGAAAGACCACGTTGGTGGTTTGTTTGTGATCCAGGGACGATCACAGTTGGTAAGCTGTCCCGAGGGACGTTCGAGCATGATCACAGCATGTTGACATATAGTGTTGCATTATTAATAATTGGTTAAATACCATGATATTGTTTACCATTATGATTATGCTTGTTGTGAGCTTGCAAGTACATTCAATGTACTGACCTGGCGTGTCATGCCAGATTTTAGGAAAGTATCGTTGGAGAGGAGCGCTGCTCGAGTCTAGATCGTGTCCACATTGGTGTCCCTGTGATATGGAGCTTCCGCCATGACATTATTCCGCTGCCACGTAGTTGTTCGGATCGAGGCCCCTTTATGTTCACTAAATAATGTACATATTGTTCAGCCGCACCGGGTGTGCCGCTTGGCCTCGACAGTTGTTGTAATGTAAACTCTGTTCCGCTAGCATCAATAAAGCGGTTGTTTTTTGTACCAAAATGTTGTGTGTTGCCAGAAGACATGGTCTCTAGGCTGGCAATGCATGGCAAACCGGTCGCTCTGAGTCGGGGTGCCACAATGCTTGGTATCAGAGCCGCACTGACTATAGGCCATGTTAGACTGCGACACATTAACTGGATGTTAGATATGAGTTTAAGTTGAGTGCTGATAGTAATTTGTGCTGATTGCTGCGTTGCATGCATTCGGTTTATATATTTTTATGCTAACCTGCTAATGGTTGTGGGTGTAGATGGTTCCGGTACCGTATCCGTGCCAGTTGCAGCTGATGTCGTACACGTCACCGCACCTCCTTCGCAACGTGTGGCGTCAGCTGTACCCTCTTGGAGACGACCCAGTCTATCGTGTGTACCGGGAGCATCTAGCTGATTCAGTGTATGAGTATCACGCAGTGGTCACTCTGCGCACTAGTTCTGATTCCAGCTCTCACACTCGCACTTCTCGGAGCAGTTACGCCTCCACCGCTTCTCAGGCTGTCCAGTTTGCTGCATTCGAGGTCCTTGTCGAGCTTCGCTACAAGGAGGTCCAAATGCAGAACCACCCAGGTTTCTACTACTACCCATCTCTGCACGACAACGGTCATGTCCGTTTCCCTCTCATTCATCCGGAGTCTGATAGTGTTGCTAGCCATCTTGCTCGTTATGTCACTGCTAGCTATCTCATGATCCACGAGCTGGCCCGAGAGCTGACTCGTACCCGTACTACTCTAGCCGCTACTTTGGTCACTTCTAGATCCGCCTCTACTCCATCTTCACTGGGATTTATCCCTTATGTCCCAGTCAGCTCTAGCTCCCCTATTTCACCGGTTACTCCCCCGAGTAACTCGGGCGTCTCGGCCGTGAACCCTCTCAGTACTCCTACCGAGTGGGTCTCACTTCTCGCTACTCCTATAGCCCCGATGCTTCATCCTACCCTGCCCCTGAGGGAGAGCCCTTGAAGCAGCGCCATCGTGTTACCTTTAACCCGGAGGTTTCCGTTAACCACGTCAGTTCGGGATCCAAGACCGCTTCAGGGGAGGACGCTGCAGCACCAGCAGAGCAGTAGTATCTTCAAGTATTCGCAGTTGTCTGGATGATGTACAGATGTAGTCGTACGAGTCATGATGTTTCGTTGCATGTATGATAGTAGTGAGCCAGACATGTTGTTTACCTTTCATGTATGAGTTTATGTATAATTATGTTGAGACTTTATTTGCCGTGTTTTTCTTCGCTCTCCTGCTTTCTTCCGGGATTTGTCGCTGGCTTTTCCCCAATTTTATTCTTGGGTGTTTCTCATCTCGATTGTGTTGTCTTGGAAAAAATCCACAATAGGATGATGCGGGGAGGCAGCAGTAGCAACGTTCATGAGGGAACTCCTGTTCGTCATTCCGCACGACAGGCAGGACATTCTCCCGAGCCATAAGTTCAGCCACCACCTCCACCGCCTGATCCTCCCTCCACTGAGCAAATTATGCATATGTTCAAAGAAAAAAGGAACAATAATCTGATTGAAATATTGAGAAGTGTGCAAGCTATGGTTGGACATAATGGAAATCAGAATGGTCATCACTCAAAGCTGTCAGATTTTTAGAGGACCAATCCAGCCAGCTTCAGTCAGATTGTTGACCCATTGGATGCAGACGATTGGTTGCGCACAATGGAGAAAAGCTTGAGATTGCTCGTACTGAAGGAAATGATAAAGTTCCCTTTGCCACCCATTATCTTGAGGGCATAGCTGCCATATGGTGGGAAAATACAAAGGCCATGTGGCCGGCTGATGAGGAAATCACCTGGGAAAAGTTTAAGGATCGATTCCGAAAATATCATATCCCGACTGGAGTTATGAAGACTAAGCAGCATGAATTTCCCGCACTCGTCCAAGGAAATCAGTCTGTGGCAGAATATCTGCAAAAATTCAATCATCTGGCCCGTTACTCTCTTTATGACGTGGCCACCGAAGAAAGGAGAATTGACAGATTCCTTGGAGGTCTAAATCCACAACTCTGGTGTACTCTCAGTATGCTTGATTTCGTAGACTTCCAAACGCTGGTGAACAAGGCTTTCATTGTTGAACGGGAGCACAAGCTTATAGCGGATAATAGGCCTGTTAACAATGACAACAAGCGTAAGTTTGAGCCAAAGAAGGAAGGGCAACCAGTGCAAAAGGCTCGTACCTGGCAGCAGACTCAGGTGGAATTCAAGCCAAATTGGCAGCAGAATGTTAAGAAGACCACCACTCAAGTCAAGAATGTTGTGACCAACCCAACACATGAGGAGCGGCAGCGCAATAATTCTTGTTTCAATTGCGGGCAGCACGGACATTATGCCAAATAGTGCCCCAAGAACAACAAGATGAATTCCCTAGGCAGGCCACAAGTCAACTTTATGGAGTCATGGCCAACCTCGCAAAACTTCACTAGGCACGTGCATCATATCTCCGCCGATGAAGTCCAAGAAAAGCCCGAAGTCGTCATTGGTATGTTTTCTATTATTGACATACCTGCCGTAATTTTATTTGACTCTGGGGCTTCCCATTCTTTTATTTCTCAGAGTTTTGCTACCCAAAACAATTTTCCTTGCACGATTTTGGGCAAAAATATGCTGGTACAAAACTCCGGGATCTATAATCAAGAGCAATCTGGTCTGCCGTGATCTGGAGATCAATATCAACGGGGTCTACTTTCCAACATCTCTGATAATCATTGAGTCTGAAATGTTGGATATTATATTGGGTATGAATTGGTTGACCCGATATCAAGTTTGCATAAACTGCACAACCCGAGAAGTCGCTTTGACCAGTCTGAATGGGCAACTTACCAAGTTCTACGCTCGCAAGAATATACCCAAGCTAGAACTAGTTTGCACCGCTGTGGCTGAATTGGAATTTACTCCTGTGGTCAGTGAATACCCTGATGTGTTTCCAGAAGAACTGCCAGGCATGCCACCAGATCGGGAACTGGAGTTTGCAATAGATCTTGTGCCCGGAACTGCACCGCTATACAAGAAGTATTACCGGATGCCCTCATCAGAATTAGTGGAGCTAAAGAAACAACTTGACGAATTACTCCAGAAAGGTTATATTCGTCCCAGCTCTTCACCATGGGGATCACCTGCTATTTTCGTGGGCAAAAAGGATGGTAGTCTCCGTATGTGCATAGATTACCGCCAACTGAATGAGGTCACCATCAAAAATAAGTATCCGCTGCCAAGGATTGATGATCTGTTTGATCAGCTCAGTGGGGCTAAGGTATTCTCTAAAATCTATTTACGGACCGGATATCATCAGCTCAAGATTAAAAAGGAAGATATTCCTAAGACATCATTCACTACTCGGAACGGTCTTTACAAATATACTATGATGTCCTTTGGTCTCACTAATGCCCCTGCTTTCTTCATGCACATGATGAACAAAGTATTCATGGACTTCCTTGACAAATTCGTGGTAGTCTTCATCGATGACATCCTCATTTACTCCAAGGGTGAAGAAGAGCACAAGGATCACCTCCGAGTAGTACTACAACGGCTCCGTGACCATCAACTATACTCCAAGTTTAGTAAGTGCGAATTTTGGCTCAAGAAGGTTGGGTTTCTCGGACATGTACTATCCACCGAAGGTATAGCCGTGAACCCGAGCAAAGTAAAGGATGTGCTCGATTGGGTACCACCCATGACTATGACGCAAATCCGGACTTTCCTCGGATTAGTTGGATACTATCCTCGTTTTATTGAGGGGGTTTTCCAAAATTGCTAAACCCATGACAGAGCCGCTCAAAAAGGATAAGAAGTTTAAGTGGATGGAGGATTGTGAGAAGAGTTTTAATGAGCTAAAGATACGTCTGACAACCGCACCTGTATTGACTCTTCCAGACATTTATCGCAATTTTGATGTGTACTGCGATGCCTCCAGACAAGGTATTGGTTCCGTGCTTATGCAAGACAGCAAGGTAGTAGCATATGCATCACGACAGCTACGACCCCATGAAGGAAATTATCCTACTCATGATTTGGAATTGGCTGCGGTAGTTCATGCATTAAAAATTTGGAGACACTACCTCATTGGAAAAGGTGCCAACTTTTTACCGACCACAAGAGTCTCAAGTACATCTTCACTCAGCCAGATTTAAATCTCCGTCAGCGAAGACGGCTAGAGTTGGTCAAGGATTATGACCTTGGAATAAATTACCATCCAGGCAAGGCCAACGTCGTTGCCAATGCCCTCAGTCGAAAGCCCGTCAGCTTAAATTCCATATTGAAATCATTGCCTACCGAACTCCAAGAGGAGATCGCTCAGCTCAACTTGGTCGTCGTGGATGCTGGCCTCTCAAATATTTTGGAAATTACCCCCACACTTGAGATGGAAATCCGTAAGGCCCAGCCAGCTGACGCCAAGCTGGAAAGATGTGCCAAGGGCCAGATGGCAAAGCAGGCCCCTGACTTCTCCAAGGACAAATTCGGTACCCTCCAATTCCGTGGACGAATTTGTGTGCCAAATCAACCGGACTTGAAGAAGGAAATCCTGTCAGAAGCACACGAATCCGCATATTCCATTCACCCGGGAGGTACGGAAATGTATGAGGATCTCAGACAAATATTCTGGTGGGAGGGAATGAAGAAAGACATTGCCTATCGTGGCCTGTTGCGACATATGCAACAAGGTGAAGGCAGAGCATCAAAAGCCAGCTGGACTCCTCCAACCGCTGCCAGTTTCACAGTGGAAATGGGATGACGTTTGCATGGATTTCATCACAGGATTGCCTAGGACTCGGTGAGGCAAGGATGAAATCTGGGATATAGTAGACACCCTAACCAAGGTTGCCCACTTCATTTCGATCAGCACCAGATACAGAGCAAATGAACTCGCACAGTTGTATGTATCCCACATAGTCAGTCTGCATGGAGTACCCCGAACTATCACTTCCGACCGAGGTTCCTTGTTTACCTCCACTTTTTGGTCCTGTCTCCATCAAGCCTTGGGGACAGCACCGAAATATAGTACTGCCTATCACCCTCAGACAGATGGACAGACAGAGCGGCTAAATCAAATACTCGAAGATATGTTACGAGCCTGTGTGCTAGCCAAAGGAGTTAAATGGGAATATTGCTTGCCATATGCCGAGTTCTCTTATAACAACAGTTTCCAGACCATTCTAAGGATGTCACCATACGAAGCTCTGTATGGCCGTAAGTGCCGCACTCCTCTAAATTGGTCTCGGACTGGAGATAGTCGTATCTTCGGAACGGATCTCATGATGGAAGCTAAAAAACAAGTTAGGGAAATCAGAGACAGACTGCAATTGGCAAAATCTCGACAGAAGAGTTATTGTGATGCAAAGTATCGGCAGGTCAGTTTTGAACCCAGAGAACACGTATACCTCCGAGTCACTCCTATGAAAGGAGTCAAGAGATTCCAGACTCATGGAAAGCTGGCACCCAGATCTATTGGTCCATTCCTAATTATGTCTCGAGTGGGTACGGTTGCATATCAACTGGAACTACCCCCTGAATTGGCAGACGTACACAACGTGTTCCATGTTTCGCAATTGAGACGATGCATATCCCCGCCTAAGAAAAGGACTGCAATGGCTGAGATAGAGTTGGCAAAAGATTTAACTTATGAAGAGAGACCGTTCAAAATTTTGGACCATATGGAAAGGGTCACTCGTAGTAAAGTCAGAAAAATTTACAAGGTTCAGTGGGAGTATCACACACAGTCAGATGGGACCTGGGAGCGGGAAGAATTCCTTAGGGATCAGTATCCAGAGTGGTGTTCCCAAGCAACCGAATCTCGAGGACGAGATTCATTCTAAGTGGGGGAGGTTTGTGACAGCCTAGTTTTTGCCCTCTCTAATTTTCTTGATTTTCATTTGAAAATTTTCTGAAACTTGGAGTTCTTGAATCTTTTCATATTGACTTAAACCCTTGGGCATCCTTGGTTTGCACCCAAGTGCTTCACTTCCCTCCTAAATCATCATTTTCACTTCTGATCCACCCCAAAATAATCTTTGAAATATTTTTCTTAAATGAAAAATATTCATTTTCTCTCAGAAACCCTAGCCAGCTCTGTTTGCTTCAAAACAACCCTAATTTTTATGGCTCAGAAAAATCTGAGATAATTCACAAATATTCTGTGAACCCTAGGGCACCTTGCTGAGCAAAAATATTTCATCACTTTTTGGAATATTTTTGGTACAGAAAATATTTTCTGTTCTGGACAGAAATGGTGGTTTCTACAGCAACTACCATTTTACTTGCTCCATTTGACCTAAACTTTCTTGTGCATCTTTACCTTAGTAGCTTATAACTAGCCTCCAAAGCGCAGCCTCAATCTCCCAGCCATTTGACCACAGTAACTATTCAAAGTTACTGATCAGAAGCTTACTTGGCCTGTAAAAACCTCTCTACTGCACCTGGATCCAAACC
Organism: Triticum dicoccoides; assembly: GCF_002162155.2. NCBI lineage: Eukaryota > Viridiplantae > Streptophyta > Magnoliopsida > Poales > Poaceae > Triticum > Triticum dicoccoides. Next base: position 499,916,500 of record NC_041380.1, on the reverse strand, counting down.
AATTCGTGGTAACACTCAAAACTACCACGAACATCATGCCAGACATCAAGTTTGTGCTTAGGTCAGCCTGATGTCATAGTTCACGCGGTGACCACGTTCGTCCAGGGGTGTTGGCATGCGTGTCGACACGCTCTGAGCATCGCCGAGCGCTCTGTTCGCGCGTGCTCGCTTCCCTCGCCTACCCGAGTGTGCCAAACCGCGCCACCATCTTCGTGTCCAAGCCCTTAACCTCCCTCTGGTGCTCGCCAACGCTGGAGCTCGCCGCAGCGAGCACGGGCAAGGTCCGGAAAGCCCAACAATGCGGAGCGCACTATGCTCGTCGCCATCCTCTTGATCATCTGCTCATCTCCGTTCACCCACAGTTGCCGCGTGACCTCTTTCGCCTTCTTCCCCTCTCACTGACGCCGCTTGTCGCTGGGCGCTGTGGCCAGGTGTCCACCGGCGGAGCCCGAAGCCCCTTCGCCGCTCGCCTATAAATAGGGCCACCCCCAGCCTCCTCGAGAACCATCCAGCACTCCCACACACTCCACGACTGCGTAGGAAGCCGTAGCTCGGCCGGGCAGGCATCGGGCCGCTGTCCCTGAGCTCGAGCTTGTCGGCAATCCCCTCTGGTCGCCGTGGAAGCTCTAGCCTCTCCCAGGCCAGGGCAGCCCCTCCAGGGCTTCCGCCTCTCTCCGGTGAGGCCGTATCGCCCGCTTGGAGCCCCTGGAGTGGCCTCCGTTCGCCGTCTTCCTCAACTCCGACAACCTCCACGTTCTGCCTCCGCTTGTGAGCTTGTTTCCGACGCCGTCCGACCACCCCTAGCCACGCTACGGGTACGGGAAGGTGTGCCATCGTCCCCTCTCTAAATCCCTCCCTCTCATTTGGGCCAAGAAGCCCTCGTCGCCGGTGGGAGCTCCGGCGAAGCTGCGGCCTTCTCTGTTTCTTTCGCCCCCTTCCCCCACCTGACTAGCGGGGCCCGCTAGTTAGCCACTTTGTATGGGCGTGAAGCGGTACGAGTGGTGGCGCCCTGAGGTTTTACTCCTTCGACGTCACCCCCCCCCTCAGCTGTTTATTTAAATTCAAAATCATTTATATTCCAGAGAACTTCAAACAGTTATACTCTTCAACCATAAGTCGAAATGAATTGATTCTTTTTGCATTGTGTTCTTTGAAAAGAAATCTAGCAGCTCACCAGAGATGAGATTTTTCTGAGCTTTTTAGAATTTCTGGTGATTTTCAGAAGTGTTCTTGATATTTGCTTTTTGTGTTTAAATTTATTTTCAGAGGGTGAGGCTTGTCTTGAGGATCACCAGAAGGCTTGTGAACCTCATCTGCACTAAGGCAAGCCACAACAACATCTTCATGGTGCCATTTCATTATTTGTGATTTTCTTACTTGAATGAAATGATTAGTCCATGCATTTAAATAATTATTGTGTTATTTGTATTCTATTAAATATTGGTTAGTTGTTATGCTTGATTTATAGAATGATTGAAACTAGTTTAGTGGGTAAGGCAAGTTAAGGTTTATTTGTGGTGATATTAGAAATGATTTTGTTATGCATGTTAGAAATTATTTAAAGCTTTGTTCTTGCCTACATAAATTGATAAAATTTGCTAGAAAATATTCTGTTAAATACTTGTTTAATCATTTTACTTGTCTTACAGAATGCTTGAACTCAACTTAGTTGATAAAGAAATTAAGAGTTGTTGATAGTGAAATATTTTGTCAAGCATATGAGAAATTTATCAGAGTTACTTTCTTGCGTGAGAAATTAATAAAACTTGTTGCAAAATATTTTGGTTAAGTTGTGAGTCATTTTGAGCGGTAAAGTGATATGAGTTGTTGATGTTTATGCTTGGTGTGTATATGGATGACCTCGGTCATTTTTATTATTATGTGATGCATGTGTGGCTTTGCATTTCATGGCATGCTATGACACCGGTCATTTTCATTTTGAAGTTGAACCTGAATATAACTCAACTTGAATATACCGTTGACTGGGTCATGGTGTCGCTGAATCGAGTTTCTTTCCCAGTGCAACCACATTTGCCTTTTTGGGAAGGCCTTGATTCGGTCCATTGACATGGCCTCTAGTCGGTGCCTCCAACTAGGGAAGGTTATGTCGTGCTTGCCCTGGCCCGGTAAGCAGGCATAATCTTGTGTGCTCGTTGATGAGATTATGGTACTGAGTCCCCGAGTGGGATTGTTTTGACCACGATGGTGGTTGGGGTGTCTTTGGTAGACACGGGGCCACCCAGGACCAGCCCATTGGGGAGTGGGTCGGAGTGGCCGGGAGAGTGCCGTGGCAATGGAAGGGTTTTGTTGGAATGCCATTGGTCCACCCGAATGGGAGTGTGAGGCCATGGGTTCCGTGGTGTGGGTACAGTGTGCTACCTATGCAGAGTGTATAATCTATCGATAGCCGAGTCCACGGTCACGGACACCTCGTAATAGGTCCCACCATGAGTCAACGTTTAATAAAAATTGCACCCTAAGCTATGAACTTTGCATTGGTGATGGATGGCAGAAAGACCATCGAGGCATTTGGGACCAGATGATGGTCGTGGTTGTGATCGCCGTAAGGATCACGAATTGTTCTTGTGAAAGACCACGTTGGTGGTTTGTTTGTGATCCAGGGATGATCACAGTTGGTAAGCTGTCCCGAGGGACATTCGAGCATGATCACAGCATGTTGACATATAGTGTTGCATTATTAATAATTGGTTAAATATCATGATATTGTTTGCCATTATGATTATGCATGTTGTGAGCTTGCAAGTGCATTCAATGTACTGACCTGTTGTGTCATGCCAAATTTCAGGAAAGTATCGTTGGAGAGGAGCGCTGCTCGAGTCTAGATCGTGTCCACATCGGTGTCCCTGTGATATGGAGCTTCCGCCATGACGTTATTCCGCTGTCACGTAGTTGTTCGGATTGAGGCCCCTTTATGTTCACTAAATAATGTACGTATTGTTCAGCCGCACCGGGTGTGCCGCTTGGCCTCGACAGCTGTTGTAATGTAAACTCTGTTCCGGTAGCATCAATAAAGCGGTTGTTTTTCTGTACCAAGATGTTGTGTGTTGCTAGAAGACATGGTCTCTGGGATGGCAATGCATGGCAAACCGGTCGCTCTGAGCCGGGGTGCCACAGACAGGCTAGACTTCTAGGGTTTAGCCATTATGATCTCGTGGTAGATCAACTCTTGTACCCCCATACTCATCAATAGCAATCAAGAAGGATGTAGGGTATTACCTCCATCAAGAGGGCCTGAACCTGGGTAAAACTTCATGTCCCATGTCTCCTGTTACCATCAACCTTAGACGCACAGTTCGAGACCCCCTACCCGAGATCCGCCGGTTTTGACACCGACATTGGTGCTTTCATTGAGAGTTCCACTGTGCCGCCGCCAAAAGGTTTGATGGCTCCATCCATCATCTGCAATGATACTGCCCTAGGGGAGGTTCTTCTCCCCGGCTAGATCTTCGTATTCGGCGGCTTCGCACTGCGGGCCAACTCGCTTGGCCATCTGGAGCAGATTGACAGCTACGCCCCAGGTCACCAGATTAGTATTGGAAACCTGGATTATGTTGCTGATATCCGAGGAGACTTGATCTTCCAAGGATTCACAAGCCCAACCTCCGCTCTGGCCTTAGAGCCAGAGAGCCTCGCCAGGATCGAATATGGGATTTCTAAACCCGTCGGACTATCTGTGGCCACTAGTCCCAGTACGGGAGAGCCGCAGGAAGCAGTGCCGCCTGCAACCATCACCAAGCCGGACTCTTCCCCGGACGCTGGCTCCAAACTCTGGGAGTCAGCATCGTGTGAGCTCGGCCGAGGAATTCCCTTCCTGCCATACTCCACAGATTCTTTTCTCCCTCGACAAACCTCGCCTTTAAGCGAGGCTCTGGACTTGATGCGATCCCTCGTGATTACGGAGGAGCAACATCCGTGCTACGCCCAGCCCGGACTAGGGGCTGAGAGCGGGGAATTTATGTCCCACCCACCACCCACTTCATTGCCACAGTAGAAGACTTAACTGACAAGCTCGATTATGGCTCCGAAGACATCGATGGTATGAACGATGATGCCAGAGAGGAGCAAGCCGAAAACCCGCCGTTTACCGGACACTGGACGACCACCTCTTCGTATGACATGTACATGGTGGATGCACCCAAGGAGGGTGATAGTGATAATGAGAAAAATCTAGTAGAGGATAAACCTCCCGAGATACAACAAAAGCGCCGACGGCACCGCTCTAAATCACGCCGCAGCAAAGACAGCAATACTGGCACGAGAGACAACAACACTCTGGATGATGCCGAAGACCAAGAAAACCCTGTCAAGCAAAACTCTGAACAAGACGATTGGGAGGATGGGCAAGTTAGCCCTGATGAACAGGCCGCAAACGAAGACTCGGAGGACAGTAATTACCTTCCACCCTCCAAGGATGAGGTGAGCCTCGGCGACGAAGACTTTATCGTGCCTAAGGAACCTCTCGAGCAGGAGCACTCTAAGCAACGGCTAATAGCCACTGCAAGGAGCCTGAAAAAGAAGCAGCAGCAGCTTCAAGCTGATCAAGATTTGCTCAACGATATACGGACTGATGTCCTGGCAGCAGAGGAATACGGCCTCGAGCGCCCAACCAAAAGTTACCCGAAGCGTAAACTGCTACCTCAATTCGATGACGATGCACTTGAGCCCGTACCATCAGCGCGTAATGCGGCTGATCGACCACCACGTGGCCGGGACAAAACGGCAACTCAAGCCGAACACCAGCCCGTCCTACCTCGCCGTAAAGGCAGAGATAAAACAGCTCGGGGATACACGTATGACCTGCGGCAGGACCTGAAGAATAAAGCAGGCCCGGCCAGATCGATCTACGGATCGCGGGGGCATGCCCTGACGCACGATGACGGCTATCAAGATGAACATGGCAAGCACAATCACGTCCGGCCGAAAACCACAGACTAACTCCATCCGAACTACGTCACGATCTGACCTGATATAGAGGCGCCGCACACCCCCTCTGCTTCACTGATGAAGTAATGGAACATGAATTCCCAGAAGGGTTCAAACCCATGAATATCGAATCATATGATGGAACCACAGATCTCGCGGTATGGATTGAAGAATTTATTCTCCATATTCACATGGCCCGCGGCGATGATCTTCATGCCATCAAATACCTCCCCCTAAAACTCAAGGGACCAGCCCGGCACTGGCTGAATAGCCTGCCTGAAAACTCTATTGGCAGCTAGGAAGACCTAGAAGATGCCTTCCGCGACAACTTCCAAGGCACATACTGTAACGCCCTCGATGCGGCTATATCTCCTATGTGTCGAAGAACGACTTAGAGGCATAACCGCATTGAAAGCAATGTCGCAAGTAAGGTAATCTTCACAACAACCCATGTAAATAGATAATAAGGGGAAAGGTACATAGTTGGCTTACATTCGCCACGTCACACAAAGTACATAAATAGCATTACATCAACCAATACACTCATGGTCCGACTAGGGTACCAAAATAAAAGATCAACCCCAACATGCGACACGGTCCCGATCGCCCCAACTGGGCACCACTACTGATCATCAGGGAAAGACACATACTAACGACGGGAGACTTCATCGAACTCCCACTTGAGCTCAAGCGCATCATCTGGAATGGAGTCATCGGGCCCTGCATCTGGTTTGGAAGTAATCTGTGAGCCACGGGGACTCAGCAATCTCGCACCCTCGCGATCAAGACTATTTAAGCTTATAGGTAAGGCAAGGTAATATGTGGAGCCGCAGAAAGCGACTAGCATATATGGTGGCTATCCTGTTCGCAAAAGAGAGCGAGAAGAGAAGGCAAAGCACGAACGAAGAACTAAATAACAACCTACGGCAAACATTACTCCAACACCGTGTTCACTTCCCGGACTCCGCCGAGAAGAGACAATCATGGTAACACACACGGTTGATTCATTTTAATTAAGTTAAGATTCAAGTTATCTACAACCGGACATTAACAAATTCCCATCTGCCCATAACCGCGGGCACGGCTTTCGAAAGTTCAAATCCCTGCAAGGGAGTCCCAACTTAGCCCATCACAAGCTCTCACGGTTAACGAAGGATAAACCTTCTCCCAAGACATTCTGATCAGACTCGGTATCCCAGTTCTACAAGACAACTTCAACACAGATAAAACAAGTCCAGCAACACCGCCCGAATGTGCCGACAAATCCCGATAGGAGCTGCACATATCTCGTTCTCAGGGCACACTCACATGATACATCCTACGAGTAAAACCAAACCTCAAGTTGCCCCAAGGTGGCCCCACAGTCTGCTCGGTCGGACCAACACTCAAAGGAGTACTGGCCCAGGGGGGTTTAAATAAAGATGACCCTCGGGCTCCGGAAACCCAAGGGAAAAAGAGGATAGGTGGCAAATGGTAAAACCAAGGTTGGGCATTGCTGGAGGAGTTTTATTCAAGGCGAACTGTCAAGGGGTTCCCCTTATCACCCAACCGCGTAAGGAACGCAAAAATCCGGGAACATAACACCGATATGACGGAAACTAGGGCGGCAAGAGTGGAACAAATCACTAGGCAAAAAGGCCGAGCCTTCCACCCTTTACCAAGTATATAGATGCATTAAGATAGCAAGATAATATAATGATATCCCAACAAATAAACAATGTTCCAACAAGGAACGATCTCCAATCTTCACCTGCAACTAGCAACGCTATAAGAGGGGCTGAGCAAAGCGGTAACATAGCCAATCAACGGTTTGCTAGGACATGGTGGGTTAGAGGTTTGACATGGCAATTTGGGAGGCATGATAAGCAAGTGGTAGGCATCGTAGCATAGTCATAGCAAAAGAGCGAGCATCTAGCAAGCAAAGATAGAAGTGATTTCGAGGGTATGATCATCTTGCCTGCAAAGTTGTCAGAGTTGACTGGATCCTCGAAAGCAAACTCAACGGGCTCCTCGTTAGCGAACTCGTCTCCTGGCTCTACCCAAACAAGACAAACAAGCAAAAGGAACACAATCAACCACGTGCAAAGCTCAAGCAACATGAGGCAAACATGGTATGCTATGCGGGATGCGATATGTAATGCATATGCAAGATTTGACAAGGAATGAATGAACCTGGCCTCAACTTGGAAATCCAAGAGTGCCACTGGAAAGGTGAGGTGATTTCGGTTGAAATCGATATAAAGAACATCGGAATCGGATGCACGGTTTGGAAATGGCAAACAAAACAAATATGGCACCGGTCTGCGATAAACAGCAAGTAGCCATCTAAATGCATCAAGATAATTATGCTACAGCACTCAAACATGGCAACACAATACATGAAAGGGATCCACTCATGATGCTTGACAAAAGATGAACACTGAGCTACGGCCAATTCATCCATTAACAGGTTCAAACAAGCATGGCAAAAGTGCAAACGATAACAGGTTTCAGACTTAGTGAAATTAACACAAGTCTGGAATTTCAGATCAGGTAGCACACTTTGAAGCATGAAAACTATATGCTACAGGAACTTAACATGGCAAAGCAAGGCATGGAATGGAGCTACTCAAAGACCTTAACAAAAGTCCCTTAGTGACCTTCAGCCAAAAGGGATCAGAAAATACAATTGCAAGCATGTGAACATGGCAAAAACATAATCAGATCTTAGACTTAGAGAAAAACTGGAGCATGCAAATCTGTTAACGAGTAGGCATGTTTACGAGCTCGATGCACTCACTACATAGCAAGGCATGACAATCTAAGCATACACCCATCAAGAATACATATTATATAAGCTAGACATTGCAAGAACAACAACATAGCATGCACGGATCAACAACAACATCCTTGGCAAAATCGCTAACAAGTAGACAATCTGCCAGGAATTATAAAATAGCAAAAGTAGAGCTCGATTGACTCAAGTCAGGGTGCTCCATAAATGCAAACAAGGACATGGATGGATAGAGAACCACAAGATTAACAAATCATACTTACTGATCATCCTCAAAAGAGGCATGGATCACTAGGAAACAACAAGAACATATGGCATATTGATAAAAACAGATCAAGGACTTAGTGAAATTTCTAAGTCCCTGAAATCAGCATTAACGAATGCACTACTTTGCAAGCTTGTGCTAGTCACCACACATGTCACAAAAATATATGGTAAGCACCTCTGTAAAGATGGCATAGCATATGGCAAAACACATGTAGAACTCAGGAGCATATCATGCACACATTAATCATGGCAAAAATGACAAATAGCTATTTGATGCAGTAGATCTGACAATTAACTCAAATAGCTCTCTTCCAACAACATTTCGGGCATCAAGATGAGCTCAAATGAAAATGATGCAATGAGATGAAATGATGTACTCTCTTAGACGAACATTTTGATATGCTACACGCCCAAATCGGAGTTACGGGTGCAAAGTTACGGCATGACAAAGAATGCTAAAATATCTGGGACTTAGACGAAAAAGTCAATCGGGTGGATCTAGGGTTTCACTGTAGCTGACGCGCGCCCGATCAAATGCGGCGGCGGATCTCGCCGGAGAAGCTGTGCGGGGCCGCCGGAGTTGTCAGGGTGGCCGGATCCGGGCGAGGGGAAGGCGAGGGCGAGGCCGGTCGGCACCGGATGCGGAACGGCGGCGAGCGGGGTCGGCGCCGGCGACGAGGGGCGTTGGGGCGCGGCGGGTCACCGGCGATGGCGACGGTGGCCGGCGCGGGCTCCTCGCCGGAGCTGGAGGCGATGGGCGGCGCGAGCGCAGCAGAAGCGGCGGGGAAGACCCGGGCCGCGGGGGCCCGACGTGGGCTGCAGCGGGCCGCGGTGGGAGGCGCCGGCGGTTGCCACGTGGCAGCCTCCAGTTGGCGGCGGCGGCGGACGTGTCCGCCCGCGCGGAGAGGAACGGGACTAGGGTTAGGGGTGTTTTGATCCGGAAATTTCAGAGAAGGCCTTTATATAGGGGTAGAGGAGGCTAGGAAGCTCCAAATGGAGTGCGGTTTTCGGCCACGCGATCGTGATCGAACGCTCTAGATGATGGAGAGGGTTTTGGTGGGTTTTGGGCTAAAATGGAAGGGTGTTGGGCTGCAACACACACGAGGCCTTCTCGGTCCCTCGGTTAACCATTGGAGCATCAAACAAAGTCCAAATGGTACGAAACTTGACAGGCGGTCCATCGGTAGTAAACCAAGGCCGCTTGGCAAGTCTCGATCCAATCCGGAAACTTTTAACCCCCACACACGAAAAGGAGGTAGAAAGGACCACCGGAGGAGATAGGAGCGTCGGAATGCGAAACGGACAATGGGGAAAATGCTCGGATGCATGAGACGAACACGTATGCAAATGCAATGCACATGATGACATGATATGAGATGCATGACAACGACAACAACACACGAAGACAAAAACCCGAACCCGAGGAAATAAAATAACTTAGCGCCAGAAACGGCAAGAGTTGGAGATCATATAAGGTAAATTACATCTGGGGTGTTACACATACGTCAGACCTCCGAATGCCGATGACTTAAGTCACATAGTCCAACAGCCCGGAGAGTCAGCAAGGAAATTCTGGACTAGGTTCTTAACTAAAAAGAACCAAATCGTCGACTGTCCGGATGCTGAAACCCTAGCGGCCTTCAAACACAGCATCCGCAATGAATGGCTCGCCTGACACCTCGGCCAAGAAAAGCCGAAGTCCATGGCAGCCCTCACGGCACTCATGACCCGCTTTTGCACGGGCGAAGATAGCTGGCTAGCCCGCAGCAATAACAATGCAAGTGAACCTGGCACCTCGGAAGCCAGAAATAGCAACGGCAAGCCCTGACGCAACAGGCACAAGTGTCGAAACAATGGTGACAATACTGATGACATGGCAGTCAACGCGGGATTCAGTGGCTCCAAGTCCGGTCAGCGGAAGAAGCCATATAAAAGTAATAATCATGGCCCTTCCAACCTGGACCGCATACTCGATCATCGATGTCAAATCCATGACACCCCTGATAAACCAGCCAATCATACCCACCAGAGTTGTTGGGTCTTCAAACAGGCCGACAAGTTAAATGCCGAAGACAAGGAGAAGGGGTCGCAAAGCGAGAATGACGATGAGGAGCCCCATCCACCGAACACAGAGGGACAGAAGAGGTTTGCCCCTCAGGTCAAAACGGTGAACATGATATACGCTACCCATATCCCCAAGAGGGAGCGCAAGCGCGCGCTCTAGGACGTCTATGCGATAGAGCCAGTCGCCCCAAAATTAAACCCATGGTCGTCCTGCCCGATCACCTTTGATTGCAGGGACCATCCAACTAGTATCCGTCATGGCAGTTCAGCCACACTGGTTCTCGACCCAATAATTGATGGATTCCACCTCACATGAGTCCTCATGGACGGTGGTAGTAGCCTCAACCTGCTCTATTAGGATACAATGCGCAAAATGGGAATCGATCCATCAAGGATCAAGCCCACCAAAACTACCTTTAAAGGAGTTATACCAAGTGTAGAGGGCCGTTGCTCAGGCTCAATCACATTGGAGGTCATCTTCGGATCTCCGGACAAGTTCCGAAGCAAAGAGTTAATCTTCGATATCGTCCCCTTCTGCAGACTACTCGGACGAACCGCGTTTGCTTGATTCAATGCGGTGCCACACTATGCTTATTTCAAGCTCAAGATGCCTGGACTACGTGGTGTCATAACAATCAATGGAAACATGGAGCGCTCCCTCTGTACCGAGGAACATACTGCAGCCCTGGCAGCGGAAGTACAGAGCAGCCTCTTAAGGCAAAACTTTGATTCAGTGGCCAAGCTCCTGGACACTGTCAAACGAGTCCGGACTACTCCGCAGCATCACAGTCTGGTTCGTCAGGAGTTAGACTAGCAATTCGACCTCCGTCTCAGTCCCGACCAAGTGGCAGCATACGTAACGTGTGTACATAACTATGCACTAAAAATACCATGGGCAAAAACGGAGGCATAACCAGACTGTGGTCCACAATACGACTCGACCTTCCCGGGTCACACATACTTTTCTTTTTATCCTTTTCAGGTTTCTTTTCCACAGGCCCCTCTCGACGGACTGATAATAGGTCCTTTCGATGGACGGATATACCAAGGTGGCAAGTAGCACAGACATATGGGGGAATCTCTAGATGTTCTTTTTAACGATCATTCTACCTATTTTTAGGCCCCGTACGCAGCTCCCCCTTTGTCTGGGCATGTTAAATAGCCACTATTGCTTATCGCACTATTTTGTACAAATACGCTTTGACGTATTAATCAAAATTATAATGGAAACAGTTTGCGGCCCAACTTATGTGGCACTAGCTTACTACTTTGTTTCTATTTCGCTATTCTTATTGATTGCATCTGTACACTTTGGTACGTTGTAGTTCGCCAGGGGCTTTATTGCACCCCATACTATGGCAACAAGTCCGAACACTTCTACAGTATAGTTCGGCCCCCGAATTTAGCATTATATGTATCGGCTCCAAATCATGTCTTTGGTCAACAGTTGGGTTGCCCGGCTACTATGCTTACTACCTTACGTTTCGCTCTATTGGCTAGGGTAGTAAAGGGAGAACTACTGCGATCGTGTCCTGGTTTATCCAGATGAGCACCTTAGTAGAGAAAGCTAAAAACTAACTGTCATGATGCGGCGTGAGCTGGTCAGCTCTTCGGAGGTTAAAATCTATTGCGATTTTTTCCGCATTATGCGACGGATGGGCCTTCACCCGATCAGGTGTCTACAGCACCCTAGTCCATACTAACAAATACTAGGGGCTGCGCCTACATTTCTATTGTCAAACTCCTATGGCTAGGTGAGGGTGATAAAACCACATAGTCCGATTGCCTGGTTTGTTGCGCTAAACACCTCCTTCAAGGACCAATTTCTTGGATCAAGAGTGTTTAGATTCCACCCTGAACACCCCCGTACTACCTATGTGGGGGCTGAAGCCGACGACTGGCCAACTCTCAGATTTAATAAAAACGGCCGCACAGGAGGTAAAGTTCCAAAATAAACAGCAAACATTATATTACGCACCAGTCTTGTTTTCATCATACAGGGCGGGATAACATGAAGGTACTCATTCAAAGATAATGTATTTTGAGCACTGGCCCTCTACAATGCGGGATCCCTTGAGGGCATCATGAAAATACCGCTCCGGCGTGCAGTGCTCCTTGCCAGCGGACGATCTCTCGGTCGCGAGCTTGACGACATCCATCTTCGCCCACTGTATCTTGACATAGGAGAAGGCCATCCGTGCACCTTCGATGCAGACCGGCCGCTTGATGACGTCAAGCCGGGGGCAGGCATTGTTGGGGAACGTAGCAGAAATTCAAAATTTTCCTACGTGTCACCAAGATCTATCTATGGAGAAACCAGCAACGAGGGAAGGAGAGTGCATCTACATACCCTTGTAGATCGCTAAGCGGAAGCGTTCAAGAGAACGGGGTTGAAGGAGTCGTACTCGTCATGATCCAAATCATCGGAGATCCTAGTGCCGAACGGACGGCACCTCCGCGTTCAACACACGTACAGCCCGACGACGTCTCCCATGCCTTGATCCAGCAAGGATAGAGGGAGAGGTTGAGGAAGACTCCATCCAGCAGCAGCACAACAGCGTGGTGGTGGTGGAGGAGCGTGGTGATCCAGCAGGGCTTCGCCAAGCACCGCGAGATATGAGGAGAAAGAGAGGGGTAGGGCTGCGCCAAGAAGGAGAGGAACTCGTGTGTCTTGGGCATCCCAAACCTCAAGTATATATAGGGGGAGGGGAGGCGCTGCGCCCCCACCTAGGGTTCCCTCCCTAGGGGTGGCGGCAGCCCCCAGATCCCATCTGGGTGGCGGCCAAGTGGAGGGGAGAGGGAGGCGCACCAGGCATGGGCCCTAAGGCCCATCTGCCCTTAGGGTTTGCCCCCCTCCTCCCCTTAGGCGCCTTGGGCCCTTGTGGGGGGGCGCACCAGCCCACCTAGGGCTGGTCCCCTCCCACACTTGGCCCATGCAGCCCTCCGGGGCCGGTGGCCCCACTTGGTGGACCCCCGGGACCCTCCTGGTGGTCCCGGTACGTTACCAATAAAACCCGAAACTTTTCCGGTGACCAAAACATGACTTCCCATATATAAATCTTTACCTCCGGACCATTCCGGAACTCCTCGTGACGTCCGGGATCTCATCCGGGACTCCAAACAACATTCGGTAACCACATACAAACTTCCTTTATAACCCTAGCGTCATCGAACCTTGTGTGTAGACCCTATGGGTTCGGGAACCATGCAGACATGACCGAGACGTTCTCCGGTCAATAACCAACAGCGGGATCTGGATACCCATGTTGGCTCCCACATGCTCCACGATGATCTCATTGGATGAACCATGATGTCAAGGACTTAATCAATCTCGTATACAATTCCCTTTGTCTATCGGTACGATACTTGCCCGAGTTTCGATCGTCGGTATCCCGATACCTTGTTCAATCTCGTTACCGGCAAGTCTCTTTACTCGTTCCATAATACATCATCCCGTGATCAACTCCTTGATCACATTGTGCACATTATGATGATGACCTACCGAGTGGGCCCAGAGATACCTCTCCATTTACACGGAGTGACAAATCCCAGTCTCGATTCGTGCCAACCCAACAGACACTTTCGGAGATACCTGTAGTGTACCTTTATAGCCACCCAGTTACGTTGTGACATTTGGCTCACCCAAAGCACTCCTACGGTATCCGGGAGTTGCACAATCTCATGGTCTAAGGAAATGATACTTGACATTAGAAAAGCTTTAGCACACGAACTACATGATCTTGTGCTAGGCTTAGGATTGGGTCTTGTCCATCACATCATTCTCCTAATGATGTGATCCCGTTATCAACGACATCCAATGTCCATGGTCAGGAAACCGTAACCATCTATTGATCAACGAGCTAGTCAACTAGAGGCTTACTAGGGACATGGTGTTGTCTATGTATCCACACATGTATCTGAGTTTCCTATCAATACAATTCTAGCATGGATAATAAACGATTATCATGAACAAGGAAATATAATAATAACCAATTTATTATTGCCTCTAGGGCATATTTCCAACAGTCCAGTTCACATCGATATGTGATTAACACTCAAGGTCACATCCCCATGTGACTAACACCCAAAGAGTTCTGGGTTTGATCATGTTATGCTTGTGAGAAAGGTTTCAGTCAACGGGTCTGCAACATTCAGATCCGTATGTACTTCGCAAATTTCTATGTCATCTTGTAGATGCAACTACTACGCTACATTTGGAGCCATTTCAAATAACTGTTCTACTTGGAGCTATTCTAAATTTTTGCTCCATTATACGTATTCGGTATCTCTACTCAGAGCTATCCGGATAGGTGTTAAGCTTGCATCGACGTAACTCTTTACGTCGAACTCTTTATCACCTCCATAACCGAGAAACATATCCTTATTCCTCTAAGGATAATTTAGACTGCTATCTGGTGATCTACTCCTAGATTACCTTTGTACCCTCTTGCCAGATATGTGGCAAGGCACACGTCAGGTGCGGTACTCAGCATGGCATACCGTATAGAGCCTATGACAAAAGCATAGGGGACGACCTTCGTCCTTCCTATTTCTTCTGCCGTGGTCGAGCTTTATGTCTTAACTTCATACCTTACAACTCAGGCAAGAACTCCTTCTTTGACTGATCCATCTTGAACACCTTCAAGATCATGTCAAGGTATGTGCTCATTTGAAAGTACCATTAAGCGTTTTGATCTATCCTTATAGATCTTGATGCTCAATGTTCAAGTAGCTTAATCTAGGCTTTCCATTGAAAAACACTTTCCAAATAACCCTATATGCTTTCCAGAAATTCTACGTCATTTCCGATCAACAATATGTCAACAACATATATTCATCAGAAATTTTATAGTGCTCCCACTCACTTCTTTGGAAATACAAGTTTCTCATAAACTTTGTATACACCCAAAATCTTTGATCATCTCATCAAAGCATACATGCCAACTCCGAGATGCTTACTCCAGTCCTTAGAAGGATTGCTGGAGCTTTGCATACTTGTTAGCATCTTTCAGGATTGACAAAACCTTCTGGTTGTATCACATACAACCTTTCCTCAAGAAAAAACGTCGAGGAAACAATGTTTTGATATCCTATCTGCAAGATTTCATAAATAATGCAGTAATCGCTAATATAATTCCAACAGACTCTTAGCATCGCTACGAGTGAGAAAGTCTCATCGTAATCAACTACTTGAACTTGTCGGAAAACATCTTAACGACAAGTCGAGCTTTCTTAATGGTGATACTTACCATCATTGTCCGTCTTCCTTTTAAAATCCATATGTACCTAACAGCCTTACGACCATCAAGTAGTTCTTCCAAAGTCTACACTTTGTTTTCAAATATGGATCCTCTCTCGGATTATATGGCCTCGAGCCATTTTGGAATCCAGGCCCACCATCGCTTCTCCATAGCTCGTAGGTTCATTGTTGTCTAGCAACATGACTTCCAAGACAGGATTACGTACCATTCTGAAGTAGTATGCATCCTTGTCATCCCACGAGGTTTGGTAGTGACTTGATCTGAAGTTTCATGATCACTATCATAAGCTTCCACTTCAATTGGTGTAGGTGCCGCAGGAACAACTCCATGTGCCCTGCCACACACTAGTTGAAGAGACGGTTCAATAACCTCATCAAGTCTCCACCATCCTCCCACTCAATTCTTTCGAGAGAAACTTTTCCTCGAGAAAGGACCCGATTCTAGAAACAATCCCTTATTGCTTTCGGATCTCAGACAGGAGGTATACCCAACTATTTTGGGTGTCCTATGAAGATGCATTTATCCGCTTTGGGTTCAAGCTTATCAGCCTGAAACTTTTTCACATAAGCGTCGCAGCCCCAAACTTTTAAGAAATGACAGCTTAGGTTTCTCTAAACCATAGTTCATACGGTGTCATCTCATCAGAATTACGTGGTGCCCTATTTAAAGTGAATGTGGTTGTCTCTAATGCCTAACCCATAAACTATCGTGGTAATTCGATAAGAGACATCATGGTATGCATCATATCCAATAGGGTGCAGTTATGATGTTCAGACACACCATCACACTATGGTGTTCCAGGCTGTATTAGTTGTGAAACAATTTCCACAATGTCTTAATTCTGTGCCAAACTCGTAATTCAGATATCCATCTCTATGATCATATCATAGATATTTTATCCTCTTGTCACGACGATCTTTCAACTTCACCCTGAAATTACTTGAACCTTTCAATAATTCAGACTCGTGATTCATCAAGTAAATATACTCAACATCTACTCAAATCATCTGTGAAGTAAGAACATAACGATATCCACTACACGCCTCAGCACTCATTGGACTGCACACATCAAAATGTATTACTTCCAACAAGTTGCTTTCTAGTTCCATTTTACTGAAAACGAGGCTTTCAGTCATCTTGCCCATGTGGTATGATTTGCATGTCTCAAGTGATTCAAAATCAAGTGAGTCCAAACGGTCCATTTGCGTGGAGTTTCTTCATGCATATACACCAATAGACATGGTTCGCATGTCTCAAACTTTTCAAAACGAGTGAGCCCAAAGATCCATCAACATGGAGCTTCTTCATGCATTTTATACCGATATGACTTACGTGGCAGTGCCACAAGTAGGTGGTACTATCATTACTATCTTATATCTTTTGGCATGAACATGTGTATCACTATGATCGAGATTCAATAAACCATTCATTTTAGGTGCAAGACCATTGAAGGTATTATTCAAATAAATAGAGTAACCATTATTCTCCTTAAATGAATAACCGTATTGCGGTAGACATAATCCAATCTTGTCTATGCTCAATGCAAACACCAATCTCGATGGTAGAGGGAGCGTGCGATGCTTGATCACATCAAGCTTGGAAAAACTTCCAACACATATCGCCAGCTTACCTTTAGCTAGTCTCCGTTTACTCCGTAGCCTTTAGTTTCGAGTTTACTAACACTTAGCAACCGAACCGGTATCTAATACCATGGTGCTACTAGGAGTACTAGTAAAGTACACATTAACACAATGTATATCCAATATACTTCTATCGTCCTTGCCAGCCTTCTTATCTACCAAGTATCTAGGGTAATTCTGCTCCAGTGGCTGTTCCCCTTATTACAGAAGCACTTAGTCTCGGGTTTGGGTTCAACCTTGGGTTTCTTCACTAGAGCAGCAGCTGATTTGCCGTTTCATGAAGTATCCCTTCTTGCCCTTGCCCTTCTTGAAACTAGTGGTTTCACCAACCATCACCAATTGATGCTCCTTCTTGATTTCTACTTTTGTGGTGTCAAACATCGCGAATATCTCAAGGATCATCATATATGTCCCTGATATATTATAGTTCATCACAAAGCTCTAGCAGCTTGGTGGTAATGACTTCGGAGAAACATCACTATCTCATCTGGAAGATCAACTCCCACTCGATTCAAATGATTGTTGTACTTAGACAATCTGAGCACAAGCTCAACAATTGAGCTTTTCTACCTTGTTCAATCTTGTTACCGGCAAGTCTCTTTACTCGTTCTGTAATACATCATCCCGTGATCAACTCCTTGATCACATTGTGCACATTATGATGATGTCCTACCGAGTGGGCCCAGAGATACCTCTCCGTTTACACGGAGTGACAAATCCCAGTCTCGATTCGTGCCAACCCAACAGACACTTTCGGAGATACCTGTAGTGTACCTTTATAGCCACCCAGTTACGTTGTGACGTTTGGCTCACCCAAAGCACTCCTACGATATCCGGGAGTTGCACAATCTCATGGTCTAAGGAAATGATACTTGACATTAGAAAAGCTTTAGCATACGAACTACATGATCTTGTGCTAGGCTTAGGATTGGGTCTTGTCCATCACATCATTCTCCTAATGATGTGATCCCGTTATCAACGACATCCAATGTCCATGGTTAGGAAACCGTAACCATCTATTGATCAACGAGCTAGTCAACTAGAGGCTTACTAGGGACATGGTGTTGTCTATGTATCCACACATGTATCTGAGTTTCCTATCAATACAATTCTAGCATGGATAATAAACGATTATCATGAACAAGGAAATATAATAATAACCAATTTATTATTGCCTCTAGGGCATATTTCCAACAGGCATTGACTAGCCGCTTCACGAGCCCGAAGTAGCTGCTGGGTATGACTTCACTAGGCCATAGCTGGATTATTAAATCCTTCATGGCTAGTTCGGCCACCCTATGCAGTTCCACCAGCTGTTTTAGCTGGTTGCTAAAGGGCACCAGATGTTTTAGCGCAAGGTATTGCGACCAGAATAGCTTCTCCATCGAGCTCCCCTCTTCGGCCCAGAAGAACTCCGCAGCGTTGGCAACGCTGCGCGGCAAATCCGCAAACGCTCCTGGAGAACTCCAAATCCGGGTCAGTAAGAGAAATCTTCTCTTCACATACTTGCTCTGCATAATAAAGGCCTTACCCGCTGCGATTTTCCTGGCTTCCTGGATTTCCTGGAGGGCGCCCTGGGCTTCAATCCGGGCATCGTGTCCGCTCTGGCGGGCCTTGGTAAGTTCGGACTCTTGATCCGCAATATTGCACTCTAAGGACTCGCATTTCCGCACAGCATCCTGGAGCTCCTGCTGGACCTCACCAACCCTGGCCTCGTGTTTCTCATGAGCGGCTTGTTCCTTGGCCGCTCTCTCTTGGGCTTCGGCCAGCGCCTTCTTGAGGGCCTCCACCTCGGTCGCCGCTCGTAACAAATATCATGGCACTATGGTCAGAACAAATCATTCATCCCTTCTGGATCTACAAAAGGTCATTGCATACCTTGATCATCCTCCAGCTGTTTTTTAACACGGCCGAGCTCTTCCTCGGTCCGCTCCAGACTCTGCTTCAGTCCGGATACCTCAGCAGCATGAGAGGTCGTAGCCAGCAAAGACGCCTGCTTATTCACATAGACACGTATGGTTAGTCTCCTACGAAAATTAGTTGATCCTCTATCTGACTTTTCTTTTCAAACACCGGACAGTGTCTTAGGGGCTACTGTCTACACTATGACATTCTTTTTATATGCTTACCTCAAAGCCTACTAGAAGGCTTGTGCAGGCTTCGGTCTGTCCGCTCTTGGCGACTGAATCCTCTCAACCACCGTACCCATGAGGGTACGGTGTTCCTCAACAATGGAAGCACTTCGCAGCGCTTCCAATAGAGTATCCGGTGCCTCTGGATGGACAGAGGTCACCGGTGGAATCGGTGCACCTCCTTCTTTCGAAGAAGGCTGCTTGCCGGATTCCGGAGCCATATGGGTCTCCGGGATCGTATTCGGCTAGGGGCCGAATTGGATATGGCCCCCATCACTAGTCTCCATGGGGATTTGCTCCCCCATGTGTCCGGCGGCCAAGGTATCATCCTCTGGCGCCACCGTGACGGCCTCCTGTGCCTCCCCCTGGGCCGGGAGGGTCCTTCGGGACAACACTTTGGCGTCCTCCGTAGCTTTGGGAGAGGAAGTCACCGGAAGGGACCCGCTGTCCATCACCTTCGGTCCAGCGAATTTCTCGAAGATGAGGATTGCTCGAGGTCGGAACGAGCCAGACTCTAAGTGCATGATTTAACCTATTAAAGTTATGAAGTAAGTAGGCTAGGTCTTTGTGTGCGTCTTCGAGTACTTACGATTCGGCCAGGGGCTTATCCCTGGGGTGCCACTCGGAGCTGCTATCAATCTCCCACGCGGAGTTGTCCACGGCAGAGGCCTTCCCCTTCTTGGATGCCTCTGCCTCCAGATGCATGGAGGCCGCCCATTTCTTCCTTCCCCCCTCAGGGGGAGAATTGCTTTCCTCCTCTTCCTCGTCGTCAGTGGTGGGAGGGGAGTGGGTGTCAGCGTCTTCGGACGTCACGTCCGAAGTGCCCTTATGACGGTGACCACCCCTGGTCCCCTTGGCCTTCTTCTTGGCCTTCTTCTCCGGCGCTTGATAGGGCGCCAGAACCAGCATCTTCGTCAGAAGCGGGGTAGCTGGTTCTTCGGGCAGCGGAGACGGACACTGAATCCGCTCCACCTTCTTTGTCTAGCCCTGAAAAAACAAATAGAGAAGTTTAGACATCTTCCTTGAGTATGCAAGTAAAGGGTACACCTTGAAATATGGAAAACTTACCGCACTAGTGGGATGGGCACTGTGGATATATATAGTGTTTGTTTTATAATGGTCGTGCAGAGAGGAAGAGGGCGTGGGTGAAAGAGGTGAATCCTTATCCCTTTATAAAGGCAGTGAATATCAAGTGCCTCCCCACTCGCCTTAAAACTCGCCTATTCCCCAAGGGTCGTGCAGGCGGCGCGGTTGGGTTACCCACGCCCGTATTGATGAGAATCCCGCAATAAAGGGACACGATCTTTGCATTGACAAGACGTGCCAATAAAACCGCATCTTGAAACATGGAGCGGGAGGCTAAAAATGGTTCGAAATAGTGACCGGGCTATGACATGACGTCACGCTACAAAAGTTGTCAGTGGATCGGACTCATAAAATATTATACTCTCTGTGGATATATATATATATATATATATATATATATATATATATATATATATATATAGTGTTTGTTTTACAGAGCCGGACACGTTCTCTGTGTTCGAGAGTTGTTTGGAGTATTCGGAGGAGGAACCCGCCTTGCAATGCCGAAGACGATCTGCGCGCCAGACACCTCATCATTGAAGCCTGGTTCAGGGGCTACTGAGGGAGTCCTGGATTAAGGGGTCCTCGGGTTTCTGGCCTGTGTGACATGGGCCGGACTAATGGGCTATGAAGATACAAGACAGAAGACTCTCTCCCGTGTCCGGATGGGACTCTCCTTGGCGTGGATGGCAAGCCTAGCGTTCAGATATGAAGATTCCTTTCTCTGTAACCGACTTTGTACAACCCTAGTCCCCTCTGGTGTCTATATAAACCGGAGGGTTTAGTCCGTAGAGGCAATCATAATCTGACAGGCTAGACTTCTAGGGTTTAGCCATTACGAATTCATGGTAGATCAACTCTTGTAACCCCCATACTCATCAATATCAATCAAGCAGGATGTAGGGTATTACCTCCATCAAGACGGCCCGAACCTGGGTAAAACTTCGTGTCCCCTGTCTCCTGTTACCATCAACCTTAGACGCACAGTTCGGGACCCCCTACCCGAGATCCGCCGGTTTTGACACCGACAATGAGGTAACTGTACCTACTCCCTTATTGGAAAATAGTTCATCACATAAATGAGTTCTAGTGATTCCTACACCAGTAAGTGAGGAAGCTAATGATGATGATCATGAAACTTCTGATCAAGTTACTACCAAACCTCGTAGGTCAACCAGAGTAAGATCCGCACCAGAGTGGTACGGTAATCCTATTTTGGAGGTCATGTTACCTGACCATGACGAACCTACGAACTATGAGGAAGCGATGATGAGCCTAGATTCCGCAAAATGGCTTGAGGCCATGAAATCTGAGATGGAATCCATGTATGAGAACAAATTGTGGACTTTGGTTGACTTGCCCGATGATCGGCAAGCCATAGCAAATAAATGGCTCTTCAAGAAGAAGACTGGCGCTGATGGTAATGTTACTGTCTACAAAGCTTGAATTGTTGCAAAAGGTTTTCAACAAGTTCAGGGAGTTGACTGCGATGATACCTTCTCACCCGTAGCGATGCTTAAGTCCGTCTAAATCATGTTAGAAATTGCTGCATTTTATGATTATGAAATTTGGCAAATGGATGTCAAAACTGCATTCCTTCATGGATATCTTAAAGAAGAGTTGTATATGATGCAACCAGAAGGTTTTGTCGATCCAAAAGGTGCTAACAAAGTGTGGAAGCTCCAGCGATCCATTTATGGACTGGTGCAAGCCTCTCGGAGTTGGAATATACGCTTTGATAGTGTGATTAAAGCATATGGCTTTGTACAGACTTTTGGAGAAGCCTATATTTACAAGAAAGTGAGTGGGAGCTCTGTAGCATTTATGATATTATATGTGGATGACATATTGCTGATCAGAAACGATACTGAATTTTTGAATAGCATAAAAGGATACTTGAGTAAGAATTTTTCAATGAAAGACCTCAGTAAAGTTGCTTATATATATTAGGCATCAAGATCTATAGAGATAGATCAAGACGCTTAATTGGACTTTCACAAAGCACATACCTTGATAAATTTTTGAAGAAGTTCAAAATGGATCAAGCAAAGAAGGGGTTCTTGCATGTGTTGCAAGGTGTGAAGTTGAGTCAGACTCAATGCTTGACCACTGCGGAAGATATAGAGAAAATGAAAGTCATTCCCTATGCTTCAGCCATAGGTTCTATCATGTATGCAATGCTGTGTACCAGACCTGATGTGTGCCTTACTATTAGTTTAGCAGGGAGGTACCAAGGTAATCCAGGAGTGGATCACTGGACAGCGGTCAAGAACATCCTAAAATACCTGAAAAGGACTAAGGATATGTTTCTCGTTTATGGAGGTGACAAAGAGCTCGTCGTAAACGGTTACGTTGATGCAAGCTTTGACACAGATCCAGATGACTCTAAGTCACAAACCGGATACGTGTTTTTATTGAATGGTGGGGCTGTCAGTTGGTGTAGTTCCAAGCAAAGCGTCGTGGCGGGATCTAGATAAGCGGAGTACATAGCTGCTTCAGAAGCAGCAAATGAAGGAGTCTGGATGAAGGAGTTCATATCTGATCTAGGTGTCATACCGAGTGCATCGGGTCCAATGAAAATATTTTGTGACAATACTGGTGCAATTGCCTTGGCAAAGGAATCTAGATTTCACAAGAGAACCAAGCACATCAAGAGATGCTTCAATTCCATCAGCGATCAAGTCAAGGAGGGAGACATAGAGATTTGCAAGATACATACGGATCTGAATGTTGCAGACCCGTTGACTAAGCCTCTCTCACGAGCAAAACATGATCAGCACGAAGACTCCATGGGTGTTAGAATCATTACTGTGTAATCTAGATTATTGACTCTAGTGCAAGTGGGAGACTAAAGGAAATATGCCCTAGAGGCAATAATAAAATTGTTATTTATATTTCCTTATATCATGATAAATGTTTATTATTCATGCTAGAATTGTATTAACCGGAAACTTGGTACATGTGTGAATACATAGACAACAGAGTGTCACTAGTATGCCTCTACTTGACTAGCTCGTTAATCAAAGATGGTTAAGTTTCCTAGCCATGGACAAGAGTTATCATTTGATGAACGGGATCACATCATTATAGAATGATGTGATTGACTTGACCCATCCGTTAGCTTAGCACTATGATCATTTAGTTTCTTGCTATTGCTTTCTCCTTAACTTATACATGTTCCTATGACTATGAGATTATGCAACTCCCGAATACCAGAGGAACACTTAGTGTGCTATCAAACGTCACAACGTAACTGGGTGATTATAAAGATGCTCTACAGGTGTCTTCAATGGTGTTTGTTGAGTTGGCATAGATCGAGATTAGGATTTGTCACTCAGATTGTCGGAGAGGTATCTTTGGGCCCTCTCGGTAATGCACATCACTATAAGCCTTACAAGCAATGTGACTAATGAGTTAGTTACAGGATGTTGCATTACAGAACGAGTAAAGAGACTTGCCGGTAATGAGATTGAACTAGGTATTGAGATACCGACGATCGAATCTTGGGCAAGTAACATACCGATGACAAAGGGAACAACGTATGTTGTTATGTGGTTTGTCCGATAAAGATCTTTGTAGAATATGTAGGAACCAATATGAGCATCCAGGTTCCGCTATTGGTTATTGACTAGAAGTGAGCCTCGGTCATGTCTACATAGTTCTCGAACCCGTAGGGTCCGCACGCTTAACGTTCGATGACGATCGGTATTATGAGTTTATGTGTTTTGATGTACCGAAGGTAGTTCGGAGTCCCGGATGTGATCACGGACATGACGAGGAGTCTCAAAATGGTCGAGACATAAAGATCAATATATTTGAAGGCTATGTTTGGACATCGGAATGGTTCCGGATGAGTTCGGGCATTTACCGGAGTACCGGGGGATTACCGGACCCCCCCCCCCGGGAGTCAATGGGCCTTAATGAGCCCTAGTGGAGAAAGAGGGCATCCGGCAAGTGGTGGGACACGCCCCTCTAGGCCCAAACCGAATTGGTTTATGGTTTGGGGGGCCGGCCCCCCTTTCCTTCTCCTCTCCTCCTCCTTCCTCCTTCTCCTAATAGGAATAGGAAAGGGGGGCAAACCTACTTGGAGTAGGATTGCCCCCCTTGGGCGCGCCTCCTCCTAGGTCGGCCCTCTCCTCCTCCCCCCCCCCTTTATATACGGGGGAGGGGGCACCCCATAGACACACAAGTTTATTGTTTAGCCGTGTGTGGTGCCCCCCTCCACAGATTTCCACCTCGGTCATATCGTTGTAGTGCTTAGGTGAAGCCTTGCGTTGGTAACTTCATCATCACTGTCATCACGCCGTCATGCTGACGAAACTCTCCCTCGACCTGAGCTGGATCTAGAGTTCGTGGGACGTCACCGAGCTGAACATGTGCAGATCACGAAGGTGTCGTACCTTCGGTGCTAGGATCGCTCGGATCGTGAACACATATGACTACATCAACCGCGTTGTCATAATGCTTCCGCTTTCAGTCTACGAGGGTACGTGGAAAACACTCTCCCCTCTCATTGCTATACATCACCTAGATAGATCTTGCATCTGCGTAGGAATTTTTTTGAAATTACTGCGCTCCCCAACAGTTTTGAAACTCATAAAGGCATTGGCTAGGATGCATATTGTGAGGATTATCATTATCATTAAATTTCATAAGAGAATTTACCTCTACCACCTTAGGGAATGACGGTGTATTAAGCCCATGTATTTCATGTATTAAGCCTATATTCTCTGACTTTTGTGAAAAGATTGTTGAGGTTTTCATGGATGACTTCTCTATTTATGGGAAGTCTTTTGATTATTGTTTAAGCAATCTTGATCGAGTTTTGCATAGTTGTGAACAAACAAATTTTTTCTTGAATTGGGAGAAGTGCCACTTTATGGTTAATGAAGGCATTGTCTTGGGTCATAAAATTTCTGAAAGAGGTATTGAAGTGGACAAAGCTAAGGTTGATGCAATTGAGAAAATGCCATGTCCTAAAGATATCAAAGGTAGGTCATGCTGGTTTCTATAGGAGATTTATCAAAGACTTCTCTAAAATTTCTAGGCCTCTTATGAGTCTTTTGCAAAAGGATGTTCCTTTTGTTTTTTATGATGATTGTTTAGAAGCCTTCAAAACACTCAAGAAAGCCTTAATTTCTACACCTATTGTTCAAGCACCTAATTGGAACTTGCCTTTTGAAATTATGTGTGATGCTAGTGATTATGTGTTGGGGAACGTAGTAATTTCCAAAAAAATCCTACGCACACGTAGGATCATGGTGATGCATAGCAATGAGAGGGGAGAGTGTCGTCCACGTACCCTCGTAGACCGTTAAGCGGGAGCGTTATGACAACGCGGTTGATGTAGTTGTACGTCTTCACGATCGACCGATCCTCAGTACCGAACGTACGGCACCTCCGCGTTCAGCACACGTTCATCTCAGTGACGTCCCGCGAACTCACGATCTAGTAGAGCTTAGGGAAGAGTTTCGTCAGCACGACAGCTTGGTGACGATGTTGATGAAGCTACCGTGGCAGGGCTTCGCCTAAGCACCACTACAGTATGACCGAGGTGGATTATGGTGGAGGGGGGCACCGCACACGGCTGGGAGAGATCTTTGTGATCAACTTGTGTGTCTAGAGGTGCCCCCTGCCCCTGTATATAAAGGAGCAAGGGGGAGGCCGGCCGGCCCTTGTTGGTGCGCCAGGAGGAGGAAACCTCCTCCTACTAGGAGTAGGATTCCCCTCTTCCCTACTATTACTAGGAGGGGAAAGGAAGGGAGAGAAAGAGAAGGAAAGGGGGGTGCCCCCCCCCCTCTCCTAGTCCAATTCAGACCAGAAGGGAGGGGGCATGCTGCCTGGCCTAGGACGGCCCCTCTCTCTTTCCCTTATGGCCCAACAAGGCCCATTAGCCCCCGGGGGGTTCCGGTAACCCCTCCGGTACTCCGGTAAAATCCTGATTTTACCCGGAACTCTTCCGATGTCCAAATGTAGGCTTCCAATATATCAATCTTCATGTCTCGACCATTTCGAGACTCCTCGTCATGTCCATGATCATATCCGGGACTCCGAACTACCTTCGTTACATCAAAACATATAAACTCATAAAACCGACCGTCATAGAACTTTAAGCGTGCGGACCCTACGGGTTCGAGAACTATGTAGACATGACCGAGACATGTCTCCGGTCAATAACCAATAGCGGAACCTGGATGCTCATATTGGTTCCTACATATTCTACGAAGATCTTTATCGGTCAAACCGCATAACACTATATGTCGTTCTCTTTGTCATCGGTATGTTACTTGCCCGAGATTCGATCGTCGGTATCCCAATACCGAGTTCAATATTGTTACCGGCAAGTCTCTTTACTCGTTTCATAATGCACTATCCCGCAACTAACTCATTAGTTGCATTGCTTGCAAGGCTTATAGTGATGTGCAATACAGAGAGGGCCCAGAGATACCTCTCCGACAATCGGAGTGCCAAATCATAATCTTGATTTATGCCAACTTAACAAGTACCATCGGAGACACCTGTAGAGCACCTTTATAATCACCCAGTTACGTTGTGACATTTGGTAGCACACAAAGTGTTCCTTCGGTATTCGGGAGTCGCATAATCTTATAGTTGTAAGAACATGTATAAGTCATGAAGAAAGCAATAGCAGTAAACAAAACGATCAAGTGCTAAGCTAACGGAATGGGTCAAGTCAATCACATCATTCTCCTAATGATGTGATCCCATTGATCAAATAACAACTCATATCTATGGTTAGGAAACTTAACCATCTTTGATCAATGAGCTAGTCAAGTAGAGTCATACTAGTGACACTATGTTTGTCTATGTATTCACACATGTATTATGTTTCCGGTTAATACAATTCTAGCCTTTATAATAAACATTTATCATGAAATAAGGAAATAAATAATAACTTTATTATTGCCTCTAGGGCATATTTCCTTCAGTCTCCCACTTGCACTAGAGTCAATAATCTAGATTACACAGTAATGATTTTAACACCCATGGAGCCTTGGTGCTGATCATGTTTTGCTCGTGGTAGAGGCTTAGTCAACGGGTCTGCAACATTCAGATCCGTATGTATCTTGCAAATCTCTATGTTTCCCACCTGGACTTGATCCCGGATGGAGTTGAAGCGTCTCTTGATGTGCTTGGTTCTTTTTTGAAATCTGGATTCCTTTGCCTAGGCAATTGCACCAGTATTTT
Organism: Triticum dicoccoides; assembly: GCF_002162155.2. Lineage (NCBI taxonomy): Eukaryota > Viridiplantae > Streptophyta > Magnoliopsida > Poales > Poaceae > Triticum > Triticum dicoccoides. Next base: position 499,889,124 of record NC_041380.1, on the reverse strand, counting down.
CACAAAAGATTTTCATTGGACCCGATGGACTATGTATGACACCTAGATCGGATATGAACTCCTTCATCCAGACTCCTTCATTTGATACATCTGAAGCAGCAATGTACTCCGCTTCACATGTAGATTCCGCCACGACGCTCTGTTTAGAACTGCTCCAACTGACAGCTCCACCATTCAATATAAACACGTATCCGGTTTGCGATTTAGAATCGCCCGGATCAGTGTTAAAGCTTGCATCAACGTAACCATTTACGATGAGCTCTTTGTCACCTCCATGAACAAGAAACATATCCTTGGTCCTCAAGTACTTTAGGATGTTCTTGACCGCTGTCCAGTGATCCACTCCTGGATTACTTTGGTACCTCCATGCTAGACTAATAGCAAGGCACACATCATGTCGGGTACATAGCATTGCATACATGATAGAGCCTATGGCTAAAGAATAGGGAATACTTTTCATTTCCTCTCTATCTTCTGAAGTGGTTGGGCATTGAGTCTTACTCAACTTCACACCTTGTAACACAGGCAAGAACCCTTTCTTAGCTTGATACATTTTGAACGTCTTCAAAACTTTATCAAGGTATGTGCTTTGTGAAAGTCCAATTAAGCATCTTGATCTATCTCTATAGATCTTGATGCTCAATATATAAGCAGCTTCACCTAGGTCTTTCATTGAAAAACTCTTATTCATGTATCCTTTTATGCTATCCAGAAATTCTATATCATTTCCAATCAACAATATGTCATCCACGTATAATATTAGAAATGCTACAGAGCTCCCACTCACTTTCTTGTAAATACAGGCTTCTCCAAAAGTCTGTATAAAACCATATGCTTTGATCACACTATCAAAATGTTTATTCCAACTCCGAGAGGCTTGCACCAGTCCATAAATGGATCGCTAGAGCTTGCACACTTTGTTAGTACCCTTTGGATCGATAAAACCTTCAGGTTGCATCATATACAACTCTTCTTCCAGAAATCCATTCAGGAATGCAGTCTTTACATCCATTTGCCAAATTTCATAATCATAAAATGCGGCAATTGCTAACATGATTCGGACGGACTTAAGCATCGCTACAGGCGAGAAGGTCTCATCGTAGTCAACTCCTTGAACTTGTCGAAAACCTTTCGCAACAAGTCGAGCTTTATAGACAGTAACATTACCGTCAGGGTCAGTCTTCTTCTTGAAGATCCACTTATTCTCAATGGTTTGCCGATCATCGGGCAAGTCAACCAAAGTCCACACTTTGTTCTCATACATGGATCCCATCTCAGATTTCATGGCATCAAGCCATTTTGCAGAATCTGGGCTCATCATCGCTTCTTCATAGTTCGTAGGTTCGTCATGGTCAAGTAACATGACCTCCAGAACAGGATTACCGTATCACTCTGGTGCAGATCTTGCTCTGGTTGACCTACGTGGTTCGGTAGTAACTTGATCTGAAGTTTCATGATCATCATCATTAGCTTCCTCACTAATTGGTGTAGGTGTCTCAGGAACCGGTTTCTGTGACGAACTACTCTCCAATAAGGGAGCAGGTACAGTTACCTCATCAAGTTCTACTTTCCTCCCACTCACTTCTTTCGAGAGAAACTCCTTCTCTAGAAAGGATCCATTCTTAGCAACGAATGTCTTGCCTTCAGATTTGTGATAGAAGGTGTACCCAACAGTTTCCTTTGGGTATCCTATGAAGACACATTTCTCCGATTTGGGTTCGATCTTATCAGGTTGAAGCTTTTTCACATAAGCATCGCAGCCCCAAACTTTAAGAAATGACAACTTTGGTTTCTTGCCAAACCATAGTTCATAAGGCGTCGTCTCAACGGATTTTGATGGTGCCCTATTTAACGTGAATGCAGCCGTCTCTAAAGCATAACCCCAAAATGATAGCGGTAAATCAGTAAGAGACATCATAGATCGCACCATATCTAGTAAAGTACGATTACGACGTTCGGACACACCATTACGCTGTGGTGTTCCAGATGACGTGAGTTGCGAAACTATTCTGCATTGTTTCAAATGTAGACCAAACTCGTAACTCAAATATTCTCCTCCACGATCAGATTGTAGAAACTTTATTTTCTTGTTACGATGATTTTCCACTTCACTCTAAAATTCTTTGAACTTTCCAAATGTTTCAGACTTATGTTTCATTAAGTAGATATACCCATATCTGCTCAAATCATCTGTGAAGGTGAGAAAATAACGATACCCGCCGCGAGCCTCAATATTCATTGGACCACATACATCAGTATGTATGATTTCCAACAAATCTGTTGCTCACTCCATAGTTCCGGAGAACGGCGTTTTAGTCATCTTGCCCATAAGGCATGGTTCGCAAGTACCAAGTGATTCATAATCAAGTGATTCCAAAAGTCCATCAGTATGGAGTTTCTTCATGCGCTTTATACCAATATGACCCAAACGACAGTGCCACAAATAAGTTGCACTATCATTATCAACTCTGCATCTTTTGGCTTCAACATTATGAATATGTGTATCACTACTATCGAGATTCAACAAAAATAGACCACTCCTCAAGGGTGCATGACCATAAAAGATATTACTCATATAAATAGAACAACCATTATTCTCAGATTTAAATGAAAAACCGTATCGCATCAAACAAGATCCAGATAAAATGCTCATGCTTAACGCTGGCACCAAATAACAATTATTTAGGTCTAAAACTAATCCCGAAGGTACATGTAGAGGTAGCGTACCGACGGCGATCACATCGACTTTGGAACCATTTCCCACGCGCATCGTCACCTCGTCCTTAGCCAGTCTTCGCTTAATCCGTAGTCCCTGTTTCGAGTTGCAAATATTAGCAACAGAACCAGTATCAAATACCCAAGTGCTACTGCGAGCTCTGGTAAGGTATACGTCAATAACATGTATATCACATATACCTTTGTTCACCTTGCCATCCTTCTTATCCGCCAAATACTTGGGGCAGTTCCGCTTCCAGTGACCAGTCTATTTGCGGTAGAAGCACTCAGTCTCAGGCTTAAGTCTAGATTTGGGTTTCTTCTCTTGAGCGGCAACTTGTTTGCCGTTCTTCTTGAAGTTCCCCATCTTCTTCCCTTTACCCTTTTTCTTGAAACTGGTGGTTTTGTTAACCATCAACACTTGATGCTCCTTTTTGATTTCTACCTCCGCGGCCTTTAGCATCATGAAGAGCTCGGGAATTGTCTTATTCATCCCTTGCATATTATAGTTCATCATGAAGCTTTTGTAGCTTGGTGGCAGTGATTGAAGAACTCTGTCAATGACACTATCAACAGGAAGATTAACTACCAGTTGAGTCAAGTGATTATGATACTGTCACACCCTGATTTTCATGCCACAACACTTAAGCTAATAAACCATGATAAAATGTGGTTCGACAAAAACTTTTGAGTGTTTTGGACCTTGCCTTGATTGGTTTTTGTCTGTTGTTTGCAAGTGCTCTAAAAATCAAATAAATCCTCCAACTCCTATACTTCATCTCCTTGCTCCAAACTCTTGAACCAATGATCATGCCATGTGTATAGGACATAAAAATAATTTCTTACAAAAATAATTTGGCCAAATAGTATTTTCAAAAATTAGTTTTCCAAAAAACCCTGAATTGAGTTTTGCACTGCAAGTACTTAATTAAGGGAAGTAAAAATCTTTACAAAAATATGTTTGACTCCTATTAGATATAGGATACCCAGAAACCACAAAAATATAATTTTAAAAGTTATTTTCCTATTTTATTTAAAGGCTTTTTCTTAAGGCCAGAAAGGGTCTTTAATAGGTTAAAATTATTTTAAAGCTTTAAAAATATTTGAAAAAAATTAGGGAGACTCAATGGACATATATTTTCCATATATATGAGTTTCAACACATGGTCATGATCAAAATATTGGAAAAAACCTCCCAAAACAAATTCTGCTCATTTCAAGGATTTGAAATATTTCTACAGGAAATATTTTCATAAAAATCCAAGAAAATTCTAGCATGTCAAATATGACATGTTTGATGATCTTGCCAAGTCTCATGTCATGGAGAATAGTATAACCCCATGAAACCCTCTCAAAACCACTTCTGTCCTTTTTCAAGTTTGAACAACTTTGCATTGTCAAACATGTCCAAATGCTCTCCAACTTGGTGCACATGCTCAAATGGTGTAATAATGCATCTAGAACAAATGGCACAAGTTGGAGAGAATTGTATCTTGATCAAAGTACCCCAAAACCCTTTTTGTCCAGAACCAAATTTGAACAACTCTACATTGCCAAGTGTGTCCTTTTGATCTGAATTTTTGTGGACATGTTAAAATCCTCAAATGATGATACTACACCAAGTGGTGCATCAAGGAGAATAGATTTGCATGACTAAATCTTGGTAAAGCCATTTCTGCTGATTTCTAGGGTTTACCAAAGTTACATTGGCTACTTTGCCCAAATGAGCTCAAACTTGGTGGAACACCCTACTTCTATGTGCCATTCCATCCTGTTAATTCTCATGGCAAGTGGAATTAATTTACTTGCCCAAACCATCAACAAACACCTTTTGCCATTTTTCTAAAATCATCATTTTGACCTCTTCCACTAATCTCCTTGAGCTCAACTTTTTACCACAGCCCCTCCTAGTCCTCCTCTACCTCAAGTAACAATGGTTGCATTTCAGCTCAATTATTTAGGGGTGAAACCCTCACTTTCTCTCTCTAGACAGCCTCTTTCTCTCTCTCCATCAACCTCTCTCCTCTCCTAGTAACTCTCCAAGGCATCCAATGCTTCCTCCCCTTTGTTTACTCACCCCACAAAGCCTCAGACACTAGTGGACACGCCCCTGGCCCATAAACAATGCCATCGCATGCCATTTGGGCGCTCTGGAGCGCGCTACAGTGCGCTCCCGCACTGTAGCCGCCCCCTTCCAACCGCCTCCGGCCACCTAGGGCCTCCCCCTCGTCTCCCCCGAGGTCACCTGGACATCCGCAACACGCCACCATGCTGGCCCCCTCCTTTCCCTCTCTGTCCTGCCCGTGCCGCGCGTGCCCAGAGCCGCCCGAGCCCGCCAATGCGCGTGCAAGCTCGTGGCTCCACCCGGAGCTCGCCCCGCCCCCTCTCTCTCTTCCTGGCGCCCTACTCCACCCCCACGAACGCCGTAGACAACCCCACTCCCTCCCTCCTGGCCGCCCGAGCCGTTGCCGCGGCCACCCGTGCGCCACGTCCATGGTGAGCCACGGGCTGGCTACTAAAGGCCGTCCCAGGCCCTCCTCTCTGCTCCATTTGCTCTCCCTCTCTCCCGAACACCCCCAGGACCAACCTGCACCTCCTCCTCATGCCTTCCTCGCCGTGCCGAACCCCGCTGTTGCCTGTTCCCGCCGCGGCCGAGGCCTCGCTCGCTCTGGCGCTCCCCGGCGGAAACTGGGTCCCCAGGTGGACGCGGACCATCCTCCCGAGCTCGCCGGAGTCCGAGCGGTCGCCAGGGGTGGCCGGAGCCACCGGAACGGGCGCCGGCAAGTGCTCGGCCCCGCCTCCTCTGCCTCCTCTGTCGCGGGCGGGAGGAGGGCGACGACCCTGCAGGTGGACCCCGCAGGTCAGTGACCCCGCCGGCCGGCCACGTCATTTAAGTGGAGACGGACCAGCCGTTCTGCGTTTCCCTTCGGCAAAAGCGGCACCCGGGAATACGCCTTCAGTGTGGCCTCCCAGTGGGCGCGCGCGAGAGACTGGGCCAGGCCCAGTGCACTGCCCCGCTAAATCTCGCCCAGTGCACGCTGCTGCCTCCCTAGATCCAGCCCATTTAGGTAAATCCCTTTCCTTTTTCTTTTTCTGTAGACTTGTAAAATCCATAAACAATTCAAATGGACTCCAAATTTGATGATTCAAATTTCTAGTGACTCTATAAATCATGATCTACCTGTTGGTGCAACATGCACATTTTTCCAAAGACTTTTTCTTCACAAACATTTATCCAATCTTGTTTTTCCTATTTCTGTGATGAACTTTAGAAAATCACAGAGAGCTCAAAATTGATCCAAATGCCATGATTCAAATTCCTAGATGCTTCTAAGTTCATAACTTAGTTTATGAACATTTTTCTTAATACTTTCTGTACCCCACAAAATAATGAGCCATTTCTTCATGTTTGTCAACTTTGCAAATCCATAGAATATTCATTTGAACTCCAAATCCCGTGAAACCAACTCCTAGATGCTTAGAAAATCATGGTTTGCAAAATGGGTGCCTCTGCTCATTTTTTCAAAAATATATTTCTGTACACTTCTTGCAAATCCACAAATCCCTTGATTCCGTCGTATTGAAATGTTCAGAGATATCCATTGATCAAATCCCATTGAAACCACTTTGGTCATACCTCATATGACCAAAGGTATCCTAGAAAAGTCCAACTTGCAATTTTAGAGCACTTTTATTTTTGCCTTGTCGTGTTGCTTATTATGGTTGTTTTCGACGATAGTTGACGAAGTAGACGAAATGCTCGGAGCTGGACCAGAGATATTTGAAGACCTCGAAGACTTTGTTAAAACAGGCAAGCAGCCCTTTGACCATGTCTATGAAACCCTTTTTATGCATGACATATAGCACTTTATTAGTGTTGCTTCGGAATCATGATGAGAGGGTAACCACTTTGGTGGATTGCCTTCGTTACTTCCTCGTTGATACCTGCATTATGCATGACCCTACCTTCTTATCAGGGTTATGCCGGTGGGAGTAGATAGGATGCTAAGTAGTGCTACGCAAAAGGGACGGGAATATGCATTGTGATGGAGACAAAGTATTTTCAAAAGGACTTTTCGAAAACCCCGTCGGGTGCCACTTATGCCCGAGGGAGATGATGAGTTGGGTAACCACTTGATGACGAAGTGGTGTACCGAGGCAAGTGTGTGTGTTGTTTTCGAAAACGGATTGGTTTAAGTTGCGACCGTTATTCCAACCTTACATGCGCAACCACTCTACCCTTGTATGGGAAAGGGCATTATTGATTACCTAGGCCGATACTAGCTTGGAGCCTGCATTACTAGTGACGGGAGAGTTGTTGGTGCGCTCTCTCGGGACGGGGTCGTGCCAGGTAGGGCGGCCATGACTGTTTTCACAGGGCACCGGATACACCGTTGTGTCCCCTCTCGGATGTTACGATCTCGAGTGAGTCTCATATGATGTACATCGTGAGGATAAGGAACGACGAGTGGACTCCTTGTTAGTGTCGTCTAGGGAAAGATAGTGATCGGGTGCTTACCCCAGGTACTTGAGGTACCACGGGTCGTGGATGACATGGAAGTTCCCCGGATCTTGTGGGTAAAGTGTGCAACCTCTGCAGAGTGTAAAACTATTCGAATAGTCGTGTCCACGGTCAAGGACAGTTGGGTAATCGCTCTTGGGCTACGTCCACTGGTTTCCAACCAGTGTGTGTGTGGGAAGAACTACTTGGGTCAAGTCAAGGACTTGACATGATTGAGTTGGGTTGGTGCCCACTCTATTTATGTTGATATCTGAAACCTGTCCTCATTGTTACTTGAATTCTCCTGATGCACGTCTTACAAGTTGTTGAACATGTCATTGCACTCAAAACTAGCTTTCTGCAAAAATTTACCTATATCATGCATTGTTGTATCTCGAACCAAAACATGGGTTGCTTGCGAGTACATTCAAAGTACTCATTGGCTTGCCACTGGTTATTTTATTGGCCAAGCATGAAAGAACATGATATGAAGAAGAATACTTCGGTGACGAACATGCGAGCTAGGACGCTTCCCAGTCAGAATGCCTATAGGGTTAAGGCGGATGGCATGGGTCCAAGTTATCGACGAAGATTTCCGCTGCAATGTTATACTCAAGACTTGACCATGATGGTCCTACTTGTGTAATACGGTATGTATGGATGTAAGACTCTTGTTATTCAGCTTCTGTGTGTTCAGTGAGCATTGATCTCTAGGATCACTGTACACGTGCATTCAGTGATCATGACTTATGAGTCGGGGTCCCCACAGAGCTGGTATCAGAGCCATCCCGACTGTAGGAAGCCTTAGTTAGCATGGTCATTAGTTAGGGTAAAACTATTTCCAGAAATACTACTAGTTTTCAAAACTATCTATACTTCTCTTCCCTTCTCAGTTTTTCAAAAACTAAGGTATACTTTCCTTATTGATCTCTTCCCCTTCAAAACCTTTGGTCGCTAGAACCCTTATGCCTCTAACCACTGGATTCCTTGTAATCCTCGTGGATATTCTAGAAGGAAGATGCCTTGCCAGACATTCACCCACATCTCCTGAACACAAGATTGGCGACATCACAACGAGATGATACCAACAGAAGATACATCCTCGAGGAATGAGGACCTGAAGATCCAGGAGATGGTGACACCCTTGACACTGCCCCAAGATGATGCAACCTTAGCCTACGATGATCAGGGCAGGGCATAGAATATGCAAGATCATGATATACATCACTAATAGAGTAACCCTGTCACTACCGTTGCTGTATCGGCAACCACCGATGGATGAGAACCTAGCCATTTGGTCCGCCTCACCATAGTGAGCAGGAAAATGGTTCTCCTCATCCCCCGCTCTTGGTGTCGACGTTGTCATCAACGTAACCGACATGATGGACCTCTATTATGCCTTGTTAATTTCATTGCATAAAGGATTACCTACTTGGTACCACCGATGCCTTAGAAGACAAAAAGGGATTGTCATGATTAAGAAGACAACAGAAGACCGAGTCAATGCCTGCTACGAGGAGCCACCTTCACCCCATCACTTCAACAGACAAGAAGTTGTTGAGGAATCTTCAGGCCCAATCCGGATCGTTTCATCAAACAACTACAAGAGACGTAGCGACACCTGAGGAAAACTCAGAAGACTGCACGAGGCTCAGGGCATGATTACTGGATCCGAGAACCCCTAGGGTAGGATGAGTCGTGTACCCCCTATGCGCAGTCGAGTCCATATGATGGTTCGAATAGAACCATGATTGTGTGTTGCTTGCTTTTATTTGTTTGTGTTTTGATATCAGTCGCCCTTTTTGCCCTAGGCAACAAGTACGCAACTATATCACCTACCTTATTTTGTTGTTTGTGTTTGGCCCTTTTTGGCACTTGTTTGTTTGCACCTGCACTATAGAAACCCCTTTAGGCATCCCCCTTTATGCTACCTTTCCCTCTCATCTCTCTCCTCAACTGAAGACCAGCAAGACAAGATGCACCTAGGAGTCTGCTTCGGCGACCAACTAGCAGTGAAGACTTTTTGTTGCAGCCTCCTCGACCAAGTGAAACCCCGTAGAGTTATGTTTAACCCTCCAGACCAGAAACCCATTCCTAGACCCTTCGAGACTTCATGAGATACCCCAACTCGAATCCTTAACCATGTGCTTAACCCACAGTATTGCAAGAGAACCGGTTAAGCCTCTGTAAACCTCGCACAACACTGGGTTCATTATGGAACTAGTGGACATAGTGAACAAGCACATTATCATCCTAATATAGCACAAGGACTGACGGTGCCATAAGGAAGACCAGTTTCAGGATATAGGAATAGAGAACAAATGACTTGGTGAGTTATATCAGAGACCTCGAGGAATTATCAGAGACTCTTCGGTGGATTATAAGGCTTTCATGTTGGTAGATGAACTTGGTGGGATCATGATTATAGAGTAGCATAGCTTTCACTACCCCTGGATAAATTGGATTTAGTGGGACAATTAATATCGCAAGCTGAATTCCTGGAAGTATGAGGATTTGAAATTAGCCAGGGGATAATGATAGGAGATAGTTATTACGTAAATAACTTGAGGGAAGCATGTAGGAATTTGAAGGAAATATGCCCTAGAGGCAATAATAAAGTTATTATTTATTTCCTTATTTCATGATAAATGTTTATTATTCATGCTATAATTGTATTAACTAGAAACATAATACATGTGTGAATACATAAACAAACAGAGTGTCACTAGTATGCCTCTACTTGACTAGCTCGTTAATCAAAGATGGTTATGTTTCCTAACCATGGACAAAGAGTTGTTATTTGATTAACAGGATCACATCATTAGGTGAATGATCTGATTGACATGACCCATTCCATTAGCTTAGCACCCGATCGTTTAGTATGTTGCTATTGCTTTCTTCATGACTTATACATGTTCCTTTGACTATGAGATTATGCAACCCCCGTTTGCCGGAGGAACACTTTGTGTGCTACCAAATGTCACAACGTAACTGGGTGATTATAAAGGTGCTCTACAGGTGTCTCCAAAGGTACATGTTGGGTTGGCGTATTTCAAGATTAGGATTTGTCACTCCGATTGTCGGAGAGGTATCTCTGGGCCCTCTCGGTAATGCACATCACATAAGCCTTGCAAGCATTGCAACTAATGAGTTAGTTGCGAGATGATGTATTACGGAACGAGTAAAGAGACTTGCCGGTAACGATATTGAACTAGGTATTGAGATACCGACGATCGAATCTCGGGCAAGTAACATACCGATGACAAAGGGAACAACATATGTTGTTATGCGGTCTGACCGATAAAGATCTTCGTAGAATATGTAGGAGCCAATATGAGCATCCAGGTTCCGCTATTGGTTATTGACCGGAGACGTGTCTCGGTCATGTCTACATTGTTCTCGAACCCATAGGGTCCGCACGCTTAAGGTTTCGATGATAGTTATATTATGAGTTTATGAGTTTTGATGTACCGAAGGAGTTCGGAGTCCCGGATGAGGTCGGAGCCATGACGAGGAGTCTCGAAATGGTCGAGACGTAAAGATCGATATATTGGACGACTATATTTGGACATCGGAAAGGTTCCGAGTGGTTCGGGTATTTTCGGAGGTACCGGGGAGTTACGGCAATACGAGGAAGAAGCAATGGGCCTTAATGGGCCTTAGTGGGAGGGACCAGGAGGTGGCGCACGCCCCTCCCAAGCCCAGTCCGAATTGGACAAGGGGTTTGGGGCGCGGCCCCTCTCTCCCTTCCTTCCCCTCTTCCCCCCTTTCACCCCTTCTCCTAGTTGGACTAGGAAAGGTGGAAACCTACTCCAACTAGGAGTAGGAATCCTACTCCTCCTTGGCGCCCCACAAGGGTCGGCCGGCCTCCCCCTTGCTCCTTTATATACGGGGGCAGGGGGCACCCCATGGAGATACAAGTTGATCCACGTGATCATATTCTTAGCCGTGTGCGGCGCCCCCTGCCACCATAGTCCTCGATAATATTGTAGCGGTGCTTAGGCGAAGCCCTGCGATAGTAGTACATCAAGATCGTCACCACGCCGTCGTGCTGACAGAACTCTTCCCCGACACTTTGCTGGATCGGAGTCCGGGGATCGTCATCGAGTTGAACGTGTGCTAGAACTCGGAGGTGCCGTAGTTTCGGTGCTTGATCGGTCGGACCATGGAGACGTACGACTACATCAACCAAACGCTTCCGTTGTCGATCTACAAGGGTACGTAGATCACACTCTCCCCTCCCGTTGCTATGCATCACCATGATCTTGCGTGTGCGTAGGAAATTTTTTGAAATTACTACGTTCCCCAACAGTGGTATCAGAGCCTGGGTTTTATGTGTTGATGTTATATGCACGAGTAGAACACAAGTGAGTTGTGGGCGATATAAGTCATACTGCTTACCAGCATGTCATACTTTGGTTCGGCGGTATTGTTGGATGAAGCGGCCCGGACCGACATTACGCGTACGCTTACGCGAGACTGGTTTTACCGCCGTGCTATGCACACAGGTGACTAGCGGGTGTCAGTTTCTCCAACTTTAGTTGAACCGAGTGTGGCTACGCCCGGTCCTTGCGAAGGTTAAAACAGCACCAACTTGACAAACTATCGTTGTGGTTTTGATGCGTAGGTCAGATTGGTTCTTGCTTAAGCCCGTAGCAGCCACGTAAAACTTGCAACAACCAAAGTAGAGGACGTCTAACTTGTTTTTGCAGGGCATGTTGTGATGTGATATGGTCAAGACGTGATGAGATATAACTTGTTGTATGAGATGATCATGTTTTGTGGAAGTTATCGGCAACTGGCAAACGCCTTATGGTCGTCTCTCTATTGCATAAGATGCAAGCGTCAAACAATTGCTTTACTTTATCGCTATGCGATAGCAATAGTTGCAAGAGCAATAGTTGGCGAGACGTCCACGTGTCGACACATTGATATAGATCAAGATGATGGAGATCATGGTGTCATGCCGGTGACGATAGAGATCATGACGGTACTTTGGAGATGGAGATCAAAGGCACAAGACGATCATGGCCATATCATGTCACATATTTTGATTGCATGTGATGTTTATCTTGTATACATCTTATTTTGCTTATTTCGACGGTAGCTTTATAAGATGATCTCTCACTAAATTTCAAGATAAAAGTGTTCTCCCTGAGTATGCACCGTTGCCAAAGTTCGTCGTGCCCAGACACCACATGATGATCGGGTGTGATAAGCTCTACGTCCATCTACAACGGGTGCAAGACAGTTTTGCACACACGGAATACTCAGGTTAAACTTGATGAGCCTAGCATATGCAGATATGGCCTCGGACCACTGGAGACCAAAAGGTCGAGCGTGAATCATATAGTAGATATGATCAACATAGTGATGTTCACCATTGAAAACTACTCCATCTCACGTGATGATCGGACATGGTTTAGTTGATTTGGATCACGTGATCACTTAGATGATTACAGGGATGTCTATCTAAGTGGGAGTTCTTAAGTAATATGATTAATTGAACTTAAATTTATCATGAACTTAGTCCTGGTAGTATTAGCACATCTATGTTGTAGATCAATAGCTCGCGTTGTTGCTTCCCTATGTTTGTTTTGATATGTTCCTAGAGAAAAACTATGTTGAAAGATGCTAGTAGCAATGATGCAGATTGGATCCGTGATATGAGGTTTATCCTCATTGCTGCACAAAAAAATTATGTCCTTGATGCACCGCTAGGTGACAGACCTATTGCAGGAGCAGATGCAGACGTTATGAACGTTTGGCTAGCTCAATATGATGACTACTTGATAGTTTAGTGCACCATGCTTAACGGCTTAGAATCGGGACTTCAAAGACATTTTGAATGTCATGGACCATATGAGATGTTCCAGGAGTTGAAGTTAATATTTCAAGCAAATACCCGAGTTGAGAGATATGAAGTCTCCAACAAGTTATATAGCTACAAGATGGAGGAGAATCGCTCAAGCAGTGAGCATGTACTCAGATTGTCTGGGTACTACAATCGCTTGAATCAAGTGGGAGTTAATCTTCTAGATAAGATAGTGATTGACAGAATTCTCTAGTCACCATCACCAAGTTAGTAGAACTTCGTGATGAACTATAGTATGCAAGGGATAACGGAAACAATTCCCAAGCTCTTCGTGATGCTAAAATCGATGAAGGTAGAAATCAAGAAAAACATCAAGTGTTGATGGTAGACAAGACCACTAGTTTCAAGAAAAGGGCAACAGGAAGAAGGGGAACTTCAAGAAGAACGGCAAGCAAGTTGCTGCTCAAGTGAAGAAACCCAAGTCTGGTCCTAAGCCTGAGACAAAGTGCTTCTACTACAAAGGGATTAGTCACTGGAAGCGGAACTACCCCAAGTATTTGGTGGATAAGAAAGGATGGCAAAGTAAACAAAGGTATATTTGATATACATGTTATTGATGTGTACTTTACTAGTGTTCATAGCAACCCCTCAGTATTTGGTACTAGTTCAGTTGCTAAGATTAGTAACTCGAAACGGGAGTTGCAGAATAAACAGAGACTAGTTAAGGGTGAAGTGACGATGTGTATTGGAAGTGGTTCCAAGATTGATATGATCATCATCGCACACTCCCTATACTTTCGGGATTAATATTGAACCTAAATAAGTGTTATTTGGTGTTTGCGTTGAGCATAAATATGATTTGATCATGTTTATTGCAATACGGTTATTCATTTAAGTTAGAGAACAATTGTTGTTCTGTTTACATGGATAAAACCTTCTATGGTCGTACACACCAACGAAAATGGTTTGTTGGATCTCGATTGTAATGATAACATATTCATAATATGAAGCCAAAAGATGCAAAGTTAATAATGATAGTGCAACTTGTTTGTGGCACTGCCGTTTAGGTCATATTGGTGTAAAGCGCATGAAGAAACTCCATGCTGATGGGATTTTGGAATCACTTGATTATGAATCACTTGATGCTTGTGAACCATGTCTCTTGGGCAAGATGACTAAAACGCCGTTCTCCGGAACAATGGAGCAAGCAACAGATTTGTTGGAAATCATACATACTGATGTATGTGGTCCGATGAATATCAAGGCTTGCAGCGGGTATCATTATTTTCTGACCTTCACAGATGATTTGAGCAGATATGGGTATATCTACTTGATGAAACATAAGTCTGAAACATTTGAAAAGTTCAAAGAATTTCAGAGTGAAGTGGAAAATCATCGTGACAAGAAAATAAGGTTTCTACAATCTGATCGCGGAGACAAATATTTGAGTTACAAGTTTGGTCTTCAATTAAAACAATGTGGAATAGTTTCACAAATTCGTGCCACCTGGAACACCACAGAATAATGGTGTGTCCGAACGTCATAGCCGTACTTTATTAGATATAGTGCAAATCTATGATGTTTCTTACCGATTTACCACTATCGTTTTTGAGGTTATGCATTAAAGACAACTGCATTCACGTTAAAAAGGGGCACCATCTAAGTTCGTTGAGACGACACAATCTGAACTGTGGTTTGGCAAGAAACCAAATTTGTCATTTCTTAAAGTTTGGGGTTATGATGCTTATATGAAAAAGTTTCATCCTGATAAGCTCAAACCCAAATCGGAGAAATATGTCTTCATAGGATACCCAAAGGAAACTGTTGGGTACACCTTCTATCACAGATCCGAAGGCAAGACATTAGTTGCTGAGAATGGATACTTTCTAGAGAAGGAGTTTCTCTCGAAAGAAGTGAGTGGGAGGAAAGTAGAAAACTTGATAAGGTAATTGTACCATCTCCCTTATTGGAAAGTAGTTCATCACAGAAATCTGTTCTTGTGACTACTACACCAATTAGTGAGGAAGCTAATGATGATGATCATTTAACTTTAGATCAAGTTACTACCGAATCTCGTAGGTAAAACCAGAGTGAGATCCGCACCAGAGTGGTACGGTAATCCTGTTCTGGAAGTCATGTTACTAGACCATGACGAACTTGCGAACTATGAGGAAGCGATGATGAGCCCAGATTCCGCAAAATGGCTTGAGGCCATGAAATCTGAGATGGGATCCATGTATGAGAACAAAGTGTAGACTTTGGTTGACTTGCCCGATGATCGGCAAGCCATAGAAAAAAATGGATCTTCAAGAGGAAGACGGACGCTGATAGTAGTGTTACTATCTACAAAGCTAGAATTGTCGCAAAAAAAATTCGACAAGTTTAAAGGTGTTGACTACGATGAGAGTTTCTCACTCGTATCTATGCTTAAGTCTGTCTGAATCATGTTAGCAATTGCCGCATTTTATGAAATCCGGCAAATGGATGTCAAAACTGCATTCCTGAATGGATTTCTGGAAGAAGAGTTGTATATGATGCAGCCGAAAGGTTTTCTCAATCCAAAAGGAGCTAACAAAGTGTGCAAGCTCTAGCGATCCATTTATGGACTGGTGCAAGCCTCTCGGAGTTGGAATAAACGCTTTGATAGTATGATCAAAGCATATAGTTTTATACAGACTTGCGGTGAAGCCTGTATTTACAAGAAAGTCAGTGGGAGCACTACAACATTTCTGATAAGTATATGTGAATGACATATTGTTGATCGGAAATAATGTAGAATTATTCTGCAAAGCATAAAGGAGTGTTTTGAAAGAAGTTTTTCAAAGAAAGACCTCGGTGAAGCTGCTTACATATTAAGCATCAAGATCTATAGAGATAGATCAAGACGCTTGATAAGTTTTTTCAATGAGTACATACCTTGACAATATTTTAAAGTAGTTCAAAAATGGAACAGTCAAAGAAAGAGTTCTTGACTGTGTTACAAGGTGTGAAATTGAGTAAGACTCAATGCCCGACCACGGCAGAAGATAGAAAGAGAATGAAAGTCATTCCCTATGCCTCAGCCATAGGTTCTATAAAGTATGCCATGCTGTGTACCAAATCTATTGTATACCCTACACTGTGTTAAGCAAGGGAGTACAATAGTGATCTAAGAGTAGATCACTGGACAGCGGTCAAAATTATCCTTAGTGGAATAAGGAAATATTTCTCAATTATGGAGGTGACAAAAGGTTCGTCTTAAAAAGTTACGTCGATGCAAGTTTTGACACAGATCTGGATGACTCTAAGTCTCGATCTAGATACATATTGAAAGTGGGAGCAATTAGCTAGAGTAGCTCCGTGCAGAGCATTGTAGACATAGAAAATTTGCAAAATACATACGGATCTGAATATGGCAGACCCATTGACTAAACTTCTCTCACAAGCAAAACATGAACACACCTTAGTACTCTTTGGGTGTTAATCACATAAGCAATGTGAACTAGAATACTGAACCTAGTAAACCCTTTGGGTGTTGGTCACATGGCGATGTGAACTATGGGTGTTAATCACATGATGATGTGAACTATCGATGTTAATCACATGGTGATGTGATCTAGATTATTGACTCTAGTGCAAGTGGGAGACTGAAGGAAATATGCCCTAGAGGCAATAATAAAGTTATTATTTATTTCCTTATTTCATGATAAATGTTTATTATTCATGCTATAATTGTATTAACCGGAAACATAATACATGTGTGAATACATAGACAAACAGAGTGTCACTAGTATGCCTCTACTTGACTAGCTCGTTAATCAAAGATGGTTATGTTTCCTAACCATGGACAAAGAGTTGTTATTTGATTAACGGGATCACATCATTAGGTGAATGATCTGATTGACATGACCCATTCCATTAGCTTAGCACCCGATCGTTTAGTATGTTGCTATTGCTTTCTTCATGACTTATACATGTTCCTATGACTATGAGATTATGCAACTCCCGTTTGCCGGAGGAACACTTTGTGTGCTACCAAATGTCACAACGTAACTGGGTGATTATAAAGGTGCTCTACAGGTGTCTCCAAAGGTACATGTTGGGTTGGCGTATTTTGAGATTAGGATTTGTCACTCCGATTGTCGGAGAGGTATCTCTGGGCCCTCTCGGTAATGCACATCACATAAGCCTTGCAAGCATTGCAACTAATGAGTTAGTTGCGAGATGATGTATTACGGAACGAGTAAATAGACTTGCCAGTAAAGAGATTGAACTAGGTATTGAGATACCGACGATCGAATCTCGGGCAAGTAACATACCGATGACAAAGGGAACAACGTATGTTGTTATGCGGTCTGACCGATAAAGATCTTCGTAGAATATGTAGGAGCCAATATGACCATCCAGGTTCCGCTATTGGTTATTGACCGGAGACGTGTCTCGGTCATGTCTACATTGTTCTCGAACCCGTAGGGTCCGCACGCTTAAGGTTTCGATGACAGTTATATTATGAGTTTATGAGTTTTGATGTACCGAAGGAGTTCGGAGTCCCGGATGAGATCGGGGACATGACGAGGAGTCTCGAAATGATCAAGACGTAAAGATCGATATATTGGATGACTATATTCGTACATCGGAAAGGTTCCGAGTGGTTCGGGTATTTTCGGAGGTACCGGGGAGTTACGAGAATACGAGGAAGAAGCAATGGGCCTTAATGGGCCTTAGTGGGAAGGACCAGGAGGTGGCGCGCGCCCCTCCCAAGCCTAGTCCGAATTGGACAAGGGGTTTGGGGCACGGCCCCTCTCTCCCTTCCTTCCCCTCTTCCCCCCTTTCCCCCCTTCTCCTAGTTGGACTAGGAAAGGTGGAAACCTACTCCAACTAGGAGTAGGAATCCTACTCCTCCTTGGCGCCCCACAAGGGCCGGCCGGCCTCCCCCTTACTCCTTTATATACGGGGGCAGGGGGCACCCCATGGAGACACAAGTTGATCCACGTGATCATATTCTTAGTCGTGTGCGGCGCCCCCTGCCACCATAGTCCTTGATAATATTGTAGCGGTGCTTAGGCGAAGCCCTGCGGCAGTAGTACATCAAGATCGTCACTACGCCGTCGTGCTGACGGAACTCTTCCCCGACACTTTGCTGGATCGGAGTCCGGGGATCGTCATCGAGCTGAACGTGTGCTAGAACTCAGAGGTGCCGTAGTTTCGGTGCTTGATCGGTAGGGCCGTGGAGATGTACGACTACATCAACCAAACGCTTTCGTTGTCGATCTACAAGGGTACGTAGATCACACTCTCCCCTCTCATTGCTATGCATCACCATGATCTTGCGTGTGCGTAGGAATTTTTTTGAAATTACTACGTTCCCCAACATAATTCTCATTGGACATGAGGTTTGGATTTAAGAAGGTAATTCTAGTTGAGTATAGATGCTGAGTAAGACTACATGGTTCGGAGTAAATTGGATTCAGATTGATAATCTTGATCATGATACCATGTTTCTCGATGGACAATAAACTAGGAGATTGGATTAATTGTCGGAGTTGATATAAGCTTGACCTTGGAATTTACTTGACCATGATAATGGAAATTGGTAGACTGACTACAGTAAGGTAGCCCTTTCAAGTATTTGAGGATTATAGGACATTAGAAGATCATGTGGAACACCATAGACATTGGATTTGTAGGATTAAATGGATTATGTAGTGATTGATGGAAGTTAATGGGCTGTTGGAGTTGATTCATAGGAAGGAAACAAGATCTTGGAGTGGCTTACGACGTGTTTCCTTAGGATAGAGATGCTTTATCATGGACCTTGGATCAATAGACTAAGCACTTGGATTGTGGTGATTAAATTCAAGCTTAGCAGCTTTTATGCTCTACCCATGGATTTTTAGGGCTAGCCATACATATGAGTTTGGGGATTGTAGACATATATGATTTTGTTAGACCTCCTCTCGGGATCCATGAGGATATGAAACACATGAGTGATGATTGGAGTTAACCTATACGAAATAATGCTTTCAGCGATATAAGGTGGTCTATTTAGAGGACTAGATAGAACTATTGGCATCTCAGAAATCGTGCTTAAGGATAAGATGATAAACGTTCACTCACACCCTAGAATCCCTGAAACCCTTAAGCCCTACCAAGCCACAACATCGTCGGATCATAACTTTGGGTCTTGACTCTAGATCGAAAACACCTTGACCCACACTCAACCGTTACCACCACCAATGCCCCAGCCTACTTTATGTACCCCGTGAACAAAGTCTTCATGGAGTGCTTAGACAAGATAGTTGGCAGCATCATTTGGTGACCTACTTGTCCACCCGAAGACGGAAGAAGAGCCGTTCAACTAGCCAAGGAACATTTGAAGACCACCATGCCAAGGAGGAAGAACTACACCCACCACCATCGTCAAGAAGTGAACTTTCTCGTCGAAGACCAGGTGTATCTACAAGCCACTTCTCTCAAGGAGAACCAAGCAAATTCATGTCAAGAGAAACTCACTCCAAGATTTAACAACCCCCTCTAAGATCGCTACGAGACGAAGAGAAGATAGTTACCAGCTGGAGTTACCACCTGAGTTACCCACTGTGCACAGCATTTCTCCACACGACACCACTCCGGAAACATTTCCAACTTCCTAACTTGCTCGACCTCTATGAGGGCATTGACCATCGAGCCATCGACCCCTAGCCCCAATCTAACCTACCGCGAGCTACCCATTAGCAACCTGGATCAAGAAGAGCGTCATACATGAAGCCACACCATCAAGTACTTCAAGTTCAATGGGGCACCACTCGGAAGCAGAAGCAGTATGAGGACGTGAAGACTACCCCAAATCCAAGTTTCCGTATTCCTTTCCGCGCCTAGTCTGGGAATCTCGGGGACGAGATTCTTGTATGGGGGGTAGGTTTGTCACACCCTGATTTTCATGCCACAACACTTAAGCTAATAAACCATGATAAAATGTGGTTTGACAAAAACTTTTGAGTGTTTTGGACCTTGCCTTGATTGGTTTTTGTCTGTTGTTTGCAAGTGCTCTAAAAATCAAATAAATCCTCCAACTCCTATACTTCATCTCCTTGCTCCAAACTCTTGAACCAATGATCATGCCATGTGTATAGGACATAAAAATAATTTCTTACAAAAATAATTTGGCCAACTAGTATTTTCAAAAATTAGTTTTCCAAAACCCCCTGAATTGAGTTTTGCACTACAAGTACTTAATTAAGGGAAGTAAAAATCTTTCCAAAAATATGTTTGACTCCTATTAGATATAGGATACCCAGAAACCACAAAAATATAATTTTAAAAGTTATTTTCCTATTTTATTTAAAGGCTTTTTCTTAAGGCCATAAAGGGTCTTTAATAGGTTAAAATTATTTTAAAGCTTTAAAAATATTTGAGAAAAATTAGGGAGACTCAATGGACATATATTTTCCATATATATGAGTTTCAACACATGGTCATGATCAAAATATTGGACAAAACCTCCCAAAACCAATTTTGCTCATTTCAAGGATTTGAAATATTTCTACAGGAAATATTTTCATAAAACTCCAAGAAAATTCTAGCATGTCAAATATGACATGTTTGATGATCTTGCCAAGTCTCATGTCATGGAGAATAGTATAACCCCATGAAACCCTCTCAAAACCACTTCTGTCCTTTTTCAAGTTTGAACAACTTTGCATTGTCAAACATGTCCAAATGCTCTCAAACTTGGTGCACATGTTCAAATGGTGTAATAATGCATCTAGAACAAATGGCACAAGTTGGAGAGAATTTTATCTTGATCAAAGTACCCCAAAACCCTTTTTGTCCAGAACCAAATTTGAACAACTCTACATTGCCAAGTGTGTCCTTTTGATCTGAATTTTTATTGACATGTTAAAATCCTCAAATGATGACACTACACCAAGTGGTGCATCAAGGAGAATAGATTTGCATGACTAAATCTTGGTAAAGCCATTTCTGCTGATTTCTAGGGTTTACCAAAGTTACATTGGCTACTTTGCCCAAATGAGCTCAAACTTCGTGGAACACCCTACTTCTATGTGCCATTCCATCCTGTTAATTCTCATGGCAAGTCGAATTAATTTACTTGCCCAAACCATCAACAAACACCTTCTGCCATTTTCCAAAATCATCATTTTGACCTCTTCCACTAATCTCCTTGAGCTCAACTTTTTACCACAGCCCCTCCTAGTCCTCCTCTACCTCCAGTAACAATGGTTGCTTTTCAGCTCAATTATTTAGGGGTGAAACCCTCACTTTCTCTCTCTAGACAGCCTCTTTCTCTCTCTCCATCAACCTCTCTCCTCTCCTAGTAACTCTCCAAGGCATCCAATGCTTCCTCCCCTTTGTTTACTCACCCCACAAAGCCTCAGACACTAGTGGACACGCCCCTGGCGCATAAACAATGCCATGGCATGCCATTTGGGCGCTCTGGAGCGCGCTACAGTGCGCTCCCGCACTGTAGCCGCCCCCTTCCAACCGCCTCCGGCCACCTAGGGCCTCCCCCTCATGTCCCCCGAGGTCACCTGGACGTCCGCAACATGCCACCATGCTGGCCCCCTCCTTTCCCTCTCTGTCCTGCCCGTGCCGCGCGTGCCCAGAGCCACCCGAGCCCGCCAATGTGCGTGCAAGCTCGTGGCTCCACCCGGAACTCGCCCCGCCCCCTCTCTCTCTTCCCGGCGCCCTACTCCACCCCCACGAACGTCGTAGACAACCCCGCTCCCTCCCTCCTGGCCGCCCGAGCCATTGCCGCGGCCACCCGTGCGCCACGTCCACGGTGAGCCACGGGCTGGCTACTAAAGGCCGTCCCAGGCCCTCCTCTCTGCTCCATTTGCTCTCCCTCTCTCTCGAACACCCCCTGGACCGACCTGCACCTCCTCCTCATGCCTTTCTCGCCGTGCTGAACCCCGCCGTTGCCAGTTCCCGCCGCGGCCGAGGCCTCGCTCGCTCTGGCGCTCCCCGGCGGAAACTGGGTCCCCAGGTGGACGCGGACCATCCTCCCGAGCTCGCCGGAGTCCGAGCGGTCGCCAGGGGTGGCCGGAGCCACCGGAACGGGCGCCGGCAAGCGCTCGGCCCCGACTCCTCTGCCTCCTCTATCGCGGGCGGGAGGAGGGCGACGACCCTGCGGGTGGACCCCGCAGGTTAGTGACCCCGCCGGCCGGCCACGTCATTTAAGTGGAGACGGGCCAGCCGTTCTGCGTTTCCCTTCGGCGAAAGCGGCACCCAGGAATACGCCTTCGGTGTGGCCTCCCAGTGGGCGCGCGCGAGAGACTGGGCCAGGCCCAGTGCACTGCCCCGCTAAATCTCGCCCAGTGCACGCTGTTGCCTCCCTAGATCCAGCCCATTTAGGTAAATCCCTTTCCTTTTACTTTTTCTGTAGACTTGTAAAATCCATAAACAATTCAAATGGACTCCAAATTTGATGATTCAAATTTCTAGTGACTCTATAAATCATGATCTACCTGTTGGTGCAACATGCACATTTTTCCAGAGACTTTTTCTTCACAAACATTTATCCAATCTTGTTTTTCCTATTTCTGTGATGAACTTTAGAAAATCACAGAGAGCTCAAAATTGATCCAAATGCCATGATTCAAATTCCTAGATGCTTCTAAGTTCATAACTTAGTTTATGAACATTTTTCTTAATACTTTCTGTACCCCACAAAATAATGAGCCATTTCTTCATGTTTGTCAACTTTGCAAATCCATAGAATATTCATTTGAACTCCAAATCCAGTGAAACCAACTCCTAGATGCTTAGAAAATCATGGTTTGCTAAATGGGTGCCTCTGCTCAATTTTTTCAAAAATATATTTCTGTACACTTCTTGCAAATCCACAAATCCCTTGATTCCGTCATATTGAAATGTTCATAGATATCCATTGATCAAATCCCATTGAAACCACTTTGGTCATACCTCATATGACCAAAGGTATCCTAGAAAAGTCCAACTTGCAATTTTAGAGCACTTTTATTTTTGCCTTGTCGTGTTTCTTATTATGGTTGTTTTCGACGATAGTTGATGAAGTAGACGAAATGCTCGGAGTTGGACCAGAGATATTTGAAGACCTCGAAGACTTTGTTAAAACAGGCAAGCAGCCCTTTGACCATGTCTATGAAACCCTTTTTATGCATGACATATAGCACTTTATTAGTGTTTCTTCGGAATCATGATGAGAGGGTAACCACTTTGGTGGATTGCCTTTGTTACTTCCTCGTTGATACCTGCATTATGCATGACCCTACCTTCTTATGAGGGTTATGCCGGTGGGAGTAGATAGGATGCTAAGTAGTGCTACGCAAAAGGGACAGGAATATGCATTGTGATGGAGACAAAGTATTTTCAAAAGGACTTTTCGAAAACCCCGTCGGGTGCCACTTATGCCCGAGGGAGATGATGAGTTGGGTAACCACTTGATGACGAAGTGGTGTACCGAGGCAAGTGTGTGTGTTGTTTTCGAAAACGGATTGGTTTAAGTTGCGACCGTTATTCCAACCTTACATGCGCAACCACTCTACCCTTGTATGGGAAAGGGCATTATTGATTACCTAGGCCGATACTAGCTTGGAGCTCGCATTACTAGTGACGAGAGAGTTGTTGGTGCGCTCTCTCGGGACGGGGTCGTGCTAGGTAGGGCGGCCATGACTGTTTTCACAGGGCACCGGATACACCGTTGTGTCCCCTCTCGGATGTTACGATCTCGAGTGAGTCTCGTATGATGTACATCGTGAGGATAAGGAACAACGAGTGGACTCCTTGTTAGTGTCGTCTAGGGAAAGATAGTGATCGGGTGCTTACCCCAGGTACTTGAGGTACCGCGGGTCGTGGATGACACGGAAGTTCCCCGGATCTTGTGGGTAAAGTGTGCAACCTCTGCAGAGTGTAAAACTATTTGAATAGCTGTGTCCACGGTCAAGGACAATTGGGTAACCGCTCTTGGGCTACGTCCATTTGTTTCCAACCAGTGTGTGTGTGGGAAGAACTACTTGGGTCAAGTCAAGGACTTGACATGATTGAGTTGGGTTGGTGCCCACTCTATTTATGTTGATATCTGAAACCTGTCTTCATTGTTACTTGAATTCTCCTGATGTACGTCTTACAAGTTGTTGAACATGTCATTGCACTCAAAACTAGCTTTCTGCAAAAATTTACCTATATCATGCATTGTTGTATCTCGAACCAAAACATGGGTTGCTTGCGAGTACACTCAAAGTACTCATTGGCTTGCCACTGGTTATTTTATTGGCCAGGCATGAAAGAACATGATATGAAGAAGAATACTTCGGTGATGAACATGCGAGCTAGGACGCTTCCCAGTAAGAATTCCTATAGGGTTAAGGCGGATGGCATGGGTCCAAGTTATCGACGAAGATTTTCGCTGCAATGTTATACTCAAGACTTGACCATAATGGTCCTACTTGTGTAATACGGTATGTATGGATGTAAGACTCTTGTTATTCAGCTTCTGTGTGTTCACTGAGCATTGATCTCTGGGATCACTGTACACGTGCATTCGGTGATCATGACTTATGAGTCAGGGTCCCCACAGATACCCAGACATTTTGAGTATATGCTCACTGACAGAACTATTCTCCTCCATCTTGCAGCTATAGAACTTATTGGAGACTTCATATCTCTCAATCCGGGCATTTGCTTGAAATATTAACTTCAACTCCTGGAACATCTCATATGCTCCATGACGTTCAAAACGTCGTTGAAGTCCCGGTTCTAAGCCGTAAAGCATGGCACACTGAACTATCGAGTAGTCATCAGCTTTACTCTGCCAGACGTTCTTAACGTCATCAGCAGCAGGCCTGGCACCCAGCGGTGCTTCCAGGACGTAATTCTTCTGTGCAGCAATGAGGATAATCCTCAAGTTACGGACCCAGTCCGTGTAATTGCTACCATCATCTTTCAACTTTGCTTTCTCAAGGAACGCATTAAAATTCAACGGAACAACAACACGGGCCATCTATCTACAACAACATAGATAAGCAAAATACTATCAGGTACTAAGTTGATGATAAATTTAAGTTCAATTAAGCATATTACTTAAGAACTCCCACTTAGATAAACATCCCTCTAATCATCTAAGTGATCACGTGATCCATATCAACTAAACCATAACCGATCATCACGTGAAATAGAGTAGTTTTCAATGGTGAACATCATTATGTTGATCATATCTGTCGGCGTTCTGGGAACGGGGGTCCCCAGACTTGCCTGCCTGCGGCCTGCGGCGTGGCTCAAAGGGGGCCCAGCACGGCCCGTCTTCATCAACATAGACCCAAGACCCTTGCGAGGGGCTAAGCCTCGCGGGGCGGATGACGCGGAGCTTCCTCAAGCACGGCCTCATCAGGCTGGCTCGCGAGGAGGCGGAGAGATCAAGGCGGGGTACCTCACGAGGTGCCTATGACGCAAGCCATGACGACCAAGGGTGCCAGGCAGGCGCCAGTCCGCGCAGTGTCCTCCTTTCCTCTTTGGTGCAAAGGGAGCAAGTGTAGGCGAGAGCATCAAGCAAAGGCATCCGTTTCGGTGCAACGAGACCAAGACCAATCCAACGGCAAGGAGGAAGTCATTGTGGAGCCCAAGCCAGCGTCACCACCAGAGCCTTTGGCAGGCGAAGACCAACTTTAGTCAGGATAAGTGTACCAGATGTTCCCCTTCAAAATGGCCAATTGTTGGCGCCCTTCCCACTCAATATTTGGGAAGAGGCCCAGGGCCTTTGCCTATAAATAGGACTAGCCACCCATAGGGTAGAGGGATGGGAATCAAGAAGAGAGAGAGAGAGAGAGAAGGGTGACTGAACTCCTCCTAGCAGTTCATCCCCTCAGCCAAGAACAGACCCTCGCGAGGCTGTTCTTCCTTGTATTGCTCATCATCATTAGCCCAAGAGGCAATCCACCACACCACACACTAGAGTAGGGTATTACACCACAACGGTGGCCCGAACCAGTATAAACCCTGTGTCTCTTGTGTTGTTCTTTCCATAGCTTAGATCTTAGCGAGGCGGAGGGGTGCAGGTAGGTAGAAGGCGAAATCTCCACGCGCACCCCAGTGTTCGAACCTCAAGGGTCTGCCGGAACCCGAAATCCGACATTTGGCGCGCCAGGTAGGGGTGCACCGGAATCACCTTCTACCGCTTCGTGTCCCGTCGCGTCGTCATCACCATGTCCGGCGACCAGGCGGGCAACCCAGATCCATGGGCGGCGTGGCCCGCCCGCACAGAACCGCTCGCCTCGGGCGACCCCATGCCCTAGGCAGCTCGCGGTCCGCAGGGCGCTGCGGGCCGCGGGCGACGCGAACAGGCTTCGACAGCTCTCACACCGTGGCAGGCGCGGTCGGCAGCAAGGGCCTCCAATCACGCCGCGACCACGACACCGTACACCCGCCGGGAGCAGGCGAACTCGAGGGCCGCGCTCACGGTGGCCCGAGAGCTGCTGAAGTGCAGGCTGCTGGAGGGCGGCCATGACGTGCTGCTAGAGCGGGTGGCAGAGCTCCTGGGCTTCGCCGCCTCAGGGGCTCACCCCTTCTGCACCCAGCTCCCATCTCAAGCCCAGGGCGGCCCGCGCGGGGGCTCCGCCCGCGCCCGCGGGCTCCAAGGCTACTCCAACGCCAGCGAAGCTGTCGGCACTGGACCGGCGGCGGCGCTGCCCCCGCTCCCGGTCCGCGAAGAAGGACTCGACGCGACCCACGGCCCCAGTGGACAGCCGCGCTACCACCCCACGGTGGGCGTGTCAAGCAGAGCTACATGGCACGCGGAGCACTACGGCGTGGCCTTCGGGATGACGGTGCCAGAAGAATACGTGCCCCACATGATGGACCAAGGGCACCCTCACGAGACCGAACAAGGCTCGCTCCTCAGCCCAAGCTGAGGGACGAGGTGCCATAAGCTGAGCCCTTCCAGGAGCCCCGGGACGGTCCCACCGGCCACGCTGGAGGCAGCGATTATCGGGTACCGCTAATTCTTCAGGAGCAGGCATACGCTAATCATGGATTACAGGAGGTGCAGGTCGCCACAGCGAGCAGGTGCCCCGCTCCCACAGTCTCCTACCCCTCGGGAGGAGGGCGCAGGGGGCTGCAGGAGAGGGGCCGAGATCCGACATCACCACCGTGGCGTTCGGAGCAAGGTGTTCTCAGGAGGTAGGCCCTCTGCTGGGGAGGTGCCTCAGGGCCTGCCCCTGGCGGAGGACCTGTGGTCATCGGGGGAATCGCTGGCGACCGCTCTACCCCATCGGCGGCATCCTGGTTTCCGGTCATCGTTGATGGCACTAGAGTGTGGCGCAAGGCGGGGCCCTCGTCTGGCGATATGAAGCAAGGCCGGTACCTGTGAAGAAGGCCCAGTGCCTGTGAAGCTCGCCGCCCCGTGACACTCTCACGTAATAATGAGTGGGGTTGTACACGCCCCGGAGTCTCAGGGGTGCCGGCCTCAGGCCCTGGGGCTCCCTCCCACGCCCAGTGGCAGCACTTAGCTCCACGTTGGTGAGAAGACGTCCAAGACTAGATTAGGTGCCGGACGCGGCCTTTTGTCTGCTTTCATTGCTTTTCCCTTTTGGTTGCCACTTTCCCCCGCTGGATTTAAGTTGGATTCGAGTTTGAGATTTGCGTGTGTTCGGGGAAGGGGTGCTTAGTCTCGTTCGAGCAATTTCTCGCGTTTTGGTTGCCGCTCCGCCTCAGCTGCCTCCCCTCGTGAGCCCCTCGCGAGCCGGGTCAGGCCCAGCTTGCGCGCAGCCCAGACTGCCGCCGCCGCGTCCTCTCAGGAGGGTTTTTTACTGCAGATCCTACGGATTCAATCAGGGAACACTCGGGACACCACAGCCTCCCACAGGCTACCTCAGGGCCCGCACGGGACAAAGGTAAACTAGCCGACCAGCGTGTCGCTTAAGTCAACCACTTGGCGCGGGCGCATGGGCAATGTAACGTCTACTAATACGATGAACACAAGTTTTACATGAGGGGCTCCCCCTCCAAAATGCTCTCATAGCCATCAGGCCAAAACCTGAGTTCTATTCATGCAGGGTAAGGAAGCAGGAACGATGCACAATCAGTCGGATAAATCCCCCAATGCGTCCTCACGAGCACCACCCGAACCGTTGCTGGCGTTGCTGGACTCACCATCGTTGTCTGCGTTGCCGCCAGCGGCGGCAGGGCCGTTCACCACACCGCCCTCGTCGGCAGCCACGATCACGCCGTCGTTGTCTGAAGCGAAGGCCTTGACAAGAGTGTCCACATTGTCTTCCACCCAGTGCGCCAGGTCGTCTCGGACGGCCTGGGGGGACTAGGGCGATGGCGGCGTCAAAATCGAAGTGGGGATCCATGTTCTGGAGATGGCTGAAGACGCGAGAAAAGGCGCGCCCGAGCAGGGCGCGGCTCCTCTCCTCCACCAACCTGTCAGCCCTGACCGACCGCGCCTCCAGCTGCGTCACCACGTCAGTGAAGAACTGAAGGTTGCCAGCGTAGTTGACTGCGTGCGGCTCGCCAATAGCCACCTCGCAGATGTTGCCCAAGGCTGTGTTGGCTCTCTCCCGGAGCGTGGTGAGCATGGGGCCGTGCTCATGCTCCAGGATCTGCTGCTGACGTATCTCGTCCGCATTCTGGCGCGCAACGACCTCAGCCTCCTCCACCCACTGGCGAAGATGGAGCACCTCGGGATGGGAGGTGGTTGACTCCCCTTGCGCTACCTCAAGGGCGTCCCAAAGAGCATCGGCACGCCGCGTCGCTTCCTCCAGCTTGGCCCTCAAGGCAGCAGTCCTACCTTCAGCCTCGGCCCGGATCAACCCTAGCCTCTCCTCGGACTCGCGCTCGAGGTCCAAGCGCGCCATCACCACCCGACATCTGACCTCCTCCAGGACACGGGCTTCCCGTGCAGCGACATCATCCTTCGCCTGTGTCATCAAGCGCTCCCTCATCTCCAGACGCTCATACTCGCGGGTACATTCGGCGGCTTCCAGCGTCAGCACCTCCTCACACTTCTGGAGCTCTGCTGGGTCACCGGAGGCCACCTCCATCAACGCGAGGGCTGCCTCGCGCAGCTCCACTTGCTCCTCCAGTGAGTGGCACCAGGCCAGGAGCTCCCGAGCCCGCTCCTCCGCCGCCTCTCGCCACCGGTCAGCTTCCCGGGCCTCCTCAGCGGCCCAAGATCGGGCCTCCCGAGAGGCCACCAGCAACGCCTTGGCCTCTGCGTCGTCAAGATCGTGCTGATGGCGCGCAAGGGCGATGGCGCCCTCCAGCTCGCGCCTCTCTGCAGCCAGGCACAGGCCCTCGGCCTCAAGGCGCACGTCTTCATCAGCAAGCTCCTCACCAAGCAGGCTCACCGCGTCAGCCGCCCTTCGAAGGAACCCTTGGCGAAGAGCGCGACACTCCCGGGCGCGCTCGAGCACGTCTTCCACACCATCATCTGCCCCAAGCAAGCGTCGGGGGCCACGAATCAGCACTCCCCCTCCGGGTAGGGGGCTGGGGGCTGGCACCCTCGCGACGGCCAGGCACGCCACGCCAGAAGCCCGGCCTGGAGCCAGCCCATCCCCAGATGAAGAGCGCAGGGAGTGCCTCAGCCAATCGCAGTCCACGACCAGGCAAGAAGCCCACGGCAGGCTGGCTATGCCACGAGAAGGCCCGCGAAGAAGGATCGCGAGGTGCGCAGGGCAACAATGCGCCTTGGGACGGTTCGCCTCTCCGATCGCCCTCACCACAAGGGCTCTGCTGCTCGGAGTGCTTGAGGACGGTGGAGGGGGCAAAGCCAAGGGGGACGGCACCTCAGCCGTCTCCGCGAGCTCGGCTGGAAGGGGCCTGCGGAGCAAGGATCAGTAAAAGCAACAGAAGGATCGGGAGCTGGGAAAGGAGAAAGCTTACTCATCACTGGCGAAGTACTTCCTACGCTTCAGCAGGCGACAAGGGTAATCGTCGCCCAGGGCCTCCCTTCTCTTCCGGAGGGCCTCAAAGTCCACATGGAAGCGGCCCAAGAGTTGAGCGCAGGGATCAACCTACGATGAAGATAGAGCGTCAAGGCGATCCGCGTCAGGGGCGCCTGCCTGATGCGCGCTGCCAATCGCCTCGCCAAGAGAAGCGGCTGGAGCCTCAGGGGCCTCAGTCGCAGGTGCTGAGGGCAGCTGCTTGCCTCCCTCAGCCTCAGCAGCACGGGCCCCAAGAGCTGCTCCCTCATGAGCATCACCAGGCGCTGTCACCCCGCCGAGAGCCCCCTCGGCCTCTGGCGCCTCATACCTCCCTGCTCCGCCACTTGAGGAAGAGTCGCCTTGGCCGACTGGAAGGGCAGTCACCATCACTGGGTTCTCGCGAGGCCCTCGGAGGCCGGCGGGGCACGACCCCCACTCATCAAAGATAGGCATCTGATTCACAAAATCGCCCTATTCTGGCAAAGGTACAGCAAGGCCCCTCCCTGCTGGATGCTGCCGGGGTTGGGGTCCCCAGTCAGGATCAAGAGCACTGTCCTCAGCACTTCAGGCGTCAGGTCCTCTTCCTGGAGCCTCATACGATCATCACGCCTGCTGAAGGCCCACATCCGGTGGGAGTGGTGTTGGAGAGGAGCAATGTGGCGAAGCAGGAACTCATTCACCACCTTGGGCACTGTCATGCCAAGTGACCTCAAGAACGCGAAGCGGTGCCAGACGAAGACGAGCCGGGGGCTCTCAAGCGTCTCCTGGCCCCAGCCCGAATTGGGGACAGCAGGCGAAGTTGTCTCCAATAGCAGGGGGCTGGGCACCCCTACATCCACATACAACCACCGCTCGCGGAACCCAGCCGCGGGGAGAGGGAGCCTGAAGTCAATCCCTGAGGCCGCTGTCTCAGACGCGGCAACGAAGCTCACGCATGCCCAGCATTGGGTAGGGTCGACAAGACGCAGAGAGAAGAAGTGGCGCAGCAAGGCAACCGAAGGAAGGATGCCCATCATTGCCTCGCAAACAAAGGCGAATACCAAAAGAAGGGTGATGGATTTAGGACCCAGATGCATCATGTGGATCTGATAGTGGGAAAGCACGACATTGAAGAAATCAGAAAAGGGGGGAACCAGACCCGCCCATAGGGCGTCGGCGAAATACTGGACCTCGGTGACTATCCTGTCGATGGAAAAGTGAGACGCGGGCCAGGCCGTCGTCCTCCCGCATTCGTTGAAGATAGTGGCCAGAGCCATGCAGACCTTGCCCAAGCCCTCGGCGGGGGCCGCCAACGGCGGCGAGCAAGGCGGAGGCATGGATTTCTTCCCTCTTCCCTTCTTCGTTGGAGCCATGGCGATGGGAAGGGGGGAAGGTTCGAGATTGGGTTGAAAACAGAAGCTGGAGTTCGAGCGGAGGAAGGATAGAGGGCGCTCGAGCAACAGAAAGGGGAGCGGCTGTGTACGACTACGAGTCCGCCTAGCATGGCGCAAAATAAGGGGGGCGTGGGGGAACAGTGCCGCCGACGCCCAATCAACCACCACGCGGCACCCAAGGCCGCAGGCTGTTAGGGCCCATGGCGCTTCGCCCTTGCCCTTTCGCCTCCCTGCACGGCCAAGTCTGGGCGCGCCTTGGGCCCGGGGGCTACTGTCGGCGTTTTGGGAATGGGGGTCCCCAGACTTGCCTGCCTGCGGCCTGCGTCATGGCTCAAAGGGGGCCCAGCATGGCTCGTCTTCATCAACACAGACCCAA
Source organism: Triticum dicoccoides (assembly GCF_002162155.2). NCBI lineage: Eukaryota > Viridiplantae > Streptophyta > Magnoliopsida > Poales > Poaceae > Triticum > Triticum dicoccoides. Next base: position 499,857,446 of record NC_041380.1, on the reverse strand, counting down.
GACCCTCGCGAGGGGCCAAGCCTCGCGGGGCGGACGACGCGGAGCTTCCTCAGGCACGGCCTCATCAGGCCGGCTCGCGAGGAGGCGGAGAGATCAAGGCGGGGTACCTCACGAGGTGCCCGTGACGCAAGCCATGACGACCAAGGGTGCTAGGCGGGCGCCAGTCCGTGCAGTGTCCTCCTTTCCTCTTTGGTGCAAAGGGAGCAAGCGCAGGCGAGAGCATCAAGCAAAGGCATCTGTTTCGGTGCAACGAGACCAAGACCAGTCCAACGGCAGGGAGGAAGTCATTGTGGAGCCCAAGCCAGCGTCACCACCAGAGCCTTTGGCAGGCGAAGACCACCTTTTGTCAGGATAAGTGTACCAGATGTTCCCCTTCAAAATGGCCAATTGTTGGCGCCCTTTCCGCTCAATATTTGGGAAGAGGCCCAGGGCCTTTGCCTATAAATAGGACTAGCCACCCACAGGGTAGAGGGATGGGAATCAAGAAGAGAGAGAGAGAGAAGGGTGACTGAACTCCTCCTAGCAGTTCATCCCCTCAGCCAAGAACAGACCCTCGCGAGGCTGTTCTTCCTTGTATTGCTCATCATCATCAGCCCAAGAGGCAATCCACCACACCACACACTGGAGTAGGGTATTACACCATAACGGTGGCCCGAACCAGTATAAACCCTTTGTCTCTTGTGCTGTTCTTTCCATAGCTTAGATCTTAGCGAGGCGGAGGGGTGCAGGTAGGTAGAAGGCAAAATCTCCGCGCGCACTGTCAGATTTCGGGTTCCGGTAGACCCTTAAGGTTCGAACACTGGGGTGCGCGCGGAGATTACGCTTTCTACCTCTCCGTCTCACAAAGATCTAGGTTACTGAAAGAACTGCACAAGAGACACAAGGTTTAAACTAGTTTGGGCCACCGTTGTGGTGTAATACCCTACTCCAGTGTGTGGTGGGTGGATTGCCTCTTGGGGCTGATGATGATGAACAATACAAGGAAGAACAGCCTCGCGAGGGTCTGTTCTTGGCTGGGGTGATGAACTGCTGGGAGGAGTTCAGCCACCTTTCTCTCTCTCTCTCTCTCTCTTTCTCACTCACTGCCTTACTCTTTTCTTCCAACCCCCCTTGCTCTGTGGGCGGCTGGTCCTATTTATAGAGGCCCTGGTCCTGTTCCCAAATATCGAGCGGGAAGGGAGCCAACAATGGTGGGCTAATTTGAAGGGGGACAACAAGTATCAACTATCCTGACAAAAGCAGTCTTCTCCTGCGCAAAGCTCTGGTGATGACGCCGTCTTGGGCTCCACGGTGACCTCTGTCTCGTAGTCCTCCTGGTCTTGGTCTCGTTGCACCGAAATGGCAACCTTTGCCTGATGCCTCGGTACTCCGCGGCTGCGCTTGCCCCCTTTGCACCAAAGAGGAAAGGAGGACGCTGCGCAGGCTGGCACCCGCCTGGTGCCCTAAGTCGTCATGGCTTGCGTCACGGGCACCTCGCAAGGTACCTCGCCTTGATTTCTCCGCCTCCTCGCGAGCCAGCCTGACGAGGCCGTGCCTGAGGAAGGTCCGTGTCGTCCGCCCCGCGAGGCTTGGCCCCTCGCGAGGGTCTTGAGTCTTGTGTTGATGAAGATGGGCCGTGCTGGGTGTTGGACATATGCCCTAGAGGCAATAATAAAAGTATTATTATTATATTTCCTTGTTCATGATAATTGTCTTTTATTCATGCTATAACTGTATTATCCGGAAATCGTAATACACGTGTGAATACATAGACCACAATATGTCCCTAGTGAGCCTCTAGTTGACTAGCTCGTTAATCAATAGATGGTTACGGTTTCCTGACCATGGACATTGGATGTCGTTGATAACGGGATCACATCATTAGGAGAATGATGTGATGGACAAGACCCAATCCTAAGCCTAGCACAAGATCATGTAGTTCGTATGCTAAAGCTTTTCTAATGTCAAGTATCATTTCCTTAGACCATGAGATTGTGCAACTCCCGGATACCGTAGGAGTGCTTTGGGTGTGCCAAACGTCACAACGTAACTGGGTGGCTATAAAGGTACACTACGGGTATCTCTGAAAGTGTCTGTTGGGTTGGCACGAATCGAGATTGGGATTTTGTCACTCCGTGTAAACGGAGAGGTATCTCTGGGCCCACTCGGTAGGACATCATCATAATGTGCACAATGTGACCAAGGGGTTGATCACGGGATGATGTGTTACGGAACGAGTAAAGAGACTTGCCGGTAACGAGATTGAACAAGGTATCGGTATACCGACGTGATCTTGACGTGAGCACATGCCTTGACGTGATCTTGAAGGTGTTCAAGATGGATCAGTCAAAGAAGGAGTTCTTGCCTGAGTTGTAAGGTATGAAGTTAAGACTTAAAGCTCGACCATGGCAGAATAGAGAGAAAGGAACGAAGGTCGTCCCCTATGCTTAAGACATAGGCTCTACAGTATGCTATGCTGTGTACCGCACCTGAAGTGTGCTTTACCATGAGTCAGTCAAGGGGTACAAGAGTGATCCAAGAATGGATCACAGGACAGCGGTCAAAGTTATCCTTAGTAACTAGTGGACTAAGGAATTTTCTCAATTATGGAGGTGGTAAAAGAGTTCGTCGTAAAGGGTTACGTCGATGCAAGCTTAACACCTATCCGGATAGCTCTGAGTAGAGATACCGGATACGTATAATGGAGCAACAATTTAGAATAGCTCCAAGTAGAACAGTTATTGGAATAGCTCCAAATAGAACGTGGTAGCTGCATCTAGGAGATGACATAGAGATTTGTAAAGCACACACGGATCTGAAAGGTTCAGACCCGTTGACTATAACCTCTCTCACAAGCATAACATGATCAAACCCAGAACTCATCGAGTGTTAATCACATGGTAAATGTGAACTAGATTATTGACTCTAGTAAACTCTTTGGGTGTTAGTCACATGGGGATGTGACCTTGAGTGTTAATCACATATCAATGTGAACTAGATTATTGACTCTAGTGCAAGTGGGAGACTGTTGGAAATATGCCCTAGAGGCAATAATAAATTGATTATTATTATATTTCCTTGTTCATGATAATCGTTTATTATCCATGCTAGAATTGTATTGATAGGAAACTCAGATACATGTGTGGATACATAGACAACACCATGTCCCTAGTAAGCCTCTAGTTGACTAGTTCGTTAATCAATAGATGGTTACGGTTTCCTGACCATGGACATTGGATGTCGTTGATAACGGGATGACATCATTAGGAGAATGATGTGATGGACAAGACCCAATCCTAAGCCTAGCACAAGATCATGTAGTTCGTATGCTAAAGCTTTTCTAATGTCAAGTATCATTTCCTTAGACCATGAGATTGTGCAACTCCCGGATACCGTAGGAGTGCTTTGGGTGTGCCAAACGTCACAACGTAACTGGGTGGCTATAAAGGTACACTACGGGTATCTCTGAAAGTGTCTGTTGGGTTGGCACGAATCGAGATGGGGATTTTGTCACTCCGTGTAAACGGAGAGGTATCTCTGGGCCCACTCGGTAGGACATCATCATAATGTGCACAATGTGACCAAGGGGTTGATCACGGGATGATGTGTTACGGAACGAGTAAAGAGACTTGCCGGTAACGAGATTGAACAAGGTATCGGTATACCGACGATCGAATCTCGGGCAAGTACCATACCGCTAGACAAAGGGAATTGTATACGGGATTGATTGAGTCCTTGACATCGTGGTTCATCCGATGAGATCATCGTGGAACATGTGGGAGCCAACATGGGTATCCAGATCCCGCTGTTGGTTATTGACCGGAGAACGTCTCGGTCATGTCTGCATGTCTCCCGAACCCGTAGGGTCTACACACTTAAGGTTCGATGATGCTAGGGTTATAAAGGAAGTTTGTATGTGGTTACCGAATGTTGTTTGGAGTCCCGGATGAGATCCCGGACGTCACGAGGAGTTCCGGAATGGTCCGGAGGTAAAGATTTATATATAGGAAGTCCTGTTTCGGCCATCGGGACAAGTTTCGGGGTCATCGGTATTGTACCGGGACCACCGGAAGGGTCCCGGGGGCCCACCGGGTGGGGCCACCTGCCCCGGGGGGCCACATGGGCTGTAGGGGGTGCGCCTTGGCCTACATGGGCCAAGGGCACCAGCCCCTAGAGGCCCATGCGCCAAGATATAGGAAAAAGGGGAGAGTCCTAAAAGGGGAAGGCACCTCCGAGGTGCCTTGGGGAGGATGGACTCCTCCCCCCCTCTTAGCCGCACCCCTTCCTTGGAGGAAGGGGCAAGGCTGCGCCTCCCCCCTCTCCCCTGCCCCTATATATAGTGGAGGGGAGGGAGGGCATCCATACCTGAGCCCTTGGCGCCTCCCTCCCTCCCGTGACACCTCCTCCTCTCCCGTAGGTGCTTGGCGAAGCCCTGCAGGATTGCCACGCTCCTCCATCACCACCACGCCGTTGTGCTGCTGCTGGATGGAGTCTTCCTCAACCTCTCCCTCTTTCCTTGCTGGATCAAGGCGTGGGAGACATCGTCGAGCTGTACGTGTGTTGAACGCGGAGGTGCCGTCCGTTCGGCACTAGGATCATCGGTGATCTGAATCACGACGAGTACGACTCCATCAACCCCGTTCACTTGAACGCTTCCGCTTAGCGATCTACAAGGGTATGTAGATGCACTCCCCTTTCTACTCGTTGCTGGTCTCTCCATAGATAGATCTTGGTGTTACGTAGGAAAATTTTTGAATTTCTGCTACGTTCCCCAACAGTGGCATCATGAGCTAGGTCTATTGCGTAGATTCTTTGCACGAGTAGAACACAAAGTAGTTGTGGGCGTCGATATTGTTCAATATGCTTGCCGTTACTAGTCTTATCTTGATTCGGCGGCATCGTGGGATGAAGCGGCCCGGACCAACCTTACACGTACGCTTACGTGAGACCGGTTCCACCGACAAACATGCACTAGTTGCATAAGGTGGCTGGCGGGTGTCTGTCTCTCCCACTTTAGTCGGATCGGATTCGATGAAAAGGGTCCTTATGAAGAGTAAATAGCAATTGGCATATCACGTTGTGGTTCATGCGTAGGTAAGAAACGTTCTTGCTAGAAACCCATAGCAGCCACGTAAAACATGCAAACAACAATTAGAGGACGTCTAACTTGTTTTTGCAGTGTATGCTATGTGATGTGATATGGCCAAAAAGGATGTGATGAATGATATATGTGATGTATGAGATTGATCATGTTCTTGTAATAGGAATCACGACTTGCATGTCGATGAGTATGACAACCGGCAGGAGCCATAGGAGTTGTCTTTATTTATTTGTGACCTGCGTGTCAACTTAAACGTCATGTAATTACTTTACTTTATTGCTAACCGTTAGCCATAGTAGTAGAAGTAATAGTTGGCGAGGCAACTTCATGAAGACACGATGATGGAGATCATGGTGTCATGCCGGTGACGATGATGATCATGGAGCCCCGAAGATGGAGATCAAAAGGAGCAAAGTGATGATGGCCATATCATGTCACTATTTGATTGCATATGATGTTTATCATGTTTATACATCTTATTTGCTTAGAACGACGGTAGTAAATAAGATGATCCCTTACAACAATTTCAAGAAGTGTTCTCCCCTAACTGTGCACCATTGCGACAGTTCGCTGTTTCAAAACATCACGTGATGATCGGGTGTTTTATTCAGACGTTCAAATACAACGGGTGTTGATGAGCCTAGCATGTACAGACATGGCCTCGGAACACACGCGAAACACTTAGGGTTAACTTGACGAGCCTAGCATGTACAGACATGGCCTCGGAACACGGAGACCGAAAGGTCGAGCATGAGTCGTATAGAAGATACGATCAACATGAAGATGTTCACCGATGATGACTAGTCCGTCTCACGTGATGATCGGACACGGCCTAGTTTGACTCGGATCATGTAATCACTTGGATGACTAGAGGGATGTCTATCTGAGTGGGAGTTCATAAGATGAACTTAATTATCCTGAACATAGTCAAAAGGATTTTGCAAATTATGTCGTAGCTCACGCTATAGTTCTACTGTTTAGATATGTTCCTAGAGAAAAATTAGTTGAAAGTTGATAGTAGCAATTATGCGGACTAGGTCCGTAAACTGAGGATTGTCCTCATTGCTTCAGTAGAAAGCTTATGTCCTTAATGCACCGCTCAGTGTGCTGAACCCCAAACGTCGTCTGCGGATGTTGCGAACATCGGACATACACGTTTTGATAACTACGTGATAGTTCAGTTAAACGGTTTAGAGTTGAGGCACCAAAGACGTTTTTGAAACATCGCGAAACATATGAGATGTTTTGAGGGCTGAAATTGGGATTTCAGGCTCGTGCCCATGTCAAGAGGTATAAGACCTCCGATGACTTTCTTAACCTGCAAACTAAGGAGAAAAGCTCAATTGTTGAGCTTGTGCTCAGATTGTCTGAGTACAACAATCACTTGAATCGAGTGGGAGTTGATCTTCCAGATAAGATAGTGATGTTTCTCCAAAGTCATTGCCACCAAGCTGCAAGAGCTTTGTGATGAACTATAACATATCAGGGATAGATATGATGATCCTTGAGGTATTCGCGATGTTTGACACCGCGAAAGTAGAAATCAAGAAGGAGCATCAATTGTTGATGGTTGGTGAAACCACTAGTTTCAAGAAGGGCAAGGGAACAAAGGGATACTTCATGAAACGGCAATTCAGCTGCTGCTCTAGTGAAGAGACCCGAGGTTGAACCCAAACCCGAGACTAAGTGCTTCTGTAATAAGGGGAACAACCACTGGAGCAAGATTACCCTAGATACTTGGTAGATGAGAAGGCTGGCAAGGTCGATAGAAGTATATTGGATATACATTATGTTAATGTGTACTTTACTAGTACTCCTAGTAGCACCAGGGTATTAGATACCGGTTCGGTTGCTAAGTGTTAGTAACTCGAAATAAAAGCTATGGAATAAACGGAGACTAGCTAAAGGAGAGCTGACGATATGTGTTGGAAGTGTTTCCAAGTTTGATATAATCAAACATCGCACGCTCCCTCTACCATCAAGATTAGTATTAAACCTGAATGGTTTATTAAATCTCGATCGTAGTGATACACATGTTCATGCCAAAAGATAGTAATGATAGTACCACCTACTTGTGGCACTGCCACGTAAGTCATATCGGTATAAAACGCATGAAGAAGCTCCATATTGATGGATCTTTGGGCTCACTCGTTTTTGAAAAGTTTGAGACATGCGAACCATGTCTATTGGTGTATATGCATGAAGAAACTCCATGCAAATGGACTGTTTTGACTCACTTGATTTTGAATCACTTGGGACATGCAAATCATACCACATGGGCAAGATGACTGAAAAGCCTCGTTTTTCAGTAAGATGGAACAAGATAGCAACTTGTTGGAAGTAACACATTTTGATGTGTGCAGTCCAATGAGTGCTGAGGCATGCAGTGAATATCGTTATGTTCTTACTTCACAGATGATTCGAGTAGATGTTGAGTATATTTACTTGATGAATCACGAGTCTGAATTATTGAAAGGTTCAAGTAATTTCAGGGTGAAGTTGAAAGATCGTCGTGACAAGAGGATAAAATATCTATGATATGATCATAGAGATGAATATCTGAATTACGAGTTTGGCACAGAATTAAGACATTGTGGAAATAGTTTCACAACTAATACAGCCTGGAACACCATAGTGTGATGGTGTGTCCGAACATCATAACTGCACCCTATTGGATATGATGCATACCATGATGTCTCTTATCGAATTACCACTGTCATTCATGGGTTAAGCATTAGAGACAACCACATTCACTTTAAATAGGGCACCACGTAATTCCGTTGAGATGACACCGTATGAATTATGGTTTAGAGAAACCTAAGTTGTCGTTTCTTAAAAGTTTGGGGCTGCGACGCTTATGTGAAAAGGTTTCAGGCTGATAAGCTCAAACCCAAAGCGGATAAATGCATCTTCATAGGACACCCAAAATAGTTGGGTATACCTCCTGTCTCAGATCCGAAAGCAATAAGGGATTGTTTCTAGAATCGGGTCCTTCCTCGAGGAAAAGTTTCTCTCGGAAGAATTGAGTGGGAGGATGGTGGAGACTTGATGAGGTTATTGAACTGTCACTTCAACAAGTGTGTAGCAGGGCACAGGAAGTTGTTCCTGTGGCACCTACACCAATTGAAGTGGAAGCTTATGATATTGATCATGAAACTTCGGATCAAGTCACTACCGAACCTCGTAGGGTGACAAGGATACGTACTACTTCAGAGTGGTACAGTAATCCTGTCTTGGAAGTCATGTTGCTAGACAACAATGAACCTACGAGCTATGGAGAAGCGATGGTGGGCCCGGATTCCGATAAATGGCTCAAGGCCATAAAACCCGAGAGAGGATCCATGTATGAAAACAAAGTATAGACTTTGGAAGAACTACTTGATGGTCGTAAGGCTATTAGGTACATATGGATTTTGAAAGGAAGACAGACAATGATGGTAAGTGTCACCATTGAGAAAGCTCGACTTGTCGTTAAGATGTTTTTCGACAAGTTCAAGGAGTTGACTACGATGAGACTTTCTCACTCGTAGCGATGCTAAGAGTCTGTTGGAATTATATTAGCAATTACTACATTATTTATGAAATCTTGCAGATAGGATGTCAAAACATTGTTTCCTCGACGATTCTTGAGGAAAGGTTGTATGTGATACAACCGGAAGGTTTTGTCTATCCTGAAATATGCTAATAAGTATGCAAAGCTCCAGCAATCCTTCTGAGGACTGGAGTGAGCATCTCGGAGTTGGAATGTATGCTTTGATGATGATCAAAGATTTTGGGTGTATACAAAGTTTATGAGAAACTTGTATTTCCAAAGAAGTGAGTGGGAGCACTATAGAGTTTCTGATGAGTATATGTTGTTGACATATTAATGATCAGAAATGACGTAGAATTTCTGGAAAGCATATAGGGTTATTTGGAAAGTGTTTTCAATGGAAAACCTGGATTAAGCTACTTGAACATTGAGCATCAAGATCTATAAGGATAGATCAAAACGCTTAATAGTACTTTCAAATGAGCACATACCTTGACATGATCTTGAAGGTGTTCAAGATGGACCAGTCAAAGAAGGAGTTCTTGCCTGAGTTGTAAGGTATGAAGTTAAGACTTAAAGCTCGACCATGGCAGAATAGAGAGAAAGGAACGAAGGTCGTCCCCTATGCTTAAGACGTAGGCTCTACAGTATGCTATGCTATGTACCGCACCTGAAGTGTGCCTTGCCATGAGTTAGTCAAGGGGTACAAGAGTGATCCAAGAATGGATCACAGGACAGCGGTCAAAGTTATCCTTAGTAACTAGTGGACTAAGGAATTTTCTCGATTATGGAGGTGGTAAAAGAGTTCGTCGTAAAGGGTTATGCAAGCTTAACACCTATCCGGATAGCTCTGAGTGGAGATACCGGATACGTATAATGGAGCAACGATTTAGTATAGCTCCAAGTAAAACAGTTATTTGGAATAGCTCCAAATAGAACGTGGTAGCTGCATCTAGGAGATGACATAGAGATTTGTAAAGCACACACGGATCTGAAAGATTCAGACCCGTTGACTATAACCTCTCTCACAAGCATAACATGATCAAACCCAGAACCCATCGAGTGTTAATCACATGGTAAATGTGAACTAGATTATTGACTCTAGTAAACTCTTTGGGTGTTAGTCGCATGGGGATGTGACCTTGAGTGTTAATCACATATCGATATGAACTAGATTATTGACTCTAGTGCAAGTGGGAGACTGTTGGAAATATGCCCTAGAGGCAATAATAAAAGTATTATTATTATATTTCCTTGTTCATGATAATTGTCTTTTATTCATGCTATAATTGTATTATCCGGAAATCGTAATACACGTGTGAATACATAGACCACAATATGTCCCTAGTGAGCCTCTAGTTGACTAGCTCGTTAATCAATAGATGCTTACGGTTTCCTGACCATGGACATTGGATGTCGTTGATAACGGGATCGCATCATTAGGAGAATGATGTGATGGACAAGACCCAATCCTAAGCCTAGCACAAGATCATGTAGTTCGTATGCTAAAGCTTTTCTAATGTCAAGTATCATTTCCTTAGACCATGAGATTGTGCAACTCACGGATACCGTAGGAGTGCTTTGGGTGTGCCAAACGTCACAACGTAACTGGGTGGCTATAAAGGTACACTACGGGTATCTCTGAAAGTGTCTGTTGGGTTGGCACGAATCGAGATTGGGATTTTGTCACTCCGTGTAAACGGAGAGGTATCTCTGGGCCCACTCGGTAGGACATCATCATAATGTGCACAATGTGACCAAGGGGTTGATCACGGGATGATGTGTTATGGAACGAGTAAAGAGACTTGCCGGTAACGAGATTGAACAAGGTATCGGTATACCGACGATCGAATCTCGGGCAAGTACCATACCGCTAGACAAAGGGAATTGTATACGGGATTGATTGAGTCCTTGACATCGTGGTTCATCCGATGAGATCATCGTGGAACATGTGGGAGCCAACATGGGTATCCAGATCCCGCTGTTGGTTATTGACCGGAGAACATCTCGGTCATGACTACATGTCTCCCGAACCCGTAGGGTCTACACACTTAAGGTTCGATGACGCTAGGGCTATAAAGGAAGTTTGTATGTGGTTACCGAATGTTGTTCGGAGTCCCGGATGAGATCCCGGACGTCACGAGGAGTTCCGGAATGGTCCGGAGGTAAAGATTTATATATAGGAAGTCCTGTTTCGGCCATCGAGACAAGTTTCGGGGTCATCGGTATTGTACCGGGACCACCGGAAGGGTCCCGGGGGCCCACCGGGTGGGGCCACCTGCCCCGGGGGGCCACATGGGCTGTAGGGGGTGCGCCTTGGCCTACATGGGCCAAGGGCACCAGCCCCTAGAGGCCCATGCGCCAAGATATAGGAAAAAGGGGAGAGTCCTAAAGGGGGAAGGCACCTCCGAGGTGCCTTGGGGAGGATGGACTCCTCCCCCCTTCTTAGCCGCACCCTTTCTTGGAGGAAGGGGCAAGGCTGCGCCTCCCCCCTCTCCCCTGCCCCTATATATAGTGGAGGGGAGGGAGGGCATCCATACCTGAGCCCTTGGCGCCTCCCTCCCTCCCGTGACACCTCCTCCTCTCCCGTAGGTGCTTGGCGAAGCCCTGCAGGATTGCCACGCTCCTCCATCACCACCACGCCGTTGTGCTGCTGTTGGATGGAGTCTTCCTCAACCTCTCCCTCTCTCCTTGCTGGATCAAGGTGTGGGAGACATCGTCGAGCTGTACGTGTGTTGAACGCGGAGGTGCCGTCCGTTCGGCACTAGGATCATCGGTGATCTGAATCACGACGAGTACGACTCCATCAACCCCGTTCACTTGAACGCTTCCGCTTAGCGATCTACAAGGGTATGTAGATGCACTCTCCTTTCTACTCGTTGCTGGTCTCTCCATAGATAGATCTTGGTGATACGTAGGAAATTTTTTGAATTTCTGCTATGTTCCCCAACACTGGGCCCCCTTTGAGCCACGCCGCAGGCCGCAGTCAGGCAAGTCTGGGGACCCCCGTTCCCAGAACGCCGACAGTAGCCCCCGGGCCCAAGGCGCGCCCGGACTTGGCCATGCTGAGAGGCAAAAGGGCAAAGGCAAAGCGTCGCGGGCCCTAACAGCCTGCGGCCTTGGGCGCCACGTGGCGGTTGATGGGACGTGGGTGGCACTGTTCCCCCACGCCCCCATATTCTGTGCCCTGCTTGGCGGACTTGTAGTTGCACACAGCCGCTCCCCTTCCTATTGCTTGAGCGTCCCCTGTTCTTCCTTCCTTCGTACGCCAGCTCCTGCCTCCAATCCAATCTCGAATATTCACCCTCCTTCCCATCGCCATGACTCCGACGAATAAGGAGAGTGGGAAGAAACCCATGCCTCTGTCTTGTGTGCCACCATCGGTGGCCCCCGCCGTCGGCCGGTCGACCATACTCAATCAAGAGTGCCTGGGCAAGGTCAGCTTGGCTCTGGCCACTATCTTCGATGAGTGCGGGAGGACGACGGCCTGGCCCGCGCCCCACTTCTCCATCGACAGGATAGCTACCGAGGTCCCATATTTTACCGACGCCCTTTGGGTGGGTCTGGTTCCCCCCTTTTCTGATTTCTTCAATGTCGTGTTCTCCCATTATCAGATCCACATGATGCATCTAAGTCCTGAGTCCATCACCCTCCTTTCGGTCTTCGCCTTCGTTTGTGAAGCCATGGTGGGCATCCCTCCTTCGGTTGCCTTGCTGCGCCACTTCTTCTCGCTGCATCTTGTCGACCCTACCCAATGTTGGGCGTGCGTGAGCTTCGCTGCCGAGCCTGAGACCGTGGCCTCTGGGATTGACTTCAAGCTCCCCCTGCCCGCGGTTGGGTTCCGCGAGCGGTGGCTGTATGTGGACGCAGGGGTGCCCAGCCCCCTGCTATCGGAGCCGACCTCACCTGCTGTCCCCAATTCGGGTTGGGGCCAGGAGACGCTCGAGAGCCCCCGGCTCGTCTTCGTCTGGCGCCGCTTCGCGCTCCTGAGGAAGCTCGGCGTGACAGTGCCCAAGGTGGTGAAGGAGTTTCTGTTATGCCGTGTTGCTCCCCTTCAATGCCACTCTCACCGGATGTGGGCCTTCCGTGGGCGCGAGGATAGCATGAGGCTCCAGGAAGAGGACCTAGCTCCTGAGGTGCTGAAGTCGACGCTCTTGACCTTGGCCGGAGACCCCAACCCCGGCAGCGTCCGGGAGGGTGGGGCCTTGCTGTATCTCTGCCAGAGCAGGGTCGACTTCGTGAAGCAGATGCCCGTCTTTGATGAGTGGGGGCTGCGCCCCGCCGGCCTCCAGGGACCTCGTGAGAATCTAGTGGTGGTGACTGCCCTTCCAATCGGCCAAGGCGACTCCTCCTCAAGTGGCGGAGCAGGGAGGCAGGAGGCGCCGGAGGCTGAGGGGGCTCCCGATGAGGTGACAGCGCCGGGTGATGCTCTCGAGGGGACAGCTCCTGGGACTTGTGCCGCTGAGGCTGAGGGTGACAAGCAGCCGCTCCCAGCGCCCGGGGCCGAGGCCTCGGAGGCCCCAGCCGCGTCTTCTGACGAGGTGATGGACAGCACGCGCCAGGCAGGCGCCCCTGACGCGGATCGCTCCGATGCTCCGTCTTCGTCGCAGGTTGATCCTTGCGCTCTTCTCTTGGGCCGCTTCCGCGTGGACTTTGAGGCCCTCTGGAGAAAAAGGGAGGCCCTGGGTGATGACTTCCCTTGTCGCGTGCTGAAGCGCAGGAAGTACTTCGCCACTGATGAGTAAGTCTTCTCCCTTTCTGGCTCCTGATCCTCTTGTAGCTTTCACTGATCCTTGCTCCACAGGCCCCTTCCGGCCGAGCTCGCGGAAGTAGCCGAGGTGCCGCCTCCTTTGGCTTCGCCCCCTCTACCGTCCTCAAGTGCTCCGAGCAGCTCTGCCCTTGTGGTGAGGGCGACTGAAGGGGTGGACCATCCTGAGGTGCACCGCGGCCCTTCATTCCCCCTGATTTTCTTTCGTGAGCCCTCTCGAGGAATAGCCAGCCTGCCGTGGGCTTCTCGTCTGGTCGTGGACTGCACTGGTTGAGGCGCCTCCTGCGCCCTTCATCTGGGGATGGGCCGGCTCCAGGATGGGCTTCTGGTGCGGCGCGCCCGGCCGTCGCGAGGGCGCCAGTCCCCAGCCCCCTGCCCGGAGGAGGAACGATGATTCATGACCCCCGGTGCTTGCTGGGGGCAGATGATGGTGTGGAAGACGTGCTTGAGCGCGCCCGGGAGTGCCGCGCTCGTCGCCAAGGGTTCCTTCGAAGGGCAACCGACGTGGTGAACCTACTTGGGGAGGAGCTTGCTGACGAAGACGCGCGCCTAGAGGTCGAGGGCCTGCGCCTGGCTGCAGGGAGGCGCGAGCTGGAGGCCGCCATCGCCCTCGCGCGCCGTTAGCGCGATCTTGACGATGAAGAGGCGAAGGCGTCGCTGGAGGCCTCTCGGGTGGCCCGGTCCCAGGCCGCCGAGGAGGCCCGAGGAGCTGACCGACAGCGAGAGGCGGCGGAGGAGCGGGCTCGTGAGCTCCTGGCCCGGTGCCACTCACTGGAGGAGCAAGTGGAGCTGCGCGAGTTGGCCCTTGCATCGATGCGGGTGGCCTCCGGCGACCCAGCTGAGCTCCAGAAGCGTGAAGAAGCGTTGACGCTGGAAGCCGCCGAACGCACCCGCGAGTACGAGCGGCTGGAGCCGAGGGAGCGCTTGGTGCCGCAGGCGGAGGACGATGTCGCCGCACGGGAGGCTCGTGTCCTGGAGGAGGTCGGACGTCGGGTGGCGATGGCGCGCCAAGACCTCGAGCGCGAGTTCGAGGGGAGGCTGGGTTGATCCGGGTCGAAGCTGAAGGGAGGACCGCAACCTTGAGGGCCAAGCGGGACGAGGCGACGCGGCTGGCCGACGCCTCCCGGGCCGCCCTTGAGGTAGCGCAAGGGGAGTTAGCCGCCTCCCAGGCCGAGATGCTCCATCTTCGCCAGCGGGTGGAGGAGGCTGAGGGCGTCGTGCGCCAGAACGCGGATGAGATATGTCAGTGGCAGGTCCTTGAGCACATGCACGGCCCCATGCTCGCCACGCTCCGGGAGAGGGCTAGCGCAGCCTTGGGCAACGTCTATGAGGCGGCTGTTGGCGAGCCGCACACAGCCAACTATGCTGGCAACCTTCAGTTCTTCACCGTCGTGGTGACGCAGCTGGAGGCGCGGTCGGCCAGCGCCGACAGGTTGGTGGAAGAGAGGAGCCGCGCCCTGCTCGGGCTCGCCTTTTCCCGTGTCTTCAGTCATCTCCTGAACATGGATTCCCACTTTGATTTTGACGCCGTCATCGCCCCAGTTCCCCAGGCCGTCCGAGGCGACCTGGCGCACTGGGTGGAAGACAACGTGGACGCCCTTGTTAGGGCCTTCGCTTCGGACAACGACGACGTGATCGTGGCTGCTGACGAGGGCGGTGCGGTGAACGGCCCTGACGCCGCTGGTGGCGACGCAGACAACGATGGCGAGCTCGGCGATGCCAGCGATGGCTCGGGAGGTGCTTCCGAGGACGCATTGGGGGATTGGTCCGACTGAGTGTGTATCGCTCCTGTCTTTTTTACCCTGCATGAATAGAACTCAGGTTTTTGACCTGATGGCTGTGAGAGCATTTTGGGAGGGGAAGCCCCTCATGTAAAACCTGTGTTCATCATATTAGTAGTTGTCATATTGCACGAGCGCCCGCGCCTGGTGGTTGGCTGGTTTACCTTTGTTTTGCGCAAGCCCCGAAGCAGCCTGTGGGAGGGCGTGACGTCTGGGGTGTTCTTTAGTTGAATCCGTAGGATATGAGAGTGTCACCGGCAGGGAGCTTCACAGGCGTTGGCCTTTTTCACAGGCTCCGGGCCTTTTCCAAAACGTGATAGCTTCACAGGCACTCGCCTTGCTTCACAGGCTCTGGGCCTTTTCCAAAACGCGATAGCTTCACAGGCACTCGCCTTGCTTCATAGGCTCTGGGCCTTTTCCAAAACGCGATAGCTTCACAGGCACTCGCCTTGCTTCACAGGCTCTGGGCCTTTTCCAAAACGCGATAGCTTCACAGGCAC